>NC_067401.1:239880405-240194572 GCF_016432865.1 Antechinus flavipes | reverse complement strand
TGTGAATTGGAAAAGGTAAAAAACAGAGTTTGCGAATTGGAAAAAGAAAATGACTCACTAAAAAAAAAAAAAAAAAAAAATTAGTGAAATGGAAAAAAATTCCATAGAGCAAAACAACTCAATTGGACATATACAAAAAGAAGTAAAAAAAGCTAATGAAGAAAATAACTCACTAAAAATTAGAACTGAACAAATAGAAATGACTGATTCAGTGAGACATCAAGAATCAGTCAAGCAAAACCAAAAAAATGAAAGATTGGAAAAAAATGTCAAATATTTACTTGGAAAAACAACAGACCTGGAAAATAGATCTAGGAGAGATAACCTGAGGATCATCGGACTACCAGAAAATTATGATGAAAAAAAGAGCCTAGATACCATTTTACAGGAAATCATCAAAGAGAACTGCCCAGAAGTAATAGAACCGGAAGGGAAAATAGGCGTTGAAAGAATTCATCGAACACCTTCTGAAAAAGACCCTAAAATAAAGACTCCAAGGAATATTGTGGCCAAACTTCAGAATTTCCAGTCTAAAGAAAAAATTTTACAAGCAGCCAGGAAAAAACAGTTCAAATACCGAGGTGCAACACTAAGGGTCACACAAGATCTGGCTGCCTCAACATTAAAGGATCGAAGGGCCTGGAATCAGATATTCTGAAAGGCAAAAGAACTTGGAATGCAGCCAAGAATAAACTATCCAGCTAAGCTGAGTATTTTTTTCCATGGAAGAAGATGGACATTTAATGAAATAGAGGAATTCCATCTGTTTCTAAGGAAAAAACCAGACTTAAACAAAAAATTTGATCTTCAACAACAGGAATCAAGAGAAGTAGAAAAAGGTAAAAGGAACTCTTGAGAACTGTATTTCTGCTGTGAATATACATAAAAACCATATGTATAATTTGATTTTACTGATATAACATAAAAAAGGGAAGTAGAAATGGAAAGGGGATAGTGTCAGAAAAAGGGAAGAAGGGAGATAAAAAGAGGGAAACTACATGCGACAATGAGGCAAAGGAAACCTATCATATATGAGGGAACTTAGAGAGGGGGAGGAACATTGTGTGAATCCTACTCTCATCAGAGTTGGCTCAAAGAGGAAACAATTGACATATTTGTTTTACACAGATTCTTCTCTCACTTCATTAAAAAGTGGGAGAGGAAAAGGGAGAAGGAAAAAGAGTAATAAGGGAAGGGTACAAGAAAGGGGAAGGGATTCAAAGGGAGGAGGAAGGGATACTAAAGAGGGAGAGCTGCGCGACATTAGCGGGACCAATAGGGAAGAAGGGAAGGAGGGCAAGAAAAAGAAAAGTATAATCTGGGGATATTAGGATGGCAGGAAATGCAGAATTGGTTATTTTAACCGCAAATGTGAATGGGATGAACTCTCCCATAAAGAGGAGGCAGATAGCAGACTGGATCAAAAGTCAGAACCCTACAATCTGTTGTTTACAGGAAACACATTTAAAACAGGGAGATACATACAGACTAAAGGTAAAAGGCTGGAGCAGAATCTATTATGCTTCAGGTGAAGTCAAAAAAGCAGGGGTAGCCATCCTTATCTCAGATCAAGCAAAAGCAAAGATTGATCTAATTAAAAGAGATAAGAAAGGAAACTATATCTTGCTTAAGGGTACTATAGACAATGAAGCAATATCAGTATTAAACATATATGCACCAAGTGGTATAGCATCTAACTTCCTTAAAGAGAAGCTAAGAGAGTTGCGAGAAGAAATAGACAGCAAAACTATAATAGTGGGAGATCTCAATCTTGCACTCTCAGATTTAGATAAATCAAATCACAAAACAAATAAGAAAGAAATTAAAGAGGTAAATAGAATATTAGAAAAATTAGGTATGATAGATCTCTGGAGAAAACTGAATGGTGACAGAAAGGAGTATACTTTCTTCTCAGCAGTTCATGGAACCTACACAAAAATTGACCATATATTAGGACATAAAGACCTCAAAATTAAATGCAGGAAGGCAGAAATAGTAAATGCTTTCTTTTCAGATCACAATGCAATAAAAACTACATTCAACAAAAAGTTAGGTGTAAATAGACCAAAAAGTAATTGGAAACTAAATAATCTCATCTTAAAGAATGATTGAGTGAAACAGCAAATTATAGACACAATTAATAATTTCACTCAAGATAATGACAACAATGAGACATCATATCAAAATTTATGGGATGCAGCCAAAGCAGTAATAAGGGGAAATTTTATATCCTTAGAGGCTTACTTGAATAAAATAGAAAAAGAGAAGATCAATGAATTGGGCCTGGAACTTAAAAAGTTAGAAAAAGACCAAATTAAAAACCCCCAATCAATTACTAAACTTGAAATTCTAAAATTAAAAGGAGAAATTAATAATATAGAAAGTAAAAAAAAAAAAAAAAAAAAAACTATTGAACTAATAAATAAAACTAAGAGTTGGTTTTATGAAAAAACCAATAAAATTGATAAACCTTTGGTAAATCTGATTAGAAAAAGGAGAGAGGGAAATCAAATTGGCAGTCTTAAAAATGAAAAAGGAGAACTTACCACTGATGAAGAGGAAATTAAAGAAATAATAAGGGGTTACTTTGCCCAACTTTATGCCAATAAATTTGATAACCTAAGTGAAATGGATGACTACCTCCAAAAATATAGGCTTCCCAGATTATCAGAGGAGGAAGTAAATTGCTTAAATAGTCCCATTTCAGAAAAAGAAATAGAACAAGCTATTAATCAACTCCCTAAAAAAAAAAAAATCCCCGGGACCAGATGGATTTACATGTGAATTCTACCAAACATTCAAAGAACAATTAGCCCCAATGCTTTATAAACTATTTGAAAAAATAGGGAATGAAGGAGTCCTACCAAACTCCTTTTATGACACAGACATGGTACTGATACCTAAACCAGGTAGGTTGAAAACAGAGAAAGAAAATTATAGACCAATCTCCCTAATGAATATTGATGCTAAAATCTTAAATAAGATATTAGCAAAAAGACTACAGAAAATCATCCCCAGGATAATACACCATGATCAAGTAGGATTTATACCAGGAATGCAGGGCTGGTTCAATATTAGGAAAACTACCAATATAATTGGCCATATTAATAATCAAATTAACAAAAACCATATGATCATCTCAATAGATGCAGAAAAAGCATTTGATAAAATCCAACATCCATTCCTATTAAAAACTCTTGAGAGTATAGGAATAAATGGATTTTTCCTTAAAATAATCAGTAGCATCTATTTAAAACCAGCAGTAAGCATCATATGCAACGGGGACAAACTGCACCCATTCCCAATAAGATCAGGAGTAAAACAAGGTTGCCCACTATCACCGTTACTATTTAATATTGTATTAGAAATGCTAGCTTTGGCAATAAGAGTTGAGAAAGAGATTAAAGGAATAAGAATAGGCAATGAGGAAACCAAATTATCACTCTTTGCTGATGATATGATGGTATACTTAGAGAACCCCAGAGATTCTACCAAAAAGTTATTAGAAACAATCTACACCTTCAGCAAAGTTGCAGGATATAAAATAAACCCACATAAGTCATCAGCATTCTTATATATCACTAACAAAACTCAACAATTAGAGTTACAAAAAGAAATTCCATTTAAAGTAACTACTGATTGTATAAAATATTTAGGAATCTATCTGCCAAGGGAAAATCAGAAACTTTATGAGCAAAACTACAAAACACTTTCCACACACATTAAGTCTGATCTAACCAACTGGAAAAATATCAAATGCTCTTGAATTGGACGAGCAAATATAATAAAGATGACAATACTACCTAAATTAATCTATTTATTTAGCGCTATACCAATCAAACTCCCAAAAAACTATTTTGATGAATTAGAAAAAATAACAACAAAGTTCATATGGAAAAACAAAAGGTCAAGAATTTCAAGGGAATTAATGAAAAAAAAATAAATGAAGGTGGCCTAGCTGTACCAGATCTAAAATTATATTATAAACCAGCAGTTACTAAAACCATCTGGTATTGGCTAAGAAATAGACTAGTTAATCAATGGAATAGGTTAGGTTCAAAGGACAAAACAGCCAATAACTTTAATAATATAGTGTTTGACAAACCCAAAGACACCAGATTCGGGGATAAGAATGCATTATTTGACAAAAATTGCTGGGAAAATTGGAAATCAGTATGGCAGAAACTAGGCATTGACTCACACTTAACACCGTATACCAAGATAAGGTCAAAATGGGTTCATGACCTAGGCATAAAGAATGAGATTATAAATAAATTGGAAGAGCATAGGATAGTTTACCTCGCAGACCTGTGGAAGAGGGAGGAATTTATGACCAAAGAAGAACTAGAGATCACTATTGATCACAACATAGAAAATTTTGATTATATCAAATTGAAAAGTTTTTGTACAAACAAAACAAATGCAGACAAGATTAGAAGGGAAACAATAAACTGGGAAAACATTTTTATAATCAAAGGTTCTGATAAAGGCCTCATTTCCAAAATATATAGAGAATTGACTCTAATCTATAAGAAATCAAACCATTCTCCAATTGATAAATGGTCAAAGGATATGAACAGACAATTCTCAGACGAAGAAATTGAAACTCTTTATAGACATATGAAAATATGCTCCAAATCATTATTAATCAGAGAAATGCAAATTAAGACAACTCTGAGATACCACTACACACCTGTCAGATTGGCTAGAATGACAAGGAAAGATAATGGGGAATATTGGAGGGGGTGTGGGAAAACAGGGACACGGATACATTGTTGGTGGAATTGTGAACACATCCAGCCATTCTAGCGAGCAATTTGGAACTATGCTCAAAAAGTTATCAAACTGTGCAATACCCTTTGATCCAGCAATGTTTCTACTGGGCTTACACCCCAAAGAGATACTAAAGAAAGGAAAGGGACCTGTATGTGCCAAAATGTTTGTGGCAGCCCTGTTTGTAGTGGCTAGAAGCTGGAAAATGAAAAGGATGTCCATCAATTGGAGAATGGTTGAGTAAATTGTGGTATACGAATGTTATGGAATATTATTGTTCTGTAAGGAATGACCAGCAGGATGAATACAGAGAGGACTGGTAAGACTTACATGAACTGATGCTAAGTGAAATGAGCAGAACCAGGAGATCATTATATACCTCAACAACAATACTGTTTGAGGATATATTCTGATGGAAGTGGATCTCTTCGATAAAGAGAGCTTTAATTGATCAATGATGGACAGAAGCAGCTACACCCAGAGAAAGAACACTGGGAAATGAATATAAACTGCTTGCATTTTTGTTTTTCTCCCCGGGTTAGTTCTACCTTCTGAATCCAATTCTCCCCGTGCAACAAGAGAACTGTTTGGTTCTGCACACATATATTGTATCTAGGATATACTGTAACCTATTTAACATGTAAAGGACTGCTTGCCATCTGGGGGAGGGGGTGGAGGGAGGGAGGGGAAAAATCGGAACAGAAGTGAGTGCAAGGGATAATGTTGTGAAAATTTACCCTGGCATGGGTTCTGTCAATAAAAAGTTATTTAATTAAAAAAAAAAAAAGAATTATTTCAGGAGTCTAGTTAGAGGGCTTAGGAATGGTTCTGTCATGTTTTGATGATCTTAAAAGAATAATTGAAGAAAAAGAAATATATTAAAATAGGCTAAGAAACAAGAAAATGAGATAAAAAAGTTTCATATATTTCAGATACAAAAGTAGAAATTTATGCACATAAGTAAGAAATTCAAAGGAGAAGTAGGTGAAACTTGAACCTCACTCTCATCTGAACTGGTCGAAAGAGTGTAGGATACACTCACAGTTTGGGTACAGAAAAATAGTGCACTCAACATGGTAACAGGAGAGAAAAAACAGATGGTAGAAGAGATGGGGATACAAGTAGAAGGGAATATAAATTAAGGAGTAATTAATTCTGAGCAAAATAAACTCAAAGTATGGACAAAAAATATCAGGTTTTTTGGGGTAGCAAGAAATTTTAAAATGAAGAATCACCCAATAATTGGAGAATAACTGAGCAAGTCAAGGTACACAATTATGGTAGAAAAAAAAAAAAAAACTATTGTTTTGAAAGAAATTATAAAGGGCATGGTTTAAGAGAAAACCAGAACCAACTATTTGTACTAATTGATACAGATTGAAGTGAATCAGAAAAAAATAATATTCTCTGTCTCTCTCCCCTCTTTTAATATCTACACACACACACACACACACACACACACACACACACCCTTACAACAATATTATAGACTGACAGCATAGACAGACTTAGAAATTCTGATAGTGCAATGGCCAACCAGAATTCCAATGAATATGTGATGAAACATGTACCCACCACCTAATAAGTGAGGAACTCAGTGCACAGAGACATTTTTTTGACACCAATATCTTCATTCATTTTGCTTGATTATACATGTTTTTGTTTTTGTTTTTAGGATTTTGGTTTTCTTTCTTTCTCAATTTGGGAGGATTTACAGGGATTTTGGATTTTTTGAACTGATTTAAAAAAGAAAATTTAATTAAAATAATTTAAAATGATGATGAACTTTCTCAAGCATTATTAAAAGTTAAAAAAAATACTTACAGAAAGTTGCCCTGGTAAGACCTGAGGGGCATCCTTTAGTGCTCCAGGACTAGTTGGAGAAATTACAGAAATGGAAGGTCTTTCCATCTTTTGAGATTCGAAAGAACTTGAACCTGAAATAAGAGAAAAAAATGCAAAAGATAATCCTGATAAAATATGGCCAAATAAAATTACAACAAATACATTTTTCTAAAATACAACTGATACCTGTTGAAGACCTTAACTTACAAAGGCCTAGGTCTACCACTGCATCCTGTGCCATCTCCAGTTGGCCTGACCTATATCTGACCACTGGAGGCAGATAATTCTGGAGGATAAAGTGAGGGAGGTAATATCCCTCCCTCACTTAAATCCAATTCACTTGCATATCATGGTACCACCTCCTTGAGACATAGTCCTCTGCAAGAACAATGGACAATGCCTGCATTATTGATTTCCTTCACAGGCTAATAGTACACTATTTCAAAGTCCGATTCTTTTTGTACAGCAAAATAACTGTTAGGACATGTATATTTATATTGTATTTAACTTAAACTTTAACATATTTAACATGTATTGGTCAACCTGCCATCTGGGGGAGGGGATGGGGGAAGGAGGGGAAAAATTGGAACAAAAGGTTTGGCAGTTGTCAATGCTGTAAAATTACCCATACATATAACTTGTAAATAAAAAGCTATATTAACAAAAACAAAAACAAAAGACAAAACAATAACAACCAGGTATATACTATACTATATACTATAATTTTCTTGATAATGGAAAACTACCTAAAATAAGAGATTCATATTATGAAATTCTTGGTGAGTATTTTAAATATGATTAATTGACATTTATAAAAGGTACTATTTAAGAGATATATTTAAAATGTAAGAAATAAGTTCAACATTCGCTTTGAATTGCCAGACTTTAGCTACATATACTGTTCTTTATGTTTATTAGCATTAAACAGAACCTAGGGCAATTATACATGAAGGTGAGGGTGGTGATAGATACAATTAAGGATAATGAAAGTGTTCATTCAGTCACATTGGCAGAATGATTAGATCTGAGTTACCTTCATTGTAAAATTGTAATAAATTTGACAGGAAATATAATTCCTAATTAGCAAATTATCTTAGTTTTATTCATCCTTTTCTTGGTTTTATCCAGGTTCTTAGTAGAGATGCTACAAAAGAAATTTCTAAAATCTGCGATTACAGTCAGATGTTGTCTCCAGTGCTTCACAGAGAGTACAAAAGTAGTTTCTGAAAAATGAAGGAAGATTCTGGATTCTGTTATACACTTGGATTTAATGATCAACCAAGGGTATTTGGATGCTATTTAAAATATCAAATTAATTTTCATTTGGGCTTTGGTCATATTTCATTATATAGACTATGTTTCCGAAACAAGGAGAGTTGCTAATTAAAACTGTCTCACCCCTACAGATATTTAGTACATTAGAAATGTAAGGATAAATATTTCACAAATTTAAATGTATTCACAACCTTACTGAATATATCACATTGTTTTATTTCACAAACTTTGAATCCTTTGAAAGTATCTTTAATGATGGTATAGGTTATGATATATGAGTTATTATTGCCAGAATGAGGATTGAATGCAATATTATCTTTGTTATCATGAAATAGAATAATTAGCAAATAGTATCTTCATTATAATTTTTTCCTTGGGGTCTATGCTGTAGTACTATCGAATGAATAAAAATTTTTTTATAAGAAACTCATTCATGTTTTCATCTTTTCTTTTGTTCATACACGCCTTTTAAAAATATTTATTGATCATCTTCCATGTTCTACATACTTTACATGATTAGATATAAAGAAGAATAAAAGATGAATCCTCATTTAAAATTAAATCCTTCTCACTAAAATAATTTAGTTGGATAAGGGAGAGTCAGTATGTTTTTCTGTATTATATAAAAGAGTAATTTGTAAGTTGTAATTTTTCAGTGCTGTAATATTCATTGGTAATATTCATTGACAGAGAGGGTTTCTTCTCATGCGTGAAAAATAATGCAATAGTGCTGGATATATTAACTTTTAGGGAAAAAAATCATTATTAAAGTATATGCCTATAATTATACCCAATAGGGAGAAA
Organism: Antechinus flavipes; assembly: GCF_016432865.1. Lineage (NCBI taxonomy): Eukaryota > Metazoa > Chordata > Mammalia > Dasyuromorphia > Dasyuridae > Antechinus > Antechinus flavipes. The sequence continues at coordinate 240,185,875 of NC_067401.1, read as the reverse complement.
AGGGACCATAAACTGTAATAAGTAGAAATTCATTGGTCTCCAAAACAACCATGACTTTCTGTATTCCCAATACATTCTATCTTCATATTTAGTCATGGTTCAAGGCCTCTACTTGCCTACATCCCTTGAAGTAACTATCCATTCTCTTGTTCTCAATGATTAAGAGAGGGGTAGTAAATGAATTCAAAAGATATAACTCTAAAAGTATAAAGAACCATTTTAGATGAATGAATTAATCAAAAGAAGTCTTCATACTCACTAGACTCTAATGGAGGATGGGAACTCTCGGGAATCCTTGGAATATCACTAAAAAGAAATAGTATATATTTTTAAAATCAGCCAAATTCAGCCCATGAATCTGAAAATCTCTTAATTACATTTAGTTTCAATATGATAACATAATTCTTTTGAGATTTAAAAAGGAGTGGCAATGGAACAGTTACTGCAAAGGCAGCTACTAATGTGCATGAATGTTACACACTACACAAAATTGCATTTACCAAAGGAAGACCTCAAAGATCAAAATAATAAAACTTCCTTTTACAATGACAACAATCACATTAATATTGTGACGAAACTTGTCACAATATTTTTACTACCAAAACAGTAGGTTTTGGAAACAAGAAATGTTCAAGTACTGCTAATACTAATGTTTTACTCTAGAAAGATAAATCAGAATGAGACAAATTATGTGACTCAATAGTAGGCTTTACAAACACATCTGAAAGAGTTTACTGAATGAAACTGATGGAAAATATCTTAAAAATTAAAACAAAAAAGAAAGTGTGGATGATGTGGGCAAAGTTAAGCCTGAAAATGATGAGGTGCTTTGGAAATTAAAATCAAGCTTGCAACATAAAAAGCTAAAAATTACACTTATGCCTTATATAGAGAGAACTCTATATATGAAGTATACCTAAATATACTATTGTATGGCTATTTACCACATAATGAGAAAGTAGCATTCAATTCATTGGAAAATTCTACAGATCTCAATATGATATTATTCTTGAAAGACTAGTATTTGATATGTCATATTTGTAGTTTAATTATAACCTACAAAAGTCCTGGGCAAACCTGACCTAGGTACACCACTACCTATAATTATGACTTGTATTTTGCTTTATAAAAAGATTACTATAAACTTAACAAAGGAAAAAATGCTATAGGGAGAGCACAGAAAACTGATATTGACATGACTAATTGAAATAGATTGGAATTTGGACCTAGAAAGATAATAAAGAGTATTAAAAAAAAAAAAAAAACTAACCACTTAACCTAAAGTCAATATCAGCACAATGAATTCACAAGTAAGGAATTTAGTGGATCAGCTCTCATATACTGACATTAGATCAGTAGGTTAAACGAGATGCAATAATACATTGTGGTGTACCAAAAATAGAAATTTTGATTCATCTCTAATAACTTATTTCTCCTTAAATCTTGCCTTTGATGGAATGAAAATAATTATCTTATTTCTCCTACATGCTTTCAAAACTGCCTAGAGGATGATTCTGTGGTTCAGTCAAGAGTAAATCTTTCATGAATCATAGAATTTATCTCTATATCTTATTATAGTTCAGTCATATGGCCCACATTTAACAGCTAGGTCAAAATTCACTACATTCTTACTAATTCAAATGAGATGGGAGTTACCCTAAAAATCAGTGCTCTATAAAATTGTCATTTGAGTCTTTGGAAAATTTAATTTGAATGGCAGTATTAAAGAATGAAATATATTATGAACCTGTAATTTATTAAAGATACTGGGGCAGGATTTCAAAATGCTTTATTTTCCCTTTAAACGTAAATCTTTTCCAAAAATGACCTAATGGTTGTTAGTTTGATAATACTTCTAGTTAGTATATGTTTGCTGACATATGTTGGAAAAATCAAAGAACTATTATGAAATTGCAGGTGAACCAAGCACCTCAGAACATCCATCTGTGTGACAAAACGGTAGATATTGCCAATATATCAAATTTTCTACTATCAAACTATTCTTATAAGTTTAATCAAAAGATATACTTGGACTTATTCTCAGAGTTATTCTTTAATCAGGATCTGATAAAAGTCTCTGAAGAAATATTTATCTCCTTTTATAAAGTCATTACCAATTTTAAATTAAACTACAATTAAAATATAATAAATTCATTCTTCTAATACTTCTATAATTTCTTCTTTGGATAGAAAATGAAGGTACCTTTAAAAAGATGTCTATTTCCATATGTTCTTAATTTTACATTTTTATCAGGGCTGATTTTTGGTGTGTCAATGGTTTCTTTTTAATTTTTTGATTATACCAGTTTTACATTATTACAATGTGATTTAGTTGTCCTTTATGATTGTAAATAGCCAAGAATCAATAATACTTTAGATATATTCTTTCAGTAGCCCTGATCACCTGAACGCATTTTGGCAATATCTTTGCCATATAATTCCTTTATCTTTATTTCTATATTTACAGTCCCTCTTCCAAAATTACTTACCTCTTTCCCAGCCCCATATTTGCCTCAGCTCAAGAACACATGTAATATAAAACTAATATAAATTATATATTAATAATATGCTAGAAATCTGGATAGAGAGAAAGCATAATACTATTGCAAAATTCCTTATTGTTGTACTCTATATAGTCATCATTTAAATTTTGGTTTCTAACAAGGCCTTCACTTTATTTTTTTTTTAATTTTCATTTTTACTTAAAGAAAACTAGAAGTATATTATCAATATATTTGATCATAGATAATATAGTTCAATTAATTGACAATTTGAAATAATAGTGTTTTTTACATGTGTGTTTTATAGTGCAAATATCCATGAAGAGAATAATAATTTAACCTACATAGGTACCTTTTCAGCAAAATTTTGAGCTGTAGCCCAACAATACACAAAGTAGAAAATGTAAAGAAAATATTTTGCTACATCAATGTGCTCAAATATTAAATGAGTTGTAATTGACAACTTCAAAATGTCATCTCAAATTGTAGATGATAAAAAAGAATAATCACTCTAAACATTGCAGTCATACTTAATTAAAACAAAAAGATAAAAGTTGGACCAGTATGGCATTTATGCACCTCTTTGGGGACATATTTCTTATTCATAGAGAATAAAAATATGATATAATTCAGAACAAGCCTATGCAGGTTAAAATTTGATTCTCAAAATTAAATTATTTCATTTTTCTTGAGTAGATTGTAAGTTCCTTGAGGGCATGAACAGTTTTTATTTTTGTCTTTGCATCCTCAGCATCTAGTTCAGTGCCTGGCATACAATAAGCACTTAAAATGCTTGTTAAATTATTGAATTTACTTGAATTATATTATTTATTTTTATAGAATTAACATTTAAAATATTGAAATTGAAAAACAAGGTTTTTTTTAATCTTTTACAAAATCATCTACCTTTAAAAGAAATCTATACTTAATTCACATGTAAAGATATAGAATAAAGCAATCTTATTATAGTCTATAAGTTAAAGAGGTAGAAGCTATTACATTAAAAGGTTTGTTGTGAGATTAGGCTAAAATTGTTAAATTTCAATGTCCATAGTGAGTAGAATTAATGGATGCCCCCTTTCTCTAGTAACACAAATGACAAAATTTGTATTACTAGAAGTCAATAATATGTCTTCATTTGGAAATGGATTTCATTCTTATTTCATAAAAATAAAGCTCATCATTCTGTGACACTTAGCCTTATCAGAACTTAAATCCTCTAAAATGTAGTTTAAAAAAATCAGTATATAGCTCTAAAGAGTTGTTTTTTTTTTAATCCAGTATATGTGCCCATATTTGAAGAAAATATCATCCACATAACAGGTATTATATGAATGTATAAACTTCTTTTTAAAACCCTGTTAATACATGTAATTTACTAAACTTAAGAAGCAAGTTTTTTTTTAGCCTTACCCAATAGGCCTTGAAACAATAATTTCAACTTGAGGTTCTGATTTTGATTCTAAAATAATGTTGTAAACTTCTTCATTTGTAGCTCCAGGCAGGGGTTTACCATTCCATTCTAGAACTTCATCCCCTTGAATTTAAAAAAAAGGGTATTTTTTTACCTTATGATTTTTCTTTTATTTTTTTCTTTTCTATCTTTTAAAATTTTTTAAACAAAGAATGCAAAACATATACAAATATATTTTAGTTATCTAAGCTCCACTAATAAAAAACAAAGTCTCACACCATGGAAACTTGTTAAACTGAATTTCCAAGCCTCTAAGAACTTTATTTATTTATTTACTAATTTATTTTGCAGTCTCCTGCAAGCAATATGATACATGATGTTCTTGATATATTTTAGATGAATCAGCAATAATCAAAACAACTGCCTTGTCCTACGGATGGAATTAGCACATTCCAGCTTGAAGGGATCTATTAGGCAGCAAATACCACAGTCTCTGAGTGAGGGTACAATGACAATTAGACTTTTACACACAAATGCTAGTGTTCTGGGTTTCTTTCTTTTTTTTTTTTTTTTTTTTTTTTTTTTGTATTGTTTTAGTTTTTTTCAACAGCATGTACTATTGATGAGTGCAAAATTTCTGGTCCTAAGATGCTATATAATCTTCGCCAGATGCACAAAAGAATAAAGATGAGTGAAAAAATTTTAAGGCCACAAACAGTTTAACCTAGGTAGCTATGGAAAGATAACGAAGCAAGCGGATGTAAAACTGTTGCATGAGGGCTAACCCATTTCCAGATGTTAAAAATACATAATTCTATATATAATTTTGTTAGAATTAAGTTACAAAAAATGTTTCATAAAAGGAATTTTGAAGTAAAATCAACATAAATCAACATAGACATTGGAAAATATTTTTATTAAGAATAAACTAAGGAGTTCTCAACATCAGAATACAATTTAAACATTTTTATTTAATATACTCTTGAGAGCTAATGAATTTTTCTCCCAAATGAATAGTATAAATAATCAGGAGGCAGTTAAAAGTACATTTCTAACAGTCAATACAATCTTTCATTTGAAAAATCTGGATAAATATACATTTGAATTTTTTTTTTCAGATTTAAATGAGCTCTTCCCCAATGTGATGTGGACAAAACTGACTTTTCTATAATTGATGGCAAATTGGGTTCACTAATGCATCATAATCTTTTAAGCCTAAAAGAAATAAGAAGTATTTAACCTCTACAAAACTTCTTATAAACTGTGAAACTCTAATTCAAATTTGAAAAGCATTATGCTATTTCTGTTTATTGAAACCATTTCTTTTTATCTTGTATTAACGAAAAAATGGTAGCAATTGAATAACTCCATATGATAATTCTTTTTAAAATTTTATCTATTAAATAAAATGTCTATTTTATTTAATATTTCCCCAGTTACATTCAAAAAGAAACAAAAAAACCCAATTATGATAATTATTTTAAAAGGACCTTATGTGTGCCCTTTCTTTTAGAGAAGCTGATATGGAAAAGTATATTAGGGATTGATTAATAATATAACAAAAATAATCCTTCCCTTTATGAAAGGCTCTTTGAAAATTACCTTTAAATACCAAGGTCCCCTAGTGACTTTCATTGCTCATTTGCATTAACCATTTAATTGGGAAATTTAAAACAGTAAATGTAAAAGTAAAAACAATTAATGATCATAGATTACTGTGAATAAAATAGATAAGGTAAAATACTACTTAGATATAACACCATTGAAATTGTGAAATGGAAAGCATAATTCATTTTTAAAACTATTGCATTTATATGCATTTTACTACCACAGTGGAAACCATGACAGATTGGTAATCAGACTGACCTCAGAGCCAAGAAGACCAGGGAGAAATCCTATCTTTCAAACACCTACTTACTAAGTGTTTGACTTTGGATAAGTCCTGAAACTTCCCACTTAGGCATATCTTTTAAACCATAAATTGTAGAAAACTTGCAAAACTGAATTGTAGAGGGAATGTTTTCCTTTGGGAGTTCTGTCTAACAATAAAATTGCAAGTAAATTCCCTATCTTCCCGCCTATCACATACCTCTGTTATAAAAAGAGGACTATAATTAAATTGTTTATGCATATTTGTAGTAGATTTTTTCATTTTTGATGTGTTTTTTTTTTTCTGACAAATTGATATCAAAAACAAAAACACTGGGGAACTGATATTTCAAGGAAATCTGCAAGATTCATCCCCAAAAGGGAAGAAACCTTTTTCATGCTGAATGGAAATCACTACTTGGTTGATCTCTTCTGAAAATTAAGATTTTTACCATTGGGTTTTCTTAGACAGGGCACAGCTGTATGTCAGGCTTTACCCATTTTGAGGCTGGTATTCCATTCACTAAACTAGCACACGCTCAGCTTGTGGCCCACATATGGGTATTCAAAAATTGATTATCTTCCTTATGTTGCATGTTGCATCATAATTGGTCTCTGAAAAGAGTTGGCATGGAGTCCCAGCACTTCTTCACAAACTAAACAGCAGATGGAGCAAAATCTCTGATTCTCAGCTTCTTTCTTTGTAATTACTGTGCAACATTTATCCCACAAAAAAGTTTAGTATCACAGATATGGAGCTGGAAGGAATCTCAGAAGCCATCTAATCTAATTCTCCTCATTTACAAATGAGAAAACTGAGGCACAGGGAAGTTAAGTGATTTAATCTTTGGTTATGTTAGCAAATCATATTAGAAAAACTTTGAAAAATTGCATTTCAAAATATTTTCTAAAAGAACTCAATTGTGAATTTAGAACAAATCAATGCTCTTTTTTTTTCATGATGTGATTACTGTCTCTTTATTCTTCATTGTCTCCTTACTTTTCTCCCACACACAAAAACTCCTCAAAATTTTTAATGTAAGAGAATAAGAAGAAAAATACAAAGTAGTCAACAATTATATTTTTCTTGTATCAGCTAACACAAAAAAAAAAAAAAGAAGAAGAAGGAAAGGAAAATAACACTATGTCAAAAGTAGAGAAATAAATATTTTTAGATTTCAGTCAACATATATTGTGTTTGGATTCCCTAGCTCATTTTACTCTATCACATGTAAGATCAATGGAAGCAACATTAACTACAGCCATAAATTCTAGACATCTAAATTTACCAAAGCCTCATAACCATCAAATTGATTACAATTTCCCTGTTCTAGTGTGAATATTACTAAAATACAAAGGAATAAAGTGGGAAACCCCAGAAAAGTTATATCAACTGTTCTTTAGAAGGTATATTTACTAGCAAGTTCAGAGGTATATTATTGTTACATGTACAATTATTGTTTCATAACATAAACAACTCTTTGAAGTAGAAGAATAGGCAGCCACTGAAGGGAATAATTAAAAATTGAGCATATTTTCACATAAATTTAAATCTTAATTGATACATGCACTAATGTTATGAAACTATCAAGACAATTCATTCCTTTCATATCAATGACTCTCCATCAGGGGAAAATTACTCTTTTTCTAGAAGATTGCCATGGGTCCATTAGAATGAGACTATTGCATACATTGGAGTTTATTTCTGTATCATTGCCACTGGCAAGTGTTGACATTCATAGATTGTCCCCTGAAAAATTGCTCACTGAAAAATATTTATACTTAACTTTTCTTCTACATGATTTGTTCAGCATTCAAAGCATTAACAATTAATAATGAAGTAACAAAATTAATATGTTATATTAGATATATTTTAAATATGTACAAAAACACATTTAAAAAGTATTTCTTTACCTGCTCTTAGATGTCCTACTACATCTGCTAGGCTACCCTTCTTTACTTTGGTGATGAAGGCACCAAGACGTCCTAAATCAGTCATTTTTCCTCCAACAACCTAGATAATTACAAATTTGTAAGGTTCCAATTCTAATAATGCAGAAACAGAGGTTTATCAGTTAAACTACTACATTCTATATTAATTTATAACTCATAGGAAATATTTTTTATTATTTAGATGCTTCATGATATGAAATAAAATTCTGTTATTTGATTTTTATCATATTCTTAGAAAAATAAAAACAATTTCTTAAGTTAAAAACAACAACACAATAACAAGAATTCAACATTTTATTTTTCCAAATGAAAAATCACCTTATGATAAATGATAGCTCTTTTTATTTGCTTTCTATAAGTCTCTAAGCAAAGCAAGTAATTTCTACAATGAAAAAAAAATCAACTCAGATCTTTTAAGTTGGTCAAATAGTAATTGTCTAATTTACTTATTTCTGAGTCTAGTTAATTTCTTTTCAATCCATCATTAGAGTATCAATTACTAATTGGATATTAATTGGTTTTTGTTTCTTTTCTTTTCGATCCACTCTTTTTGATTCTTAAGTCTGGAGAACTTACAATGAAGAAAGTCCCTGTACAAATTCGGATCGACAATTCTCATACAATGCATAATTTTAGAGATCTGTCTGGGTTGGGAGGTATGCACTGAGAGATTAACTACATCTTCCCTAGGTCACTCAGCCAGTGGGTATCAGAGGTAAGCCTTGGACTCATGTCTTCCTGACAAAAAAAAGGCTTGTCCTCTATCTGCCTTTATGCATTACTTCAGTATAGGTGCTTAGTAAATTGAATTGAAACATTTGTTGAAAACTACCTAAGATAGTAAAGGGTTTGATTGGATATTGGACTGGAGTCTGAGGTCCAATTTGTTCTGATGCACACTTACTGTGTGTGTGACTACAGGCAAGGCATTTAACCTCTCAATTCCATGGACAACACTTTAAAACTATAAATGTATCTTTCTTATCATCATACAAATAATATGTGTTAGAAACAGAATTCAAAATCACATATTCAATATTCTATGGATGTTTTCTATCCACTAAACCTGCTAATAATTCTTATAATTACTTGAATCATTAACTAAAATTAAGTCTTGCTTTAAAGTTATAGTGGTACTCCCCTTAACCTTATTTCACAACCCTTCATCTCCTCAGGACTTCCAGATATTTTTCTCCCCCTTCTTGGAATCAAACCCTCTCTGTCTCTGTCTCTCTCCCTCTCTCTGTTTCCTAAAAGCACACTCATCAATACCCAACAAGGAAATTGTGGTTATTTAGGTTATCTGGAGACTGGACCTCAACCAACCCCTCTCTCTTCTCTTAAAGGATATGACAGACCTCACTTCTGGTCTGATCACAATCAAGGAAAGAATACTGAATTCAGTGTGCCCAGATACCCTGAAGGCTCAGTCCAGGTGGAATTTCTAGTTGATTCTTTCTTATACAATTTTCAGCATCATTTTTCCCATAATCCTCCCTTCTACTATCATGGAGCTTTGGGCCTAGTAGAAGTCTCTTTCTCTCTAAGTCTTTCTCTGCACCTTCTCTTCCTTTCTCTCTAATTCTAAAATAAAAATAGCTAGTAGTTAAAGTCTGATCATTATATACCTCACTCTAACTTGTCAATGTTTCTCTATGATACTACCAAGTTCTTGATATCTTCCTTTAAACATTGTACCACCACATAACAACACACTTCTTTAAATTTCATATTTTCCGTCAAATATGGGAATTTAATGTTCCAATTTTGGGAACAAAAAAGGAAATCTCCAAGATTCACACAGAAAAATCTATTTTCCAGGAAAGTAATCCACTGAAATCCCAATTTCACAGGAAGTGCTAACTATGTAATCCTCCCAATTATTATTATTATATTGGCTAGTGGTCAGTATAATATCATAAACAATTTATTGATATTCATGTCTGATGAATGACAAAACACATAACTTCAAGAATATTGACTTGTAAGACATCTCAATGATTATCTGTATGAATATAAGTTTTTACAATTACATTTGATGAACTATACATATATAGTTTACTCTAAAGATACTGATCATTTCTTACTATCATAATCTGAGCCATCCTAAAAATGAAATTATTGAAAATTATTCTTCATACCATCTTCCTCAATCAGTATAACTTTATGCTTTCTTCCCAACTATGATAGAATTGCTCCTAGTTGAAAAGTAAGCAGTGACTAATTAATGTTTTCATGTTACCTGGAAAATTTTAATAAAACTGGAAGTTGGACAATATTCTCTTTATCTAACATTATATTATTAACTTTTTTCCTGCCAAGATATGTTTGCTTTAAAACATTCTTTAATTCCTTCTTTTTATTGCTTTTTAATGTATTCATGTACTAAAATGAAATAAATTTTAAACTTCCTGGACATTTTGATATACAAAATAGACATATTTTTTCATCTTAGAAAACAAAATTTAAGAAAGAAAGCAAAATTAAGGAACTTAAATTTTTTTTTGCCAGAAATATTGCATAACCTAATTTATAATATATCTCAGAAGTTGCTTATAAAATGTATTAATAAGATACTTACTTTTAATCCTAGTAGTGCACCCGATTCTTTGGGCATGGTTGTTCTCTTGTTAAGAATAACACGTCCAATTAATCGGTCACCCTCTTTAGATGGTTGCCACGTTACAGGATGCTATTAAAAGTGGGAATAAAGAAAAAGTGGATATATTGATGGATTTTTCACATATGGAGAAAATTAATATGATACATAGCACAGTATAATTGTGACTAGTTCAGCTCATTTTTTGTATAAGTAGAACTTGTTTCTAGGTTTATTAAAATTTGATTACATATTATTTGCACTAGACATTTATCAAATTCAATTTAATTAATGACCTCATTAACAGAATGACACATTTGAAATGAAATTACTCTAATGTTTAAAACCTATCTTCTTTTCCAAGAAACACATTGATTTTTTTTTAACAGTATTTTGGTTTATAGAGTTCATGCAACTAATGGATTAAATAACTGGAGCTAACTATTTAAGGACCTTCTTTTACTTTAAAATTTTGAAATCCAGAGTTTGGTAATAATGAGTTGTTCAAAGCCACATACTGAGATCTCTTTATTAAAACAATATAAAATTTCCTAACATACTAAAAATTTTACAATGAGGCAAAACAATAACAATATCTATATTAACAAGACCAAGGTTACTGATCAGCCAGAAGTTAATTGATGTCTGAAAGGTCTATTTCACTCTATTGCTTACCGAACTTATAGGAGATGTTTCCCTACTGGGCCACGTGGTAGGATCCAGCCAGTAATAATCCAAGTCACCTAAGGAGCATAAGCAGAAAAACATGGGTACTTTCTCAAAGTGGAAAAGGCACCAATATGTGTTGTTTCCTCAAGATTTATTATTCAAATTATCTTAATTTTGTCCTCTGCCTTGACCTATAAAATTATAGTAATCTGGGAATATTGAGGTTTAGAAGATACTTATATAAAGCAATATAAAAATTAGAAGAAAATAAACTAATAGGGACTGCTACTAAGAATGGATTCAGTAATTGAAGCTTAGTTTCACTCTCACTGAATTGCTTCTATCCTATTAATTGAAATTATTGAAATGAATATTGAAAGTCAGACTCCCTATCTGATACTTTTATCATCTATACTATTACTATCATTTTTTAAAGTTGTCCTGTCATTTCCAAATGTAATAGTTTCATATCATACTTATTTCTGGGAAGTATACATGATCCACCGATAAAAGTAAAATGAAAATGATTTTTAAAAATACCCATGCCAATATTATCTTAGGATCTATTGAGATATTTTGAGATTCTCCATAAAGGGGGATTCCATAAAGGGAATGAAACACTTAAATATTTCATCATTAAAAGACCAATATTGAAAGAATATATGTGTTTTTTGTTTGTTAATTTGCTTTTCTATGAGGAAAAAAAGAAGAAGATATGGATGAGATGAACAAAAGAAAAAAAAAACTTGATAGAAAAAAAAACTTGATAGGATAAAAATAATTTTAAATAAAAATAGTTAAATTAAATTTTAAATATTTTAAATTTAAAATTATTGACCCAATTTAAAAGGGAATAAAATTTAGGGAGTTTTTTCAAGATCTCCAAAAAGTATATAAAAGCTCTTTGTAGAAAATGGGTCTCATATAGAAAGAAAAACAGAAAAGGGCACATTGAATAATGTTGCTGGGAATTGTGTTTTGCGAAAATGAAACAAATCAATTAAGTATCAGATTAGTTCAATGAAGAGAATAGAGATTCACATTGGGGCATGATTTACGCCTGTTGGGATTCTTGACTAAATATTGGAAAGTATTAAATCAGATTCCTTCATTGATTATGAAAAATAAATTTTAGAAGAATGGTATCAAAGATAGGAAATTATTTAAAAAGAAAAAATTATATCAGCCATCAAAAATATGTCCATTAAGACTCTAGCATATGGAGTTCCTATTTCAATGGATATACCCACATTTTTTTTTTTTACTTTAATGTACATGATATTTTAGAAGGCAAAAAAGAATTTTGTGTGTTGCATGAGAATTCTAATAAATATTCATCAGTATTGTGTGGTATTATATTGCAACACCATAAATAGCTAACTGCCAGGAACTGAATTGATATACAAAACATTCCGCAAGATCATTATGTATTCAACCAACATTCTTTGTCCCATTTATCTAGTATTCATAAAAATTCAAACTCTCTACTATATTTGTTCCCAAGAACTACAACTATTTTTTTTTTCCTATAACATCACAGAGGGAATGAGTATCATCTAAAAGGAAGGTGTGACATGGAGGATAATTAAGCGTTTTTAATCGATTTTTTAAAAAATCATTTTTTTTTCTTATTTGAAAATGCTAAATGTCCCCTTATCTTCAATATTAGGACACCTTCAGCATTTAACACTGTCATAGCTATAATAAACACTAACAATTTTAGACATTTATCCAAAAATAAAATAGCATCATAGTTATTTTTATATAAAATTATGTATAGTGTAGATATATATCATACAATCCATTAAAATTTGATTTTTCTTAATTTTTTTCATACAATATAATTACATTAAGTTCTCATGTGTGAATATTAGTAACCAGGAAAACTTTGACAGACAAATAGAGAGCTAGAGAGATTAGATACAGATATAGATATATTGCCATACACCTCATGAAAGAAATACTTTGGAAGGACTCATAGATTTTGAGTCAAAAAGGATCTGAATCCAAGTTCCTTTCTTTATAGATGAAGAAATGAGCCCAGAGAGTTTAAGTAAATTGCTCAGTGTCCCACAGATCATAAGAAACCAAGTAGGCATTTGAATACAGTTCCTCTGATTCCCTAATCAGTGCTCTTTATATTAGTATTACTAATAATTGCTAACTTTTTATAGCACCTGCTATATTCCTGGCACTGTACTAAGTGCTTTAGGAATATTATATTATTTGATAATAACAATAGCTTTGGGAGAAGGGTATTATTATTCTGCTTTTATAGACGAGGAAACTGAAGTAGATAAGAAACAAAGTGGTTTACCCAGAGGAACGGAGCTAGTTAAGTAGCTGTGGTTTGATTTGAACTCAGGACTTTCTGACTCCAAGTCTACAGCTTGATCTATTACATCATCACCTGCCCACCAGTTTTTGTTTATTTTGTCTGTCCCCATCAGGCAAGAGAACCTCTAAAATATCTAAAGAAAATAAACATTGATACCATTTATATAGAATATGAAAAAAATATATAGGATTTCTCAATAACTTATTTTAATATTTGCTCTCTGGGTAAAACTCCTTTAGATCATACTTGAAACCATGATACAGCTCAAATCAACTCTCTTAATGATGAGTATTATGATAGGTAGGTGGTGCAGTGGACAGAGCAATGAACTTGGAATCAGGAAGATTCATCTTCCTCAATTAAAATGTGGCCTCAGACACTTAATAACTCTGTGACTCTGTCCCTTCCTCCTTTTTGTCTCAATTCCTCATCTGAAAAAGCTATAGAAGGAAATGGCAAACCACCCTAGTATCTTTGCTTAGAAAACCCCAAAATAGGGTCACAAAGAGTCAGACATGAACAAAATAACAACCATGAATATGGCACCCAATCTTACATTTGTAAATATCTATATCTTCATGGTCTAAATTAATTATATGTTGAACCTAGAAAAAGATAGGGAATAAGAATTGATATAGGACCTACTATTTGCCAGGCACAGGGCTAGTGGCTTAACATTTTTCTCAATCCATCTCTTCAGTCTTATACCTTTCTCTCCTTTACAATCTAAATTTTGAATCTACAGTTCATAGACAATGACCTCCTTGTTTCTCCTCCCATGAGAAAATGCCTCACTTTTTCATCACCTGTGTTATCTGCCAAACATTCCCTTCCTCTTAATATCCATCCTCTGGTTTTTCCAGCTTCCTTCAAGTTCCAACTGAAATCACATCATTTATAAGAAGGTTTTCCAGATCCTCCCTAAACTGCTGCTTTCAATCTAAGATTTTATCTTCATTTTATCCTGTATAAATCTTAATTTTATGTAACTGATTTCATGCTATATCTCCTAAAATGGGAGCTGCTTTAAAACAGAAGGTTTTCCCTTTCTTAGTATTGTCATTGCTTAGAATAGAACCTGGAACAAATCAACATGTACTTGATAAATGTTATTGACTTGACCTTGATTCTCTTCAATAATCATACTTATGATCATATCTACCATTATGACAGTTGTTAATACATTTGCTACAAACTAAATACTTTTAATAGCTATTTACTATTGCTTCAGAGCTCAGTGGATAGAGTGCTTAGCTTCTATCCTGAGGAAAACTGAGTTCAAAAATTAACTTGCCCACTTATTAGCAGTGTGACTCTAGGCAAGTCATTTAACTTCTGTTTGTTTTATAACTTTCTTTATCAAGAAAACCCATAGAAGGTGTGGTATCATAAAGAATCAGGCAGAACTGAACAACAAATAGCTTTAAATGGATAAACTTATACTTTTGTAGGTAGCCATTAGAAATAATACTCCTTAAAATACACATTCAATATTACCATATAGAAGAGTTACTATAGTGTAATCCCTTGTGTATTGTATTCAGAATTTTTCATAGCAATTTCTGATAGATATTCTAATATCATCTATTAAATTATGAAACTTCTTTAATAAGTTTATATAATGAAGTGATTCGACCTTAGATATCTGAATCTAAATACAGTTTTTTTTTGTTTAAATTATTGTAAATTTAATGGAATCATTGACTTTCTTTGTATGCACATTTGTCTTCATAATTCATTTCCCTATGATTAATGATAAAAGGAAAAATGCATTTATACATTCAATACAATTTTTTCCTACAAGATTTAAATTTTCACACCTCTAACATATTTCCATTATCACATTTACAATGAGTAATTAATACTATTGAACTCAAAATGGCATAAAACACAAAATGATAAATGTATGTAAATTCATATGAAAATATGCTGTCTGGTATTGAATAAAATTATATAACAACAAATTTGTAATGACCATTAATATGAAATATGGGAAAAATGAGTTCGATAGCTTCAATTTCTTG
Source organism: Antechinus flavipes (assembly GCF_016432865.1). Lineage (NCBI taxonomy): Eukaryota > Metazoa > Chordata > Mammalia > Dasyuromorphia > Dasyuridae > Antechinus > Antechinus flavipes. Next base: position 240,170,508 of record NC_067401.1, on the reverse strand, counting down.
ACAAATGAATATAATGCAAAGCCTTTGATACAACATTCAATAAAGCATTATATTTGAGGATATTGTTTATAGTGAGCATTCAAGAAACAGAAATGCCACTTAATTAATTATAAGCAGTATTGTTTACTTCTGCTAATAACTTTTGATATTAGTTCCTTTATATTTGAATCCTTTGCCATTTTTCTATCACCTTGCCAAACAACAAACCTCAGTCAGTATTACAACCTATATTTTTACTAACTAAAAAAGTTGCATGTAAAAAGAGTACATTATAAATGGATGTTACAAGCAATAAATTGGGTAAATATTTTTACAGTCAAAGGTTCTGATAAAGGCCTCATTTCCAAAATATATAGAGAATTGACTCTAATTTATAAAAAAATCAAGCCATTCTCCAATTGATAAATGGTCAAAGGATATGAACAAACAATTTTCAGATGAAGAAATTGAAACTATTTATAGACATATGAAAATATGCTCCAAATCATTATTAATCAGAGAAATGCAAATTAAGACAACTCTGAGATACCACTACACACTTGTCAGATTGGCTAGAATGACAGGGAAAGATAATGGAAAATGTTGGAGGGGATGTGGGAAAACAGGGATACTGATATATTGTTGGTGGAATTGTGAACACATCCAGCCATTCTGGAGAGCAATTTGGAACTATGCTCAAAAAGTTATCAAACTGTGCAATACCCTTTGATCCAGCAGTGTTTCTACTGGGCTTATACCCCAAAGAGATACTAAAGAAAGGAAAGGGACCTGTATGTGCCAAAATGTTTGTGGCAGCCCTGTTTGTAGTGGCTAGAAGCTGGAAAATGAAAGGATGTCCATCAATTGGAGAATGGTTGAATAAATTGTGGTATATGAATGTTATGGAATATTATTGTTCTGTAAGGAATGACCAGCAGGATGAATACAGAGAGGACTGGCGAGACTTACAGAAACTGATGCTGAGTGAAATGAGCAGAACCAGGAGATCATTATATACCTCAACAATGATACTGTTTGAGGATGTATTCTGATGGAAGTGGATCTCTTGGATAAAGAGAGCCTTAATTGATCAAAGATGGACAGAAACAGCTACACCCAGAGAAAGAACACTGGGAAATGAATATAAACTGCTTGCATTTTTGTTTTTCTTCCTGGGTTATTTATACTTTCTGAATTCAATTCTCCCTGCGCAACAAGAAAACTGTTCGGTTCTGCACACATATATTGTATCTAGGATATCCTGTAACCCATTCAACATGTAAAGGACTGCTTGCCATCTGGGGGAAGGGGTGGAGGGAGGGAGGGGAAAAATTGGAACAAAAGTGAATGCAAGGGATAATGCTGTAAAAAATTACCCTGGCATGCGTTCTATCAATAAAAAGTTATTAAAAAAAAAAAACTATTTCTAGCCATATGAAAAGATGCTCCAAGTCATTATTAATCAGAAAAATGCAAATTAAGACAACTCTGAGATACCACTACATACCTGTCAGATTGGCTAAAATGACAGGGAAAGATAATGCAGAATGTTGCAGGGGATGTGGGAAAACAGGGACACTAATACATTGTTGGTGGAATTGTGAATACATCCAACCATTCTGGAGAGCAATTTGGAACTATGCTCAAAAAGTTATCAAACTGTGCATACCCTTTGATCCAGCAGTGTTACTACTAGGCTTATATCCAAAGAGATCATAAAGAAGGGAAAGGGATCTGTATGTGCACGAATGTTTGTGGCAGCCCTCTTTGTAGTGGCCAAAAACTGGAAATTGAATGGATATCCATCAATTGGAGAATGGCTGAATAAATTGTGGTATATGAATATTATGGAATGTTATTGTTCAGTAAGAAATGACCAATAGGATGATTTCAGAAAGGCCTGGAGAGACTTACATGAACTGATGGTGAGTGAAACGAGCAGGGCCAGGAGATCCTTATATATTTCAACAACAATAGTATATGATGATCAATTCTGATGGACTTGGCCATCCTCAGCAATGAGATAAACCAAATCAGTTCCAATGGAGCAATAATGAACTGAACCAGCTATACCCAGCGAAAGAACTCTGGGAGATGACTAAGAACCATTACATAGAATTCCCAATCCCTATATTTTTGCCTGCCTGCAGTTTGGATTTCCTTCACAGGCTAATTGTACAATATTTCAGAGTCTGATTCTTTTTGTACTGTAAAATAACAGTTTGGTCATGTATACTTATTGTGTATCTAATTTATACTCTAATATATTTAACATCTACTGGTCTTCCTGCCATCTAGAGGAAGGGTTGGGGGGAAGAAGGGGAAAAATTGGAACAAAAGGTTTGGCAATTGTCAATGTTGTAAAATTACCTATACATATAACTTGTAAATAAAAAAGCTATGAAATAAAAAAAAAAATTTAAAAAAAAGTAAATGTATGTTACCTAATCATAACTAGGCCTTCACTACTAGATAACAATACTTAATTCATTTTGATTGACTTTATCATACTCTTCACAGCAATCATTGCAATCTTTTCCCAGATTCCTGTACCACTCCCTGCCTTGTTCTCCATCTTCTTTAGCTAGCCTCTTCCTAATTTACTAAGAAAATAGAGGTTATATATGATGAATTTTGTATTCTTCCTTGTGGTGACCACGTATTTTAAAATCAACTAGAGTCAGGAATTCAGGTTAAGGGAAAATCTTCCATCTTTATTCTCTGTGGAGGAAAAGGAGGATTGCGATAGCAATGTGGGCAGCTGCAACAAGAAGCCCACCAGCAGTCTCTCCCCGCCTCTCTTCTTGCCCCTCTGCCTCCACCCACCAAAATCATCATTTCCTGTACAACACATCAGGACTTGCACAAAGAGTGGGCGGGGGCCATTCTTTCTCCAAGTGTATATATTAATAGAGTATGGTCCAATTACCATTTAGCCTCACGTGCTTGGGACCTCAGTGCATCAACTCGAGCTTCAGCCCTTTACACTTCCTTATTCATCTCCTCAAAATCAATCCTTATTCTCTCTCTTTTGCTTACATTTCTGGTGAAAAGGTGAGCCTTGTCATAGTCAAGTCAACTTTTCTTGGTTTTTAAATTTCTAAATGTTTCCCATGAGTTTTTGTTAGTGTTTATTTTATTAGTTTCTTTAATGAAGAGGATTCTCTATTATTTTTGCAAACAATTTTTGTTCAACAAGCGTTTATTAAGCCCCTAGTATGCACCAGACATGCTATGTGATACAGTGCAAAGAATGAAACAATCCTTACAAACAACTTACATTTAAATGTAGAAGACAAGTATACATATACATTTTAGAAGCATAAATATAAAGTGAATAAATTCAAATATAAAGGAGTTAAATGCAACATGGTGTTAGTAAGATGGCAGTTGGGAACAGGAAAATCTTTATCCAGAAAATGGAATGCATCATAAAAGAAAAAGAGAGACATTGAGGTTCATTGAAATGAACCTGAGTTCATTTCAGACCTGGTATTGTCAACACAAAGACATTTAAGTGGGAGATGGACTCTTGCATAGAAAATGTAAAAAGTGGAGGGATGCATAAGGAGGCTTGAGAGATAGAATTTGTCGTAAAAAGAGGAATTCATAGTTGATTCTAATGGCAATGGAAAAGCACCAGTTAATTAAACAGAGGAATCAAATGGTCTGAATTGTGATAAGAAGCTCATTCTTTGATCCCTAGTCAGCTAGAGTTTTCTTTTAATTGAACATATAGTTCCTCCTTCTTTGGCTGCAAAATACATAATCAATCTGATTTCCATATTGACCATCTCATGATGTCCATGTGTAGAATTGCCTTTTGGATTTTTGACAATGTTTGTTATGACTGATTAGTTATCTTGACAAAACTCTATTAAGTCTCTAATTTAGTTTAATTTTTTATCAAAGGCCAAATGTAATGGGCTGAGGCTCGAGTTGATGCACTGAGGTCCCAAGCACATGAGGCTAAATGGTAATTGGACCATATTCTATTAATATATAAGCTTGGAGAAAGAATGGCCCCACCCACTCTTTGTGCAAGTCCTGATGTGTTGTACAGGAAATGACGATTTTGGTGGGTGGAGGCAGGGGAGTAGAAAGGGAAGCGAAAAGAGAGACTACTGGCTGGCATCTTGTCATGGCTGCTCACATTGCTATTGCGACTGTCCTTCACTTCTGATTCCCTTTTTCACCTGCAATCCCCCTTCACCTCTGCTTGCTGGCTTCCTGTCGCAGATGCTCATATTGCTATCTCAATCCTTCTTCATCTCTACTGAGAATAAAGATTGAAGATTTTTCCTTTAACCTGAATTCCTGACTCCGGCTGATTTTAAATACGTGGTCATCACAGCCAAATGTCCATTATTCACAATTAACTTTTGCTTTCCTAGTAGTATTACAATCCCCTAAAATGAAACAATTATTTTATTTAGAGCATACTGTGATGTTGTATAGTTTGTCATGGATTTGAATAGATATCAGGTGGTCATTTTCAAGGTTATACCTCAGTATTATATTTCTCATTCTTTGACTATGAGGACTACTTTGTTTCTTGTAAGGGATTCTTGCCCATGGTAATAAATACATGAAATAATATATTTCTATAATCCAGACAAGAGGTAATAAGGGTCTAAAATAGAAAGACAGTCCTATAAAGAGGGGAGAAGAGAGAACGGGCTTTTATTAACCGTTAATCATTACCAACAGGCATCAAAACAATAACAATGGCAAGCACTTTACACATTCCCTTCCACTTAAGTTCACTGACCAAAGTGTTGATGTTTAACATTTCTATCTCCTGTTTGACCATATCCAGCTTATCTTTATTTATAAATCTTATATTCCAGGTTCCCTTATAATATTGATCTTTACAGTATAGGACCTTCTTTATGTCACAAACATTCCTGCAACTGAACTTCCTTTCAGATTTGATTCAGCTACTTCATTACTAGAGTTATTGGTCGTTATCCCTACTCTTCCCCAGTAGTATATTTTATACCTCTCTACCTAAGAGGCTCATATTCCAAGGTCATTTCTTTTATCATTTTAGTACTGGTCATTGAATTTTCCTGGTAAAGATATTGGAATAATTTGTCATTTACTTCTCCACTTACCTTTTGTCAGAACTCTGTACAGTGACCTGTCCATCTTGAATAATCTTAAATAGCATAACTCATAGTTTCATTGTCATGACAAGGCTATGAATCATCACCTTGATGACAAATGTTCACGTGGTCAAAGCTATTATTTTTTTTTTCCCATAATATTATATGGCTGTAAGAGTTGGGACTATTGAATTGTGCTGGAAAAGACGTTTGAGAGTTCTTTGGACAGCAAGGAGACCAAATAAACTAATACTTAAATTAATTTAGGCTGTTTATTTGAAGGTCAAATATTGAGGCTGAAGCTTAAATTCTTCTGTAATGAGAAGATAGCGCTCACTGGGTAACACCCTAATGTTGGGAAAGATTGAAGGCAAAAGAAAAAGGAGGTAACAGAGGATGAGATGGATAGATAGTATCATGTAAGCAATGGATATGAACCTGGACAAAATTTGAGAGGCAGTAGAGGTTAGAAGGGCCTCTGGTGATTAGGGTCAAGAGAGCTGAATACAACTGAATGACTTCACAACAAAATCATGTGGTCAGTTTTGTACTTAGGGAACATTTCTTTGGAAGAATGTGTAGAATGGTTTGAAATGGAAGAGACAAGGCATAGAAATCAAGGACCTTTTTCTATAATCCAGACAAGTTAATAAGGGTCTAAAATAGAAAGTCCTATAAAGAGGGGAGAAGAGAGAACAGACATTTATTAACCATTAATTATAACCAACAGGCATCAGAACAATAACAAGGACTATGCTAAGCACTTTACAATGATCAGTTGTGAGAAATATAGTCAAGATAGAAATGGAAAGATTTGGCAGCTGATTTGAAATACAGGATAGGGGAGAATGAAAAGTCAAGGATAATGCTAGGTTAAAAATCAGGAACATGACAAAGGTGGTATTGCCTTTGACAGAAATAGGGGGGTTTGCAATAGGGAAGAATTTTTGAGGAAAGATAATGAAGTCTCTTTTGGACATATTCAGCTTGACATGTCTCCAGAAAGTCCATTTTTATATATCAAAGAGGTGAATGGTATTCCAGGTCTGAATTTCTGGAGAGAATGAGGTCAGATACATAGTCTATGAGTCATCTGCATAAAGATAACAAGTAAACAAAAGGAAGATAATGAGATTATGGATGTTGAGTCAATCTAGTCTAGAGCTTCTATTAATCTTTTTATCTCTCTTACACTGAATTATTCTTTAATCATTGGATCCTTCCCTGCTGCCCATAAACATGACCGGGTTCCTCCCATACCATCCTTAAAAATTCCACATTTCAATATGCTATTATGTTAAGATGTCATCCTATTCCTTGTCTCTTTTTCATAAAATGGTAGAACAGGTTGTTTAAAATCAGTCTATTTTTTTTTAATTCCCATTCCAAAACCCTTTGCCAATTATCATCTCACTCTACTATTCAACTGAAACCTGCTCTAAGATTACCAAAAAAATTCATAACTGCTAAATTAATAACTTTTTTCAAATAAATTAACATTTTATCTAGCCTCTTTTGATACTGTTCATCATCCTTTAAACTACTGTATATACTCTACCTGTTGAATCCTATCACTCTGTTCTATTTTTATTCTATCTGATTATTTCTTCTCTTCTCTTTGAATGGACCATATTTTCCCCTTTTTTGTATCACTAACATTTAGCACAGTGATTGACATAAAGTAATTATTTAATAAAAGCTTGCTTACTGATTCATCTAAATTAAGTTTGGCTATTCTGCAAGGCAATATCCAGGAACCCCTCCTATTTTTTCTTGGGAATCTAAGTATCTTCCTACTGTTGAATTAGCATTTCTATGCATGTTTCCTCAATCTATATGTCAGTCTAATCTCTCTTCTAAACTCCGGATCCATGCTTATTACAAATTGCCTACTAAACACATCTACATGGATATTCCTTAGTCTTCTCAAACGCAATATATACCAGACAGAAAATACACTATTTTCTCTAAAATCTCTAATTCTATTCTCAGAAAGTTATCATTGTTTTTTCAGCCATCCAGTTTTGCATCCTCAGCATCATTTTTGACTATTCTTCCTCATTTTCTATGTACAATTAGCCACTAAATTTTAGTAGTTCTATCTTCATAACTTTACTTATCTCCATTCAAATGCATTTATGTCTATCAATCAATCAATGATCGTTTATTAAGGATTTAGTATATATCAGATATGGTGCTAAGTACTCAAAATATGATAAAAGGCAAAAATAGCCCCTGTTCTAAAAGAATGTACTTTCTAATGAGGAAAAAAGTTATTGGCAATTGCAATAATATGTGTGTGTGTGTGTGTGTGTGTGTGTGTGTGTGTAAGAAAGAGAGAGAGAAAGAGATTTGTATATCTAGCACTAGTCTCTCTTCTGACCTATAGTCTCATATTATGAGTTGCCTTTTAGATATATGGAACTGTATATATTGTCCACATCTGAAACTCAGCATGATGAAAATAGAACCAATTGCCTTCTCTCCAACCCACACTTCTCAATACTTCTGAACTTCCCTATTACTATTTAGGGAATCACCATCTTTCTGGTAACCCTGGCCTGAAACCCTGGTATAATCCTTCACTTTTCACTCTTCATTGCCCTACATAGCCAATTTATACTGAGTACTGTAATTCCCACCTATGCTAAGGAGGAGGTAGAAAGTAATCTGAGAAAGGAAAAGATTAGTAACTACAGGAACCCCCAAAAGCCTTCTTAAAAAAAGCAGGATATGTACTGAAGTTTGAGGGAGGCTGGAGTAACTAAGAGTTGGAAGTGAGGAAACAGAAAATTTCATTATGAGGGAAAATAAAAAAAAAAGGTACAGAAATGAGACAGGGTATCATAGAATTGAACATGCTGATGTCATTGAATTATAGAGTAAATTTAAGTTAATAAAATTAAAAAAGATGTGAAGGATAGGAAAGATCTTTGTTGGGAATGTCAAATGTCAAAGAAAGAATATTTGTCTTGAAAGTAATTTGGAGCAGTTAAAGCTCAATTAAGGATGGTGTGTGGGTGGAGTAACATGGTCAGAATATGCTTCATAAAAAAAAATGACCTTGGAAGATGAGTGAAGGATGGATTAAAATTAGTTCTTGCCAGAGAGACTAGAAAGAAAGCAATAATTCTGGTGTGTGGTGGTAAGAATGGGAAATAAATGAGAAATGCTGTAAAAATGCAAATAAAAAGATATGACAACATTTTTTTTTGTATTTAGAGTGAAAATTTATGCATAACAACAAGATTTGAGGTCTGGATAATTAAATGGATACTGGTTCCCTAGAAAGAAGAAAATCACAAGAAAATTGAGAAGAAGAGAGAGTTATTGATATGCATGTGAGGGGAAGACAAAAAGCATTCTGTTTTTGATGTCTTGAGTTTCAGTTATGTCCAGGTCATAAAATTCTACATGTCTAAAAGGCAGTTTGTAACATGTGATCAAAAGTCAATAGAGAGACTAGTATCATATATATAGAGCTGAGAATCATCTAATTAAACCTTTAGACGATTACTAAGATAGACGACATAGAACAAAAATAAAAATAAGGTCTAGGACATAGCCTTTGGAGGAAACCAAAGTAAATGGACATAACATGGATGAAGAATCACCAAAGGAAACTGAAGAGTACTCATATAAAGAAGCACTTATAGAAATAGGAAGAGAATCAGGTGAGAGCGCTCTTACTAGGAATCTAAAAAAGAGGCAGCCCAGAAGGAAAAAGTAATCAACTGCTTCATAATATAGTAAAAAGGTCAAGAATGATGAGGATTAAGAAAAGACTTTTTGTTTTGTTTTGTTTTGGAACTTTGAGAAGAACAATTCACTTAAGGCATGGATGAGTACAGAAGTTAGACAAGAAAGGATTTAGAGAGTGAGAGAAGAAGAAGTAAAGGCAATCAGTGTAGAAGACTGAAAATTTGCTAGGAATAGGAAAAGAGATTTGGGAATGGTAGAATCCAGTGAGTGTATTTATTTGAAGGAAGAGAGATTCAAAGGAATGCAAGGAAGGATTCAGTAGATAAGGAGAGACTGATGATGGATCATAATGAATTCAAACTGCTAAAAGAGATGAGTGGAGATAAAATCAAGGATGCTTGTAGGGGGCTTGGTTTTGGCAAGGAAAAGGACCATCTAAGACAAGAGTGAAAGAAGAAATAATGGGAAAAGATAGCAGAAATGTTGTAAGATGAGGAGATGAGAAGGAAACATTTGTAAATCGTCTTTTTTTCCTATGAAATACTTGCAAGATCCAAAGCTAAATGTGTGCAAGAGATGCTATGGAAGGCTTAAAGATAGACAAGAAGGTTTGGAAGAGGCATTTGGAGAATGTGGAAATATGGAAAGAATATAATGTTTGTCTTAATTCAGTAAGGGTCCAATTGAAATTAGATAAGAAATTTGTAGTTGACCCAATCAGCTCAGTTTGGGGGTTTCTTCCAATTTAATTCAATACCACATAAATAGGAAGAAAGACAATAAAGAGCCGTGATAATCTAAGGTTTAGATTTGGCAATTCAAACAAGAGAACCAGGAGGCAAGGAATGTAAGATAGAAAATGTGGTGTTTTTCTTCTTTTAAAATAATATAAGAATGGTTCTTTTTGGGAGCGAGCAGGTTTCTTGGGGAGGTTTTCTGGAGACAGCCTTAGTATCAGTTCAGATCAATAATTACCCCAAATGCAGCCAGGTGAAAAAAGTTCAGATCTTTTATTGTCGCCAATATAGCCCAGTTAGCTTAGAGGCCTATCTCTCTGCTTAGCTCCAAGAGCTCTCTCCAAATGTCTCCAAATCCAAAGGTTTGTCCTTCAGTCCTCCAGCCAGCCAAGTGGAAAATGGAATGGATCTCTCTTGCCTCGAAGAGAGGGCTTCTGGCTCTCAATCTCCAATTTAGCCCGGTTCGCTTTTCTTAGAGGCCTCTCTCTCTCTCCTGGGTTCTAAGAGCTGTTGCAGCTTTGTCCTTTGCTTCTGCCTCTGATTTCTTCAGCCTCCAGAGCCAGCACCAAGGTAAAAGTTGTAATGAATCTTTCTTGCCTCCCAGAGAGGGCTTCTGGCTCTCCCAGAGTGCTCTGTGTCTGGCCAAGAGTGCTCTTCTCCAATGTAATTCAGCTGACCTCTTTCTAACCCGAAGTAACTAACTAATCCGAAGCTAAGAGCCTCTTTATATATGATTTCCCAAAGGGAAGGCACACCTAAGGGAGGTGTGAATTCACAAAGTTACAAAGTTTACTTTGTGAATCTCCCATACTTGTGAATTCCAATGAGTAAAGATGTAAACACAAGCATTGTATCAATTAGTTCTACTTAATACCTTGTTTCAGGTTCTGGCCCAAAACATCTCTTTGTAAGATTAGATCAATAATCTATCAACTCTAATGAGTTAGCAGTATGTAAAGATTCCAACAAGAAAATATAGAATAAATTGATAAAAAAGAGTTAAAATAGGGAAGGCAGGAGAGTCCATACAGCCAGTATAGATATAAATGCCTACAAAGTAACAGATAAATAAACCAGAAAAGCTTTCATCACATTTTGATTGAATTACAGCAAAAGCCTTCTAATTGCTCTTCCTGCTTCTCGAGACCTGTTGAAGACCTTAGCTTAAAAAAGTAAAGGTCTCCCATTTCATCCAGAGCCATTTCCAGTACTCCTGATCTATATCTAACCACTAGACCCAGATGGCTCTGGAGGAGAAAGTGAGGCAGGTGACTTTGCACAGCCCTCCCTCACTTAAATCCAATTTATTTTCATGTCATAGCATCACCTCCCAAACGTCAAGGTCCTCTTCGAGAACAAAGGACAAACAACAACAAACATCTTCAATCCTTTTTCAAAAATGATATTCCTCAAATATACATCCAACCAAGACACTTCTCAATCAATAAACATTTATGAAGCACCTATGTACCCAACACTGTACTAATCACTGGAGATACACAAAGATACATAAGACAGAACCTGCTTTGAAGAAGTTTACAACCAATGGAAAATGTACAATATAATAGGGAGAAAGGGTAGCTAGGAGACACAATGAATAAAGTACCTAGCTTGGAGTTATGAAGACTTGTCTTCCTGAGTTCAAATCTGGCCTCAGAGACTAGGTTACCTTGGGCAAATCACTTAACCCTGTTTGTCTCAGTTCCGCAACTGTAAAATAAGTTGAAGAAGGAATGATAAATCATTCCAATATCTTTGACAAGAAAACCCCAAATCAGGTCCTTGAGGGCAAGGGACTATGTCTTTTAATCTTTTTGTTTCCAGGACTAAGCACAAGGCATATACATAATCAGCAGTTAATTAATGCTTGTTAAAATTAATTGAATCAGGCAAATATTATTTTTTAAAATAGCTTTTTATTTAGAAGTTATATGCATGGGTAATTTTATAGCGTTGACAATTGCCAAACCTTTTGTTCCAATTTTTCCCCTCCTTCCTCCCATCCCCACCCCAAGGTGGCAGGTTGACCAATACATGTTAAATATATTAAAGTATAAATTAAATACAAAGTAAGTATACATGTCTAAACAGTTATTTTGCTGTACAAAAAGAATCAGACTCTGAAATAGTGTATAATTAGCCTGTGAAGGAAATCAAATATGCAGGCAGACAAAAATAGAGGGATTAGGAATTCTATGTAATGGTTCTTAGTCATCTCCCAGAGTTCTTTCACTGGGCACAACTGGTTCAATACATTCCTGCTCCATTGGAACTGAGTTAGTTCATCTCATTGCTGAAGATGGCTAGGTCCATCAGAATTAATCATTATACAGTATTGTTGTTGAAGTGTATAATGATCTCCTGGTCCTGCTCATTTCACTCAGCATCAGTTCATATAAGTCTCTCCAGGCATTGCTGAAGATGGCTAGGTCCATCAGAATTAATCATTATACAGTATTGTTATTGAAGTGTATAATGATCTCCTGGTCCTGCTCATTTCACTCAGCATCAGTTCATATAAGTCTCTCCAGGCCTTTCTGAAATCATCCTGTTGGACAATAACATTCCATAATATTCATATACCACAATTTATTCAGCCATTCTCCAATTGACAGGTATCCATTCAATTTCCAGTTTCTGGACACTACAAAGAGTGCTGTCACAAACATTCTTGCACATATAGGACTCTTTCCCTTCTTTAAAATCTCTTTGGGATATAAGCCTAGTAGTAACACTGCTGGATCAAGGGGTATACACAGTTTAATAACTTTTTGAGCATAGTTCCAAATTGTTCTGTAGAATGGCTGGATGTATTCACAATTCCACTAATAATATATTAGTGTCCCTGTTTTCCCACATCCCCTGCAACATTCTGCATTATCTTTCCCTGTCATTCTAGCCAATCTGACAGGTGTGTAGTGGTATCTCAGAGTTGTCTTAATTTGCATTTCTCTGATTAATAGTGACTTGGAGCATCTTTTCATATGGCTAGAAATAGTTTCAATTTCTTCTTCTGAGAATTGTCTGTTCAAATCCTTTGACCATTTATCAATTGGAGAATGGCTTGATTTCTTATAAATTAGAGTCAATTCTCTATATATTTTGAAAATGAGGCCTTTATCAGAACCTTTGACTGTAAAAATGTTTTCCCAGTTCATTGCTTCCTTTCTAATCTTGTCTGCATTAGTTTTGTTTGTACAAAAACTTTTCAATTTGATATAATTACAATTTTCTATTTTGTGATCTATAATGATCTCTAGTTCTTCTTTGGTCATGAATTCCTTCCTCTTCCACAGGTCTGAGAGGTAATCTCATTCTTTATGCCTAGGCCATGGACCCATTTTGACCTTATCTTGGTGTATGGTGTTAAGTGTGGGTCAATGCCTAGTTTCTGCCATACTAGTTTCCAATTTTCCCAGCAATTTTTGTCAAACAGTGAGTTCTTATCCCAAAAGCTGGGGCCTTTGGGTTTGTCAAACACTAGAGTATTAAAGTTATTGACTGTTTTGTCCTTTGAACCTAACCTATTCCACTGATCAACTGGTCTATTTCTTAGTCAATACCAAATAGTTTTGGTAACTGCTGCTTTCTAATATAATTTTAGATCTGGTACAGCTAGGCCACCTTCACTTGATTTTTTTTTTTCATTAATTCCCTTGAAATTCTTGACCTTTTGTTTTTCCACATGAACTTTGTTCTTATTTTTTCTAAGCCATTGAAATAGTTTTTTGGGGAGTTTGATTGGTATCACACTAAGTAAACCAATTCAAAAATTGGTTAGATCTGACTTTATTAGTGTGGCAAGTGTTTCATAGTTTTCCTCATATAGTTCCTGATTTTCCGTTGGCAGATAGATTCCTAAATATTTTATACGATCGGTAGTTACTTCAAATGGAATTTTTCTTTGTAACTCTAACTGTTGGGTTTTGTTGGTGATACATAAGAATGCCGATGACTTATGTAGATTTATTTTGTATCCTGCAACTTTGCTAAAGGTGTGGATTTTAGCTTTTTAGTAGAATCTCTGGGGTTCTCTAAGTATACCATCATATCATCAGCAAAGAGTGATAATTTGGTTTCCTCATTACCTACTCTAATCCTTTAATCACTTTCTCAACTCTTATTGCCAAGGCTAGCATTTCTAATAGACTATTGAATAGTAATGGTGATAGTGGGCAACCTTGTTTAACTCCTGATCTTACTGGGAATAGTTGCATTTTGTTTCCATTGCATATGATGCTTACTATTGGTTTTAAATAGATGCTACTGGTTATTTTAAGGAAAAGTCCATTTGTTCCTATACTCTCAAGTGTTTTTAATAGGAATGGATGTTGGATTTTATCAAATGTTTTTTCTGTATCTATTATGATGATCATATTTTTTTGTTAAATTGGTTATTGATATGGCCAATTATACTGATAGCTTTCCTAATATTGAACCAGCCCTGCGTTTCAGGCACATATTCTTAAAGGCGATTTGGTTCTTTCCCAAGAAAACTGTAATATATCCAGTTTGGATTTAGTTATTTATGCATGACATAAAAATGATTTCTATGATTTAAAAATTGATAGATGTTTACATTTGTCCCTAGAAGATAATATATCCCATAAGGAGACAGCCACCATCAAATAAACAAAAATACCAAGATAATAATAATAATTACCAATAAAATAACTAATAATAATAATAATTAAAATTTGCAATGCAAAATTTGTGAATACCAAGAATTGTATGAAGGAAAATTAATTCTTCTGGAAGTTTCACATGTCAGATGTAGATTTAGGTAACATCTTCAAATCAGTAGAATAAAATGTAATATATATTTAAGATAGAAGTAGTGAAAAAAATACCCACCAAACAGAGCACTTGTGGCAATGATAAAGTTTCTCATCATTAATCTCATCATTAATAGAAGAGGTTCTATTATTTGAGTAATTAATCAATCAACGAACAATTTTTAAATGCTAGCTATGCACCAGACACCAAGCTAGGTACTGGAACTAGAAATATGAAACAGTTCCTGCTCTCTGGAGCTTACATTCTAAATCTGTGGGATAGATTCTCTTGTCAAATTCAAAACAAAAGGGATATCATAAGGGATTTAATAAAGTTTATCTGTTTACATTTCTATGTGGGAGAATGATACAACTCATTAGAATTTTTTCATTATTATGGCAGTTAGAAAGAGTATATATAGAAAGAGGGAACAGGTATGAGTTAAATATGAAAACATAATATCTAAAAAAAAAAAAAAACAAAATTAAGGGGTAAGAGAAGAATGTAATGGAAGAAAAGGAAAGAGAGAAGTAGAATAATATAAATTATCTGCTATAAAAGAGGTAACAAATTTTTTTTTTTTACAATTGGGGGAAGAAGGGAAGGGAAGGGGTAGTGAGTAAACCTTTCATTAGAATTGGCTTAAAGAATAAATAGCATACAAATCAATATGGGTATAGAAATTTATCGTACCCTGCAGGAAAGGACATATGGGAAGAGGGAAGGATAAAAAAATAGAGGACACATTAGGAGAAAGAGTAGTCAGTATCAAAAAAAAAATTTAGAAGGGACAGGATGAAAGAAGAGAACCAAATCAAATTTATAAAAAGTAAGAATAATGCCCCAATTAGTAAATGATCAAAAGATATGAACTATATTTTTGATATAACAATAATACTACTAAACATGAATCCCAAAAGAGATTTTTTAAAAAGGAAAAAGACTTACATATATATGCATATTTATAGCAGTTCTTCTAAGGGCAATAAATTGGAAAGTGAGGGCATGCCCAACAATTGGGGAATGGCCAAATAAATTATATATGTGATTAGGATGGAATATTATTGTTATATGAGAAATTATGAGTAGGATTATTTCAGAAAAACCTGGAAAGTCCTCCATGAACTCAAGCAAAGTGAAATTTATGGTGTACAATGTAAGAGCAATGTTCTGGGATGTTCAGCTGTTAATGATTTTGCTATTCTCTTAATACAATGATCCATGACTACTCTAAAAGACTTAGGACAAAAAACAAACAAACAAACAAACAAACAAACAAACAAACAAAAAAATCCATACCCAGAGAAAGAATTAATTGTGTGTGAATATAGATAGAAACATTCTCTCTGTGTCTCTGTAATGTCACAGGATAGAAAATATGCATCATGATCAAAATAATTCGGATTCTATTTCTACCTCTGACATAAAATGGTTGTAGGACTCAGGGTAAAAATATAATTGTTTAGTTCTGCAGACACCACAAAGTAGAAGTCAGTCTACATTGGTAGAGAGAGCTTCCTCTTTGGGAGTTCTGGTCAAAAAGATCTGGTAAAGAAAAAACAGATCTGATCTGGTTTTTAAAAAAAAAAAAAAAAGTCTGAATTGTCCTGACTTTACTTTAAGTTCCTACCAATTTGTCAATGATAAAGATATTTGGTAATGGCAGTGATGGTCCTGGTGATGGTGAGATGGTGATAATGTTGATTTTCCTGAAAATAGACATCAGTACCTATTAAGGCATATGTTTAGCTCTTTTTTTTTCAATCTAAAATTAATATAAAGTCTTTGTCTACCTCTTTATGAAGTGGGTGATGGCAGCTGTCTATTTCTAAAAATCTGACTTGCTTCCTATTCCAACTCTCCTACAATGTGATATAGAATTTAAATGTAGATTCTGACAACTTCTTTGGTGTTTGGGAGTGTTTTACACAGTCCATGGACAGAGAAAAACATAGAAAGAAAGTTTCCTATTCTTTGGTTTCCTTGCAAAGAGCTGTGTTTTTTTTTACCTGAAAGGGCAAATTATGCTCAAAGCATCCCTATAACCCCTCCCTGACAAAAAAAAAAATTAACTTGTATTTCCTTTGTCCATATTTTGTAATATATATGTGTTTGTGTGTGTGTGTGTGTGTGTGTGTGTGTGTACATTTGGATATATATATACTATTTTCCCTCAGTAGAATATAAGCTCCTTGAGGATTGAAACTGTTTTCTTTATTGTTCTTTTTTCCACTAGCAACTATAACAAATACTTATCAAGTTGAACTGAATTGAAGAATTAAGTAATTTAAACTTTTTAGAGTAATATATAACATTGTTTTTTTTTTGTTGTTGTTGTTGTTGTTGTTGTTGTTTGTTTGTTTTTTTTATTTCCCTATGTATCCATTTTCAAAAAGTATTGAGGAAATGGGGCAAGCTTGTCTTTGGTACATGAATGCTGATTCTAATTCAGTGCACATCAATATGAAAATTAATTAAGCTGTCCAAGCACTTAGCATATTATTTTACATAGTAAGTAGCATGTGACACAAAAAGCTATTTCAACAAAAAGAGGAACAGTCTATTCTCAGTGCCATATTTAGAGCTACAACATGGATAGCCTTGAGAATTAGACATGATCTACAGTATAGATGGAGAACAACTAGGTGGCATAGAGGATAGAGCACCAGTACTGGAGTTAGGAAGACTCATCTTCAAATCTGGTCTTGTTAGCTGTGTGACTGGGCAAGTCACTTAACCCTGTTTGCTTCAGCTGCCTTATCTGTAAAATAAGCTGGAGAAGGAAATGGCAAAGCCACTCTAATATCTTTTCCAAGAGAAGACAAAATAGGTGTGGGTGAACCCTGAAACTGTCACATTTCTCCTTTGGAAGAGGCCCAAGGGAGAATGACATAAATTGAGATCTTTTGGGGAGACTGGATGTGGATCCCCTTCAGGGAATCCCTAGACCTAGGGAAAAGCCTGCAAACTCCCAATTATTCAATTGGAGATCTTGGTCAATCACCCTCCATTGCCATAAACTGACATCTTTTGGGGGTCCAGAAACTGTACCCCCTTTGGGGAGTTCCCAGACCCCAGGAAAAGCCTTCAAACTTCAAGTTTTCACTACCACTAATCTCATTATTTGCACCTCATCATTTTGGTTCCCTGACCAGAAATCCTAAGAAACTGGAGGAAGTAAAGCATTTTTTGTTGTTGTCTATTCTATAGCTAGGGAAGATTGGAATTATTGGAGTTTAACACTAGAGCAGAATTCTCTCAGGGACGCTCCTACATGGGAATTCCTGCATTCTCTGACAAAAGTCCCCTTAATCAGGGAGCATTTTGTCTCTATCTCTAGAGACATCTAAAGAAGGAGAAGGCACTATAGAATCAGAAAAACTAAGGTTTGTGGCAAAATGGGACAAAACACCTCTGTTTCTAAGGATCCCTCCTTAGGAAGTCTCTTAAAAAACAAAAATAAATTTGGCTTGAAAGATCTCAAAACTAAAAATCTTAAAATAAAACAGCATTGCAGGATGCTGCTTAAATTTGTTGGGAGGAAATCAAACTCCCTCTTTCCTGCTCCTCTAGAACCTCTATGCAGTTCTTATCAGGAGACTTTTGGATCTCTTTCAGAACAGGACCTTATGTCTGGCAATATCTCTTTAACTCTATTTCTCTCACTGAACCAAATTCTGAGGCTGCCAAGCCCCCATATCTGAGTCCTTATCCTAAGGATAAGGAATGGGACTCTCTTTCTCCTAATTCAGCCTTATTCAACCACTTTTATTCAGGAACCTAATCCAGCGACCCCTTCTAAACTTTGCCCCTTGAGAGAAGTAGTAGCAGACTCAGGGTAAAAGTGCCCTTCTCAATGTCAGATCTTTCCCAAATACAAGAAAGACTAGGCCAGTATTCTGAGGACCCTGTGAAGTATATTGGGGGATTTAAGGCCATTGTTGCCCTCCAATTTGATCTTTCCTGGGGACATGTTTATATCATTATCTCTTCCTGTTTTATCATAGAAAAGAAAAAGAATCTGGAATCTAGCCCCAAAATGTGGGGATGACATGGCTGCCTCCTCCTCCTCTAGTCAATACCCCTAGGGGCTATTGCTGTGCCTGTCTCAGACCCCAGGTAGAACCTACCAGGAGGGGAGTAGAAATAGATAGAAAAGGGATCACCTCTTAACCTGCCTCACTGAAGGCATGAAGAGGGGAATTAAGAAGCAGGTTAATTATGACAGACTTAGGGAGATCACCTAAGGAGCTGAGGAAAATCCTGCCCTCTTTCTGGGCTGCCTTATAAAGGCCCTAAGGAGATACACGAATCTGGATCCCACTTCTCCAGAGGGAACCACTGTCTTCAGCATGCATTTTATTAACCAATCTGCCCCAGATGTATGGAGGAAACTGCAGAAGTTAGTCTTGGGCCTTCAAACTCCCATGACAAACTGTTAGAAATAGCTTTTGGAATTTTAACAATGGGACCAAGCTATAGCAGAAGAGGAAGATCCCAAGGCCAGATCAAGAAATAATGAGCAGACCCATACTTTGGCTGCTCACATTGCCAAGAACTAGGCTTCTAGTTGCGAATTTTTAACTGCTCCTTCAGCCTGGAGCTCATGGGATGACTGACTGGGATACACAGTACTCCTTAGATGCTGCTGTTATTGCCTTCCCCTCCTGGCCTGAACCCCCAGTGAACTTAGGGACAGTTCTATGACCCTTGTCAGCTTGAAGTAGCTACTGAAGATGAGACCTTTGTCCCTTTACCCCAAATAAATTTGGGGGGATTGCTTAGACTGCTTGAGAGAGGAAATGATGGGGACGAACACTGAAACTGCTGAAACTCTCCTCTGGAAGAGGCCCAATGTGGAATGACATAAACTGAGATCTTTTTGGGGGACCCAATGTATATCCCCTTCAGGGAGTTCCCAGACCCTGGGGAAAGCCTTTAAACTCCCAGTTAAGTGAGTTTATTCAATTGGAAATCTCTGTCTGATGGTCCTCTGTTGATTAGTCCAGATAGCTCCCAGCCCCAGGATAAAACTTATCCCATATAATCATGATTTGTCAATCCATCTCTGCCAAATTCCTAATGAGGAGTTTTGCCCACTAAGAAAGCTTTCTTCTCAGTGAAAATAAAATTTCCTTTTCTTGCCAAACAGATTGTGGGCTTGTGAATTCTTTCGCATTGGACCTGCACCAACTAGAGTGGATTCACCACCCCAATTCTCACATCTCTTCACTACCACTAATCTCATCAGGGTCATGAAGAACTGAATACAACTAAAGTAACTGAAAAAAAAAAGCAGTCAAGATGATCATGGTGGAATTATCTGAACTTCTATAATAAGTCTGTGACTTGTCCACTCTTTCAAATTCTACTTAGTATCAGGCTCAGGAAAAGGAGAGCTCTTCTATGGAACTCAACATTGCCAACTCAACTAAGATTTTCCATTTTTTCTATTTTCTAAATTTAAACAGCAAATCTTTTGCATGCACAAAGAGGCTTGAGAAAAGTAGACTCTTAAAGGATATTTGCCAAAGCATAGTCTGAATATCTAAATCCATTTTATTTTTACAAAGCTTCAAGGGGGAAGGAGGTACAATGTAATATAGTATGAGAATCTAAATGTTAAGCAGAATTTCTCAATCAAAATATTCTGAGAGCTACTTGAATAAAAAACACTGTTTCAATCTCTGTGTTCATTGTTTAATCTTAAATAAAATAGGAAACCACTGTATTCCAATTTTCCTATTATTCTTATTACTGAACATTTATATGGTGATTTGCTATCATTTTATTTCTTATAAAATCCTCTGAGCCTCTAATGTCTATTTAATATAGGAAGGCAACTGAGATTTAAAAAGATCAAATGACTTTGGTCACTTAGCAGCTTTGCACTAATATCAGAACTATGCATCCTACTTACAAATTAGAACAATAGTGATGTTTACTAAGATTCTTAGAAAACTATTCGAGAAATACTCTAAAAATGCAATTTTCCTTGTAATTTATATAAATCTGCTTATCAAAATTACCCCATGACCTCAAATCTTAATCTCAATTTTTGCTTAAAGAGGGGAAAGGATGCTTTTAACCTAGAACTACTGATAAAAATGCAAATTATATCATTTTCCTTCTATAAGCAGAAAGAATTCCCATAAATTTAGAGAGGAAGGGCTCTGGAATACCTAAGCTACTGTTTTAATGATAAAAAGTAGAAATAATACACCACAGTCAGGATCAATTACTGAAAAAAATAGATAAAACCAATCAAATTCAGTTGTAGGTGTTGTTGCAAATTCCCGACCTATGAAAT
The DNA here is from genome assembly GCF_016432865.1 of Antechinus flavipes. Lineage (NCBI taxonomy): Eukaryota > Metazoa > Chordata > Mammalia > Dasyuromorphia > Dasyuridae > Antechinus > Antechinus flavipes. The sequence continues at coordinate 240,149,896 of NC_067401.1, read as the reverse complement.
AATTAACCTGAAAAAAACTATGCCAACACAGGCATAATCTATGATGTATACATGTTATCACTGGTATTCACACATTATAGGCTAACACTGCTTTCTTTCCTTCTACTGTTTATTTTAAAATTGAAATAATAAGTTTAATTTATATAGGAAAAAATATCCATTCTACGATGAGTAGTTGAGATTTAATTTTGTTTTGTCTCAAGTGGGAAATAAAATTCCTCACTGATTATATAGCAGATTATCACTGGAAATATTTCTATGGAAACTATTTTGTAGTACTTAATTTATAGTTTTTAAAGTACCGGAATTAGTTGTGAAATATATGTTGGTGTCAGTATTCTGCTGTTTTATTGCATGGCTAACTGCCTGGGATTCTATTTATTTTCTTTCCTCCCTCCCTCTCTTCCTTCATTTCTCCCTCTCTTCTTCCTTCCTTCCTTCCTTCCTTCCTTCCTTCCTTCCTTCTTTCCTACTTACCTTCCTTTTTTTCCTTCCTTCCTTCCTTCTTTCCTGAAGTGACTTACTCAAAATCACACAGTTCAAAAGTATACATTCTTAAATCTAACTCATGTCCTTGACTCTAAAGCTATTGTCCTCTCCCCCCGAACTGGGTAATGCTGCCCACATATAAGAGTAATATTTAGAGATGGACAAAATCCAAATACTACTATTGAGTTTGAGTCTCTCCATTTTGAAAGATGAGTACTTGGATGGGATATTTGTTCTTCAGTTCTCTGTTGACCTGACTCCATAGATACCTTCAATTAGGGAAGAATTGACTAGTTAAGATCCATCTGAATATTAATTGTTAAAAGAACTTTATAGATTACTTACCATGCTTAAGTAAGAATTGCCTGACATCTAGGAAATCCCAATAAAATTAAGCAAGGCAGGATGATATAGTGAATGGCTCAATGAACTTGTAGTCAGGAAGACCTTTCAGATCTCATCTCAATTATATAGCTATATGACATTAGACAAATCTCTTAATCTCTCAATTTCTTTATCTGTTAAAAAAAAAAAAGCTGGAGCATGTACCTAAGGGGTAGACTCAATGACCTTGAAAATCTGTTCTAATTCTCTAAATCTACATTATTATGTTCCTACGTTTTCCATTCAAATAACAGGAAGAAAAAAATAGTTTAAATCTCTGGATAAAAATATACATATATGTATGAGAATATATATAGACATATGTACAAATATATTTGTGTATATATAATATCTAAGGCCATAAATGTAAGGTTAAAGTAATTAACAAAGTATAATAGCAAATCATAGATGTATGACCCTCTTTGGACCTCAATTCCCTCCTTAAAGAAAAAGGAAGTTAGAATAGCTAACATCTGAAATTCCTTATGAAGATCTATGATTCCATATAAATCTGTGAATATCTATAGCTATATTTCGATATGTATATGTGTATGTATATATGTGTATATGTGTGTGTATATATATATATATATATATATATATATATATATATATGAATGTACATGCCAGACTTAGAAATAATCTAATCCACATGGGTATAGAATAGTTCATTGTGTTCTACAAATCACTAATTTAACAAGCTAGCTAGAGACTCTTTTATATACCATGTCCACATAAAAAAAAGAATTTGGGCAGTGCTGTACACAGGGTATAAATATTTAACTGCAACTTTCCAACTGACCAGGCTTCCACATTGACACTGAGTATTCCATTCACGTGGGAGAACAGGTTGTCACGTGCAAAGCCTCGGAATAACCAGCCAGGAAACCCTGTGGAAAAAATTGGGGTTTATTTGTTTTCATTGTTTGGGGACTTGATATTAACCACAGGCTTATGAAATTGTAGTGCTGGTCATGTTCTCAGCAGAGACATTAAAGAAACCACATGAGATGTAAATCATCTTTAATAAAGGGAGATGCCAGTCTTTATCAAGACCTCACACCCAAGCAACACATTTTACAGACACTGACAAAACAGCATATCTTACAATAGTAATTTTGAATGTCAAATGAATTTCTCCTAGACTTCCATATTCCAGAGACGTGGAAATGAGAACTGTGAAGACTATTATATTGTTGTGAATTAGTTACCTAATTCCAAGGTTACAAAGGCAAACAATGAAAAAGAGAAACTGCAAGGGTGTAAAGAATGGTCAGGAAGTATACACATTGCCCAGCACTGATCATTATTTCTCAAAAATATATGAAAGAATAAAATATGGAAAATGAATCATCCTCATCTTAGTAACTGAATTCTGAGAATTCAAAAGAAGCTTTGAGAAAGGATGCTTTGTGAATGTTAGTAACATTAAAGTTTCTTTCTTCTGATATGTTAATAAAAAAATTCAAGCTTGAATATGTAATCCTTTTAGGTCAGATTTGCCCTAACTTAGAAGAAGAAACCATGTGAACCATTCACCCCACCCCACCCCACCCCACCCAAAAAACTACAAAGAAAAAAATTCAGGAATGTTTTCAATTCTCTTTAATATTCATTAATTTGGAGAAAATGGGTATTTATTAAGATGCTTAAGATAAGTTATGGAAAACTAAATTGCATCTATGGTCATCTTAAACAATTATGTGCAATAGTGGAAATTAATTAAGGAAACTTAATTAAGTGGCTAGATAATACAGTGGTTAGAGTACTAGACTTGAGTTCAAATTTGGACAATTACTAGCTATGTAACCTTTGAATACCTCAATTTTTTTTTACCTGTAAAATGGAATTAAAATAAAAGAACCCATCTTCCACAATTGTTTTGAGGACTAAATGAGATAATATTTATAAAGTGCTTTGCATACCTTAAAACATGATTCAACTGTTATGAACTACAGATTTCTAAATATGGAAAACTGTATAGATTGGTAGAAAAAGTTGGAAGAAAAAGGCTAATTGTATTCATTATTAAAAGATCTGCTATTTACTTATTAAGAAGTATTTCTTATATTGAGGCAGATTAAAATATTTTGCAACTTAGTAGGATAGTCTTAAGTTGCTGTGACCAAAAGAATTCAAACCTATCTTGTCCAAACTTGTAAAAGGACCTCTCTGATTTTAGATAGACTGGTCAACAGACATAAAGTACATTTTATGGTCCCATATAGAAGTCTTTCAAATTTGGTAGTACCTGACAAAACTTTACTTAATATAGCTATTCAATGTGCTAAGGCTGAAGAAACAAAAACAAAATAAATAAATAAAAATTACAAAAACTTTCTCAAAGAGCTTACATTCTACTGAAGAAATACAGGAAGTACACAGATAAGTAAAATTAAGTGAATTGAGAAGAGAAAATATGTAGTCAAATCTGTGGTTCTGCTAAGAATTGACAGAGTTATTAGCACTTTAAGACTTAAGCTAGGGAAGCTAAAAAGTAGGAGAGAGTGAAATGTAAGCCTGAAAAAGCAAAGAAAATGAAGAAAGATCATTCTTGAAGGGCCTTAATGTGACTGAACAGGAAGGCTGGTAGAAACTGGTTTTAAAGAATTTAAAAGTTGATTTGAAGAATTTAATTTGAAGACTTTAACTCTCTTTCCCCTCAAAAAAATTCAAACATGCTAGCATGAATGAAACTTCTTTTATGACCCCAGAAAAAAGAATTACCTACCCAATGAGAGCCAGAACAACACTTCTCAGTTAAATTCTGTCTCTGATTCATATCAACTTTTTGACCATAAACTCATATTAAATGCAACACAGTACAATAAAGAAAGCAACAGATTTAGAATCAGGGGACATAGGAATCAATTATATCTTACTATCCAGATAATCCATATAACCCTTACACAAATAAAGTCAGACTTAAATAATTGGAAAAATATTAAGTGCTCTTGGATAGGCCGAGCGAATATAATAAAGATGACAATACTCCCTAAACTAATCTATTTATTTAGTGCTATACCAATCAGACTTCCAAGAAAATATTTTAATGATCTAGAAAAAAATAACAACAAAATTCATATGGAACAATAAAAAGTCGAGAATCTCAAGGGAATTAATGAAAAAAAAAATCAAATGAAGATGGTCTAGCTGTACCTGATCTAAAATTATATTATAAAGCAGCAGTCATCAAAACCATTTGGTACTGGCTAAGAAATAGATTAGTTGATCAGTGGAAAAGGTTAGGTTCACAAGACAGAATAGTCAACTATAGCAATCTAGTGTTTGACAAACCCAAAGATTCTAACTTTTGGGATAAGAATTCATTATTTGATAAAAACTGCTGGGATAACTGGAAATTAGTATGGCAGAAATTAGGCAAGGACCCACACTTAACACCATATACAAAGATAAGATCAAAATGGGTCCATGACCTAGGCATAAAGAACGAGATTATAAATAAATTAGAGGAACATAGGATAGTTTATCTCTCAGACTTGTGGAGGAGAAAGAAATTTGTGACCAAGAACTAGAGACCATTACTGATCACAAAATAGAAAATTTTGATTATATCAAATTAAAAAGCCTTTGTACAAACAGAACGAATGCAAACAAAATTAGTAGGGAAGCAACAAACTGGGAAAACATCTTTACAGTTAAAGGTTCTGATAAAGGCCTCATTTCCAAAATTTATAGAGAACTGACTCAAATTCATAAGAAATCAAGCCATTCTCCAATTGATAAATGGTCAAAGGATATGAACAGACAATTTTCAGATGATGAAATTGAAACTATTACCGTAACTCACATGAAAGAGTGTTCCAAATCACTATTGATCAGAGAAATGCAAATTAAGACAACTCTGAGATATCACTACACACCTGTCAGATTGGCTAAGATGACAGGAAAAAAATAATGATGAATGTTGGAGGGGATGTGGGAAAACTAGGACACTGATGCATTGTTGGTGGAGTTGTGAATGAACCCAACCATTCTGAAGAGCAATCTGGAATTATGCCCAAAAAGTTATCAAAATGTGCATACCCTTTGATCCAGCAGTGTTTCTATTGGGCTTATACCCCAAAGAGATACTAAAAAAGGGAAAGGGACCTGTATGTGCCAAAATGTTTGTAGCAGCCCTGTTTGTAGTGGCTAGAAACTGGAAAATGAATGGATGCCCATCAATTGGAGAATGGCTGGGTAAATTGTGGTATATGAATGTTATGGAATATTATTGCTCTGTAAGGAATGACCAGCAGGATGAATACAGAGAGGCTTGGAGAGACCTACATGGACTGATGCTAAGTGAGATGAGCAGAACCAGGAGATCATTATACACTTCGACAACGATATTGTATGAGGATGTATTCTGATAGAAGTTGATTTCTATGACAAAGAGACCTAACTGAGTTTCAATGGATAAATGATGGACAGAAACAGCTACACCCAAAGAAGGAACACTGGGAAACGAATGTGAACTATTTGCATTTTTGATTTTCTTCCTGAGTTATTTTTACCTTCTGAATCCAATTCTCCCTGTGCAGCAGGAGAACTGTTCAGTTCTGCAAATATGTATTGTATCTAGGATATACTGCAGCATATTTAACATATATAGGACTGCTTGCCATCTTGGGGGGGGGTGTGGAGGGAGGGAGGGGAAAAATCGAAACATAAGCTAGTGCAAGGGATAATGTTGTAAAAAAAATTACCCTGGCATGGATTCTGTCAATACAAAGTTATTATTAAATAAAATAAAATTTAAATTTAAAAAAAATCCATATAACCCTTGTAATCATTCTGGATTTCAATTTTTCATCTATATAAAGAAGTTAGACCTAAATGACTTCCAAGATCCCTTTCAACTCTAAATGTATGAACATCTCTGAATCTTATCTGTAAATAAGTATAATAATAATATTATCTGCCTCACAGGATTGTTGGACTATGTGAAGCTAATATAACCAATTTATACAAATTACCAAGTTTAAAAAGCTATACAGGTATTAATTGTTTAATAAAATTTTTAGGATGTAGGACAGAAAATACAATAATTGGTATTTGTAATAACTAGTCCTAGTTATAAAAAAAATTATTAAACCACTTTTAGTATATTTTGCCCCCAGGTATCAAAATTCAGACGAATATGTGAGCACTTGCAACCTGCCACCGATTAACACGCTGTCCTTAGCATTTAGTTAAAAGGAATAATTAATTGAAATCAGAAGTTTCCAGAAAGTATAGAGATGCTACATGTAATCATTGGTACCTTCCTACCAAATCTTACCTACCCATGTAGCTTTCCAGCACAGGTACAAAAAAATTTAGCTAATTCTGATTGAGGCAAAAATATCAAGTGTCGTGTGTGTGTGTGTGTGTGTGTGTGTGTGTGTGTGTGCATACAAAAGCAATTTTTTCCCTTGCCTGAGGCACATTAATGTCTTCTCCTTATTCTGCTATTCTTTACTTAGTCATATATCTACCAAAAGGACTCAAAAATCCAGCTATTCAAAATTACTTATTCCCTATAGGTTCTAACTAATTGGTGTGTTGGCGGAATACAACAAGAGTATAGTTTAGTGATACATTATTTCAACCTAAATAATAAAGAATTATCTTAACAAAGGTCTTAACAGAGATAACCTACATTTGTAGTAATGAAAGATGTATTTATTATAAAAGACATATCATCTGGGTAGTGCAGTGGTCACAGCATTGTATTTGGAGTCAGAAAGATCTGAGTTCATCCTCCTTCACATTTACTAGCTGTGTGACTTTGGGCAAATGATTAAACCAGTCTGCCTCCATTGCTTTTTCTGTAAAATGGAGAAAATAATAGCATCCACCTCCCATGTTGTCATGAGGATATTTGCAAAGTTCTAAAAAAGCCTTAAAATGCTACAATTCTAGATATTACATCTTTCCCCACAAATACCTCAGGAATAAATTATGGCAAGTAATGGAAGGATTGAGTGGAAAGAAGATGTCATATATTTTTCCTCATATTATTCTAGACATGGAATACTCATATAGAAGAGTTTTCAAGTTCTAAAATATTTTAAGCAAAATAATATCTGAATTTCAAATAAAGAGAATAAAGTAATGATATGTAATTGAGCTGTCAAAGTGTCAAAAGATGAAATGTTTATTTTAAAAGAAAGCTTACAAGTCAGCTCTCTTCCTAAGAAACATTAATCAGTTACAATCTTATTACCATGAAGTTTTCACTGATTCACTCTTTGTGCTACTCTAAGAAAAAAGAAACTGCTTATATTGACAATGATCGCAGTAATATTAAAATGACTATTATAATATGAATATCTGTTACATTTGTACATCACGATTCCCTCAATGACATTGATATCTTTTCCATCCAAGAGGGCACTGATGTTTCATACAAATACAGAAAAAAAAATCTTCCTACCCTACATTGAAATAAAAGAAATCTTCTAATGACAGATACAGATCACATCAGTATAACTAAATTAAACAGTTGACAGCATGGCCGAGTCAATCATTCTGCTTGTCTGAACAATGATCTCAGATCATCACATGGGCAATCTGATTTCCGCACAATCTTGAAGATTATCCTAAATACCAATTGACCACAGTGGGACTGATTTGGGTTGAAAAATACATCTTCCATAATCTCTGGCATGTATTAGATGTTTAGTAGGTACTAATTGGATGAATAAAGAATGCATGTTTTATTATTACAATACTGTCTACATTAGTGCATGAAGTGTCATTTGTAACAAATTTTAATGAAGACAGTTAAATCTATGAACACATTTTATTCATATAAAAATAAAGTTGATGCTGTGATATATATATTACAATGATTATAATGTCAATCAAAAGAAACTGATTATTTTCATTTCATTCCATAGAAAAGTGAACAGAGGTTTTAAAATATAAAAGATTTTTTTATTCATTTAGAATTGTATTTCGAATCTCCCTAGACCATTGGATCAGTGATGGACTTGGATCTCAAGTAGCAAAACAACATGTAAAGCATGTTGGACTTGGAATAGAGAGAATATAAGTTCAACTCTTACCCTGTACCCTTTCCAGTTCTATATTCATAGGTAAAACATTTAACCTCAATGAGCCACAGGTAATTCTCTAAGAAAATATATTAAGGAAGGGCTTCCATCTACTTGGATGGAATCATGGGTACTTGATATGTCACAAAATATTATAAAAACATTTGCATATTGTTTTAAAGTTTGCCCAAAACTTTATATCATATTTCATTTGATCCTCCCAAAAACCTTGTGAGGAAGATGCAATTATTAGCTTTGTCTTATAAATGAGAGGGGTTAATTGGCTTTTTAAGAGTACAAATCAGATTTTCCTACTTCCAGTCCAAGCTTCTATCCATCACACAATCTAACTATATTCATTTTTTCATTTTTTTACTGTTGTAAAATAAGCTTGCATCCATCTTAGAAATTCTATTTGGATTTTTGCTGTCCATAAAGATTTTTTATTTAAACATGATATTTTTAGTTTTGTCACCCTCAGGTAAGTACTGTAGCTTCTACTTCTTTTCTATTATGGTAGCATTCAATCTTTTTGATCTCAGGACTCCTTTATAATCTTAAAAATTGTTGAGGATCCCTCCACAAAGAACTTTTGTATATGTGGGTTATAGCTACTAAAATTTAACCCATTAGAAAATTAAACATTTTAAAATGTTAATTAAAATAGTCTGACTTCATAGAAGACTGGAAAGGGTCTTTGGAATGTCTCTGAGATCCTTAGACAATTTACTGACAAATATTATCCTAGTAGTGATGTCAAACTTAAATAGGAATGGATCCATGAAAGCCACACAATGATTTAGAAAACCACAAGTTAACAGTAATCCATGTTTTATTGTATCTTTACTCATTTTGTTAAATATTTCACAATTATATTTTAATTTGGTGTATTATGGAGTTGTGGCTCCTAGATATCTTCTAAAATTGGACCTGCTAGTACACACACACACACACACACACACACACACACACACAATCCTTTGCTGAGGAGGACCACTTAAAAGTTTTGTTATTTTGTGAGCCAAATTATGCACACTCTCAAGTTGAGTGGGTCACCAAATGACTACTGATATCTAAATATGAAATCTTGCTAATTTAGGGCTTAGAAGGAACTTAAAGGTTTAAACAAGAAGGAAATTAAGAGATTACCTTATTCAGCTTTTTCATTTTATAGACAGGAAAATTTTAATAAGAGAGAAATGACTTGCTTTAGATCACATAGCTAGTAAGTGCCATAGTCATGATTTTGGAGTCAATGTTTTATTAATGAAAATAACAGTAGATTTAGGAATAAAAGATATAGTTTAAATCCTTGTTTCAATACTTACTACCTCTACAATTTTGGAAAAATCTCTCTGTGCATCTATTTTTTTATCTGTAAATCGAAAGACTTCGACTAAATGTTTTCTGAAATTCCTTACAATTCTGGGTGTAGGCTCTAATGACTCAAATATAAACTCTCTGGGTGAAAGTCATAAAATATTTTCAAAATATGTAGCATATTTTAGGGTCCATCTTCAGAACCTTAATTCAGACCCTCATTCTATGTCTTCCCTAATTCATAACAGCACATCCATGTCTGATCTAAAAGAGGAAATAGAATTAGAGTAATCAAGAAAGGTTTCTATGGAAAATGGGATTTTTAGCTAGAACTTGAAGGAAGCTAGGAGACCATGAGAAAGAGGAAGAGCATTCTATCAATATGGGGGGACATTCACTGAAAGCACCCAGAGCCTGGAGATGGACTGTCACTCAAGAGACAGAAAAGAGGCCAGCATTAATTATTAGAATATATGCTAGTGGAGGAGAAAACAACTCTGTTGTCTGCCCTAGAATTGTGAGTGGTAGGAGGAGAAATCATAAAAAAGATATATTGCTGAAGAAAGAATTTCAGCTGAGTCTTGAAGAAAGCCAGGGAAAACCAGGAGGTAAAGAAAAGGGAGGAAAACATTTTAGATATGGAAAAAGAATAAAAAGTCAGTGAGAAAGAAGATGAATCATTATGTGTGACAAAGAAAAAGGCACTATAACTAGACAGTAAAGCACATAAGGTAGAAAAAAGTATATAATGGGGAAGGTAGGAAAGAGCAAAGTTTTGAAGGACTTTAAGAGCCAAAAAAGAGGACTTTTATGTCTGTCCTGAAGGTAATGAAGAATCAATGGAGTATGAGGGTAACATGATTAAAATTAAGTTTTAAGATCCTTTTGGGAGCTGAATGGGGCTGAATGGGGAGTGGAATAGACTAAGGAATGTTCTGAGGCTGAGATACTAGTCAGAAAGTTATTGCAAGAATCTAACTATGAGATGATGAGAATTTTATCCAGTGACAACTATGTGAGTAGAGGCAAAGTAACTTGTAAGAAAAAAATGCTGCAAGGGGTGAAGTCAAGATGGTGGACAGTAGACATGCTTCTATCTGATCTCTTCTAACCTTGTCTCAAATCAACAGCATATTAATCATTTGAATTGGATTGACAGAACCCAGAAATACTTGGAGTACAACACATTTCCAGAAGAAGATACTTTGGAAGAACTTCAGAATAGGTCTGTTTCAATTAGGCAGGGAGACAGTCTGTCAAACCCAGACTGCAGCATAGGGCAAGGAGCTGGTGTGAGAAGCCTGAGTGTTAGAGAATACACATACCAGGGAACCTTCTGTGGGGCTCTTAGGCTACTCTGTCCTGATGCAAGCTTGTGGTTTAACAGCTTTTCTGTAAGATATCCAAAAGCAAATACAAAAAGCAAATTGTAAGCTATTGAGCCCCCGAAGACAGCACCAGAAGTCAGTCAGTAGAACTGCTTCAGAGAAAAGTAAAGTGGCTGTCACCCCTTTGCCTTAAGAGCAGACCTCAACCCTTAAAAAATGAACAAAAAAGCAAAAAGAACTCTGGTCATAGACAATTTTTATGGAGATAAAGAACAGACCTCAAACCCTGAGGTTCCTAAAGGCAAATCAACTCTGGATGAAACCCCAAAGGGAGATTTTAGCTGGTCTCCATTTCACAAGGCTTTCTTGGAAGATGTCAAAAAGAATCTTAAAAGAAAGAAGAAAAATGGGGAAAGGAAATGAGATCTTTGCAAGAGAGGTGTGGACAAGGAAAAACAGAAATTATCTGAAGAAAACTCCTTAAAAATAGATATGATGAAATGGGAAAAGCATATATTTCCCTACAAAATAGATTTGATGAAATGGAAAAGGCATATATCTCCTTTTAAAATAGATATGAAAAAGGAACCAATTCATTGGAAATGGAAAAAATGCAATGAACAAAACAACTCATTTAAAAATTCAATTGGCCAAATACCAAAAGAGCTAAAAAAGGTAACTGAGGAAAATAATACACTTAAAATTAGAATTGAAAATTAGAATAGAAATGGAAGTGAATGATTCACTAAGACCTCAAGAATCAGTAAAAAAAAAAAAAAGAAAAAAGAAAGAAAGAAAGAAAGAAAGAAAGAAAGAAAAAAGAAAATGTGAAATACCTCATTAGAAAAACAACTGACCTGGAAAATAGATCTAGGAGAGACAGTCTAAGGATTATTGGATTTCCTGAAAGTCATGATGAAAAAAAGAGCCTAGAAATCATCTTTCAGAAAATAATCAAGGAAAATGGCCTTGATATCCTAGAACCAGAAGGTAAAGTAGCCACTGAATGAATTCACCTGTCACTTCCTGAAAGAAACCCCAAAATGAAAACTCCAAGGAATAGAATAACTAAATTTCAGAATTATTGGATCAAGGGGAAAAAAAACCCATCACAAGCAGCCAGAAAGAATCAGTTCAAGTATTGAGGAGCCACAATCAGGATGACCCAGGATCTAGCAGGATCAAAGGACCTGGAATCAAATATTCCTAAAGGCAGAGGAACTTGGATGAAAGCCAAGAATAAGCTATCCAGTATTATCTTTCAGGAAAGAAGATGGAATTAAATGATACAGGTGAATTTCATTTATTTCTGATGGAAAGACCAGAGTTGAATAAAAAATTTGATCTCCAAATACAGAACTCAAGAAGCATAAAAAAGTAAAAAGGAAAGCACTTTTGAGAACTATATTTCTTTTATACTTAGAGAGTGAGGGTATAATTTGATTTTATTGTGATAATATGAAAAAGAAATTAGAGGTAGAAAGGGGATTGTACTGGAAAAAGAGGTAAATGGAGGTAAAATGAGGGAAACTGCATCTCATGAAGAGCCAAAGAAGACCAATTATAATTGAGAGAAAGAAGGGTGGGGGAGGAACATTGTGTGAATCTTACTCTCATCAAATTTGGCTCAAAGAGAGAATATCAGACATTTGGTTTCACAGAGAAACTGGTTTCACTTTATAGGGAAGTGGGAGAGGAAATGGAAAAAGAAGGGAAGGCTAAGAGAAGGGAAAACAGAAATAGTAGGGGAAAGGCATAAGAAAAGGAGTGGGGCTATAAAGGGTGAGGGCTGTTTGAGGGAGGTGGTTGTCAGAAGCAAAATACTGGGGAAGAAGAAAGAGGGAAAGGAAAGAGAAAAGCATAATTTGGGGTAAATAAGATGGCAGGAAACACAAAATTAGTTATTTTAATTGTGAATGTGAATGGGATGAAATCTCCCATAAAATAGAAATGGATAGCAAACTGGATTAAAGGCCAGAATCCTACAATATGTTGTTTACAAGAAACACATTTAAAACAGAGTGATACATACAGAGTAAAGGTAAAAGGCCGGAGCAGAATCTATTATGCTTCAGACAAAGTAAAAAAAAAAGTAGGAATAGCAATTATGATCTCAGATCAAGAAAAAAGCAAAAACAGATCTAATTAAAAGAGATAAGGAAGGAAATGATATCTTGCTAAAGGGTACCATAGATAATGAAGCAATATCAATATTTAACCATATATGCACCAAGTGATATAGCATCTAAATTCTAAAAGTAGAAGTTAAGAGAACTGCAAGAAGAAATAGACAGCAAAACTGTAATAGTAGGGGATCTCAACTTTGCTCTCTCAGAACTAGACAAATTGAACCACAAAATAAATAAGAAAAAAATTAAGAAGGTAAATGGAATTTTAGAAAAATTACATATGATATATCTTTGGAGAAAATTGAATGGAGACAGAAAGTAGTATACTTTTTTCTTAATTGTTCATGGAATATATACAAAATTGACCATGTGTTAGGGCATAAGAACCTCAAAATCAAATGCAGAAAGGAGAAATTGTAAATGCATTATTTCAAATCATGAGTCAATAAAAATCACATGAAATAAAAAGCCAGGGGAAAATAGGCCAAAAATTAATTGGAAGCTAAATAAACTAATGCTAAATAATGAATGCATGAAACAGCAAATCATAGAAACAATCAATAATTTCATCAAAGAGAATGACAATAATGAGACAACATACCAAAATTTGTGGGATGTAGTCAAAGAGATTATTAGGGGAAATTTTATCTCTAGATCCTTAGTTGCATAAAATAGAAAAAGAGAAGATTAATGAATTGGGCTTAAACTAAAAAAGAAAAAGAACAAATTAAAACCCCTCAAATATCAAATTTAAAATTCTGAAAATAAAAAGAGAGATTAATAATATTGAAAATAAGAAAACTATTGACTTGATAAATAAAACTAAGAATTGATTTTATGAAAAAAATAGATAAACCTTTACTTAATTTGATTAGAAAAAAGAAAGAAGAAAATCAAATTGTTAGTTTCAAAAATGAAAAGGGAGAACTTTCCACCAATGAAGAGGAAATTAGAGAAATAATTAGGAGTTATTTTGCCCAACTATATGACAATAATTTTGTTAATCTAACTGAAATAGAGGAATACCTACAAAAACAGAGATTGCCTAGGTTAACAGAAGAGGAAATAAATTATTTAAATAGTCCCATTTTAACAAAAAAAAAAAAAAAACAAGCTTTTATTTTACTATTATTAGCTATTAATCAATTCCCTAAGAAAAATTCTCCAGGGCTGAATTCTATCAAAAATTTAAAGAAAAATTAATTCCAATACTATATAAACTACTTGAAAAAAAGTGATAGGAGTCCTACCAAATTCTTTTTATGACATAGACATAATGCTGATACCTAACTAGATAGGGTTTTCAGATGAAGAAATTAAAACCATTTCTATTCATATGAAAGCTGCTCTAAATTACTATTGATCAGAGGAATGCAAATTAAGATAACTGAGATCTCACTATACTTCTCTCAGATTGGCTAAGATGACAGGAAAAGATGATGATGAATGTTGAAGGAGATGTGGGAAAATTGGGACACATACATTGTTGGTGGAGTTGTGTGAACTGATCCAGCCATACTGGAGAGCAATTTAAAACTATGTTCAAAAGGTTATCAAACTATGCATACCCTTTGATCCAGCAGTGCTTCTACTGGCCTTCTATCCCAAAGAGATCTTAAAGTTGGGAAAAGGGCCCACGTGTGCAAAAGTATCTCTGGCAAGAAACTGACAACTGAGTGGATACTCATTGGTTGGAGAATGGCTGAATAAATTATGGTATATGAATGTTATGGAATATTATTGTTCTATAAGAAACAATCAGCAGAATGATTTTAGTGAAGCCTGGAGAGAGTCATATAAACTGATGCTAATTGAAATTAACAGAACCAGGATTTCATTGTATACTGAAAAAGCAAGGTTATATGATGATCAATTCTGATGGATGTAGCTCTTTTCAACAATGAGATGATTCATTCAGGCCAGTTCCTATAATCTTGTGATGATGAAAACCATCTACACCCACAGAAAGGACTGTGAGAACTGAATGTGGATCACAATGTAGCATTTTCACTTCTTTTCTTGTTGTTTGCTCAAATTTCATTTTCTTTCTCTCTTTTTTTTCCTTTTTGATATGATTCTTTTTGGTCAGCAAGTTAATTGTATAAATATGTGTGCCTATATTGGATTTATATATATTTTTACTATGGTTAACATATACTGTATTAGTTGCTGTCCAGGAGAGGGAGTTGCGGGGAAAAGTGGGAAATTGGAACACAAGGTTTTGCAAGGGGCAATGGTGAAAAATTATCCTTGCATATATTTTGAAAATAAAAAGCTTCAATAAAAAAAGAAGAAAATGTTATGAAAGTAAACATAAGATTTGTCAACAGATTGTATATGTAGGGAAAGTGAGAGTGAAGAAGAGAATGACTATCCTGCACAGAATGTGAAAATTATGAAGAAAGGAATTTTTTTGGCAGGGTAGGAGATAATGGATTCTGTTTTGGGCATGCTGACTTTAAGATGTCTATGGAAAATTCAGTTTAAAATAGGTAATTTTATGGTTCAAGACTGGAAGTAAGCAAAGAGGTTAGGACTGGATTTACAAATTTGAGAATCTTCTAGTTGTACTTAGCCTCTGGAAGACTTTTGGTAAACCTGGAAGATGTGTTTAGAAGAAAGGAAGCAAACGAGAGAATTGGTAGAAGGGTTTTCTTTTCCTGTGCAAAGCAGTTTTGAGAGGCTCTAAAGGAAGAATGAGAAAATGCAAAGAGAGTGGTAGCAGGCATATCAGGGCACTAATGACAGTGATTATTGGTGGTCATTATATTGGCAATTTACTTTTTTAAGATCACAATAGACAACTTCTAAATGGACTAGTTGAGATCTTTTTATGACTTTTCATTGTGTGTGCTTTTTTTAGTGGCTGATCTCAGAAAGAAAAATAGGAGCAAATCAGGGTTCTTTATGCTACCACTGCATTTCTCCTGGAGTATAATGTTATGTAAATTACTTATTTTTAATAAATACCTGTGAGGATCCTTTCTTAATGCAGTCTGATATTTATTTGTTCATGAAAATACTATGGGAGAGCTCTAGAAGTCACATTAAAAAAAAGAATGACAACTCCTAGTCCAGAAATGAGATCTCAACTCCTGTTAGAGAATTTTACTCTAATTGGGAACATAAACATAAGGAATTTTATAACTACACTTCCAAGATAAAAATACTATGTATTCCAGTCATTTGTAAACGAGTATTACATAAAAGTGATAATTGAACTCGTGGGAACTGAGAAGATCATCGAATAACATAATATAGTGGGAGAAAGCAGAGAGCCAAAGAAAAATCCTTTGAAGACTTTCACAATTAGTAGATAAAACTAAAAGAAGATCCAGGAAATGAGACTGAAAAAGAATAGTTAAACAGGTAGGCCAAGGACCAAGAAAAAGAGTCTTAAAAACAAAGAAGAAAGAATATTTTAAAAGATCAGTGGGACATTTTCAGAGAAGTTAAGAACAATGAGTAATGAGAAGCAAAAAAAAAAAATTATTTGGCAATTAAAAGATAAGTGGTTATTTGTGTGGGGGGAAACTAATTTGATGTGGTCAAAGCAAGAGAGAGAAAAAAGATTAAAAGGACTAATTATATATAAATATATAAACTAATTATAAACAATTTTCTCAAGATGTTTGATCACAAAGTAAAGAATGATATAAAGAATGATATCTAGAGAAAAGAGTTGGATCAAGTGAGAATTCACTTTATTTTTAAGGATTGGGGGAAGATATGAGAGTGTAGGCAACAAGGAAACAATTAATAAATAGAGAGAGGTTGGAAATTAGTGAAAAACTGGGGATAATCAGCTGGAGAGGAGAGAATAGAACTAGCTTAAGAGCATAGAGTACCTTCTTAATAAAGGGAAAAATCATCTTGTCATTTGAGACAGAAATGAAGGAGGAGTTCTTGGGAGAATACCTCTGAGTAATGTGACAGTAGGAAAAGGAGGAAAGGGAATTTTTTTGAGAATGGTCTTTTTTTTTCCAATGAAATATGAGATGAGGTTTTCATTTGGAAGGGTGGAGGCATGAATGGATAAAGATGGTAGCTTTGAAGAAATACAACAAAAATATGAAATAGCTGTTCTGATAAGTAGAGCTGTGAATCAATTAGGAAGAAATAAAAGGATTACCCAATTGAGATTATGTAACATAAATTTTAATGGACTAAATTCATAAGGTTTAGTGATTTCTCTAGCTCCATTTAATAGCACATGAATAGGAAGGAAAGCAGTGGATGATAAGAAAAACTCAAGAATGGAGCATAGTAATGCTTGATTGTCAAAAGAATGAGGAAATAAGAGACTTGAGTGTAAAGCAGAATGTAGAATTGAAACTTTTTTTTTAATCAACATAATGTAATGAAAGAATTAAAATGTAGCTAGTATAGAAGAACTCTTGAGGAAAGGTATAAAACTAAAATATAAATTAGCTCCTTTAAGAAAAATAATCAATTCAATATTTTATTAAAGCCCCTCCAAAAGAGTCCATACTCTGAAAAATAAAATGATAGAATACAAACATGCAGAGACAAAAGAAAAATAATTGAGCAAAATCAAAGATAAGAATGAAAGTATATATGAGAATAGTAACAAAAAAGAATGCTGAATTTGTATATAAGGTTTAATGAAATAATGTGTATTCCAGAAAAAATCAGAAAAAGAAAATAATACATACTTCAATAAATCTCAAAGAAAGATTGCTCAGAACTCTTAAAAGCAGAGGGCAAAGTACAGTTTAAGAATTCACAGAACACTGAAAGAAAGAAACTCTATTTGAACTCTCCAAGAAATGTCACAACAAAATTTGAGAGAATTCAAAACAATATTTTTTTTTCAGAAAGCAAGAAAACAACAACAAAAACTTTTAGCAAAGAAAAAATAGTCAGAATCACACATATTACTACCTATTTAAAATAATTTTTAAAATGGAAATGTGATATTTGGAAAAGTAAATATCACTTGTTACCTCAAAAATAACAAATCCTACAAAATTGAACTCAATTATCAAATACATCTAAAAAAGAAAGAATTTAGGTCATTCCTCCAAAATTGCTTATGAGAAAACATCCTATTTAATATGCCAGCTGACCAAAGAGATGACTAAGAAATAAAATATTTGTTTTTATATATTAAAGACTAGTCATATCTATGTCTGATAGGTAAGTAATCATTTTGTTTGGGGGGGGGTTCTTTTTCCTTAATTTAATACTTTTTCTGATACAATGAAGAATACAAAAAAACACCAATGTTATAAAGAATTTAAGGAGGAAAAAATTAGGGAAAATCAATAGAAAATTACTATTTCAGAAACAAAAGACCATATTTTCTCATTCCTCATTAGAAAGTCACTTTTACTAGTAATGAGATAATAATAAAAAAAAAAAGGAATTCCAGTTGGATTTGAAGAAAAGAAAATGGAACAAGGCTATTCAGGAAAACACTATTCAGGACCTGAAAGGGACATGGCCAAAATATGGTTGGGAAAATTGAATTTGTCAGATCTATTTTGCCTTATCAATGATAATATTAATTAACATACATGTTTTCATCATAACATATAGCCTTTAAAAATAATCTTATCATGATCCAACCATTTTAGAGAGCAATGTAGAACTATACCCAAAGGGCTATCAAACTATACATATCCTTTGATCTAGCTGTGTCTACTGGGTCTGTATCCCAAAGAGATCATAAAAAAGGGGGAAATACCAACATATACAAAAATGTTTGTAGCAGCCCTTTTTGTAGTGACAAGGAACTCCATTTCGTGAATATCCTTTGATCCAACAGTTTTGTTGTTGTAGTTGTTGTTTGTTTGTTTTTAGTGAGGCAATTGTGGTTAAGTGACTTGTCCAGTGTCACAAAACTAGGAAGTGTTAAGTATCTGAGGCCAGATTTAAACTCAGGTCCTCCTGACTTCTGGGCAGATGCTCTGTTTAATTGAGTGGATGCCCATCACTTTGAGAATGGCTGAATAAGTTATGGTATATGAATTTATAGAATATTACTATTTCATAAGAAACAATCAGTAGAATGATTTCACAAAGGCCTGGAGAGACTTATATGAAATGATGCTAAGTGAAGTGAGTAAAACTAAGAGAATATTGTACATAGTAGCAACAAGATTATACCATGATCAATTGCGATGGACATGGTTCTTTCCAACAATGAAGTAATTCAGAACAATTCCATTATATTTTTGTTGGAGACAGCTATCTGTATTCAGAGAGAGGACTGTGGGGATTGAGTATATAGCACAGTATTTTCACTTTTTGATCTTATTTTTCTTGTGCAGCATGACAATTGTGAAAATATGTATAAAGGAACTGCAAATGTTTAACATATATTTAATTACTTGCCATATAAGAGAGGCCATGGAGGGGAGTGAGAAAAAATTTGGAATATAAGGTTTTGTAAGGGTACATGTTGAAAAAATATGTATGCATATATTTTAAAAATAAAAATATTTAAATAAAAATTCATCTTGTATTAATGAATAAAAGAAACAAACAAATATAAAATATGAATATACATTTCTTTACAAATCATAATGGAATAAAATAATAATAAATTATAGGAAATATTAGTGAAAGATATATACTGACATAAAGACTAACTTGTATCTTGAAGAATTAAGTCAATCATATAAACAGTAAATAACTACATAAAAATAATAACCTTGAGAAAATATATCAAAACTTAGAGTATAGAGCTAAAATAATGATCGGATAAAAATTTATGTTTCATGAATTGTATTACTAAAAACAGAAAAAGAGATCACAAGACATTTATTAATTTCCTCTAATGTGCCAAGAAATTTATTAATCTTTGGGGATACAAAGAAAATAAGAAATGACCCCTGTCCTCAAGAAGCTGACATTCTAATGGGATAAATAATATTATGAATGATATATATATATATTTATTTATATGCATGTATATACATGAAATATATGTGTGCATGCATATATATGCAAACACACATATGTGTAGTAATTTTGGAGGGAAAAAGAATAGCACTAATGATTATGTATAACAAAAAAAGTGTAATGGGCTGAGGCTTGAGTTGATGTACTAAGGTCCCAAGCATGTGAGGCTAAATAGTAATTGGACCATACTCTATTAATATATATGCTTGGAGAAAGAAGGGCCCCCGCCCACTCTTCGTGCAAGTCCTGATGTGTTGTATAGGAAATGATTTTTTTGGTGGGTGGAGGCAGGGAAGTGGAAAGGGAAGCGGAAAGAGAGATTGCTGGCTGGCATCTTGACACAGCTGCTCGCATTGCTTGCCACCACCCTTGACCTCCGATCCCCCTCTGTTATCTGGCTTCCTGTCTCAGCTGCCATATTGCTTTCTTCACCTCTACTGAGAGTAAAGATTGAAGATTTTTCCCTTAACCTGAATTCCTAACTCCAGCTGATTTTAAATATGCGATCATCACATTTGGCGCCCAACATGGGACCAAGTCAGGGAGGGCGCGATCACCTCCTTTTTGGTGCTTTCACCTCCTTTCCTGACTTCTCAGGAAGGGAGGTGAAAGCACTAAAAAGGAGATGATCAAAAAAGCTCTTCTACAGAGTATGGCTCTTAGAATTCTAAAAAGTAGAAGGAGGGAGACATTTCAATAATGGGGTACAACCAGTGCAAAGGCATGAGAACAGGAGATGGAATATTCCATGTGAAGAAGAGTAAACTGGACAGTGTGACTGGACCAGAAAATGTTTGGAAGGAATTTATGACAAGATTAGAAAGGAAGGAAGAGTCTGAGTCAGAAAGGGAGATGGGGTGGGGAAGAAGAATTTATAATTTGATCCTAATGTTCTTAGGAAGCCATTAGAATTTGTTGAGTAAGGGGAGGAAGAGATTACATAATCCAATCTGTGATTTTTGAAAATCACCTTGGTAGTTATGTGGAAGATAGATTGAAATAGAAAGATCAGGTGAATCAAATATAATTTTAAATGAAACACACATAATTCAATCTTAAAATAGTGCAAAAAAATCTAAAAATTGTAGGGTAAATAGAAAATATTTAATTTTTTTTGAAAACTCAGAAATCATTGGAAATTGAAGAGATACCCATCAGTTGGGGAATAGCTCAATAAATTGTTGTACATGCTTTTGATGAAAAATCATTCCCTGGAAAATGATGTGCAGGGCGCTTTCAACAATAACAACAACCACCACCACAACAACAGCAACAACAACAACTTGGAAACTCCTTTCTTGAACAAAGTGAAATGTACTGGATACAAAGTAACACCAGTGTTCTGGGATGACCAACTATGAATGATTGTGTTGTTCCCATAGTATACTCATCCATGACTAGTTTGAAGAATTTATGATGAAAAATGTTATCCATATCTAGAGAAGGAACTGATTGTGTCTGAAAACAGATTGAAGCATTCTCTCTATCTCTCTCTCCCTCCTTTCCTTTCCTTTCCTTCTTTTCTCTGCTTCTCCCCCCTCTCTCTTTAACTTAACTTTTCTCCAGTGTTTTTATTTTTATTAGGGTAGGAGAACTATGTTTTCTTTCACAATTTGACTTTTATGGAAATGTTTTGCATAACTTAACATGTGATTTCTTAACTATGGATGGGGATAAGGGAGAGAATCTAGAACTCAAAAATCTTGAAAAAACAAATGTCAAAAATTTGCTTTGAATACAGCAGGGGGAAAATATCAAATTAATTAATTAATTTAATTGAAAAAGAAAACTCAAAAAGTAAAACAAAGGTATTTTTGAAAAGATTAATAGAATCAATAAACTATCAGTATTTTTATCAAGAAAAAATAGTGAAACTCAAATAACTAAAGTGAAATATGATGTCATAATAAACAAATACAATCAAATAATTATCAAAAACTATTATACAGTTATTGATAAGCAAAACAGAATTAAAAAAATAAGTAGGCATAAAAATGTAAAATACTCCAATTTACCAAGTTAAAGATTTTTAAACATATTAATCTTTAAAAATTAAATCAAAAAGCCATAAATGTACCATCAAATTACATAAATTCTTCCCAATATTTAAAGAACAAATTAATATATTTTAATATATTAATAATATTAAAGTAAGATAAAGAAGCAACTCTACCAAATTCTTTGTTTTTAATTACACAAGTAAGGCCTTGATACTCTGGTAAATAAAGGTAAATGCAAAGAAATAGATAAATATCCCTAATCAATATTGACATAAAATTTTTAAATAAATTCTTCTAAGCAGAGTATGATAATTATAATATCAGAAAATATCACTAAGACCAAGTTAAATTAATTTTAGGATTGCAAAAATGGCTAAAATTTGGAATTAAATGAGCATTAATTTATCCTATGAAGAAAATTGAAACCATATGTTTATTTCAATAGACAGATTTTTTTTATATAAAATATAGTACTTTTATGCTAAGAATCCCTAAAAAAATTACATGGAAATACTTTCAATACCACAACTAACATGCATCTAAAACCAAGAGCTGGCATAGCAAAACCTCTAGCTGCTTTCCAAGACAAATTGGGTAAGGAAATGATGCACCCCTCCCCATTTCCATTTTTAATCTTTGGTCCTAGAAATGATAGCTATCATGAAAACTGAAGAGAACAAAAACAAAAACAAGTTAAGCCTATGATCTCCTTAGTACACATTGGTATCTTCTCTTTTGTTTTATAGTCTTATAAAGTATCCTCTTGGCAATGTGATTGGTGAGCATGAGATTTATAAACTCATTTGTGTGGTATCAACAATTTAATTAAATTGGTACAGTCCAACTCTAAGCAGTGATTACCTCTCTAATTATTCAGCTCTTCTGTTGTGGAAGGGTGGCCTAAGAAATTAAATGACTTGTCCAGACTCACTGGCCCAGTATATGTCAGAAGCAGGAATGGAACAGTTTTTCTGACTTTGAAGTTTGCTCTCTATCCACCATGTCATTCTGCTTCTTATGAGAAAAAGAGAAATAAACCATTCTTATTTGTAGATGGCATGATGCAAAACTTAGAAACCTCAAAGGAAATAGTAGAGAAATAAAGCAATTGAAAATAGCAGGCTAGAAAGTAAATCCACAAAATCATCACTTTTTATACAGTGCTGATAAAAACCAGGAACAAATTAAGCAAAATTCACTAAAAAGAACTACAAATGAATAAAATATCTGGAATAAAACCTACCACACAGATATGAGTTATATAGATTATATTATAAAGCACACCCTAGAGAAATAAAGGAAGACCAGAATAACTTGAGCATCACTGTTTAGACTTGAACCATGGCAATATGATAAAAATTATGATATTACTTAAATTAATTTACAAATTTAATACTTCACCAACAATATTTCCAAGAGAATACTTTAAAAGACTCTACAAAATAATACCACGATTATTTAGAGAAATAAAAATTAATATCTTGAGGGAAGTAACAAGAAATAAAGTAGAAATAAAAAGGGCAAAACAACAAAACCTTTGAGTATATGATACAAACATAGTCATCAAACATAAATTAATCAGAAGCTAAAAATCAGAAAAATACATTAGAGCAGTAAGTAGATAAGTAAGGAACAAAAGTCATTTTATTCTACTGTTATAATGAACTCCTAGACAAACTCAAAAAGCAGTTTTTAGACTTAAGAGCAACTCAAGCTTAAATTAGACTTAAAGCAACAATTTATATTGCTTGTCATAATAAGATACAAAAGAAAAAATCTAACTAGAAGGATAACATTAAAAATGGAATAGAATATGAGGCTGTATCTTTTACAAATACAGTTAATAGATTCTTAGCAATGAAGGAAAGAAGATATAATTTATAAAAGACAATTCCTTTATGTAAATTTAAAACACTTGTACAAATCAATTCAATAAATACAAAATAAAAACTTAAGTTGTCAAGAAAGATAATATTCATATAATCTGAGATTTATATGCTAGGAAATATAGGTGATATAAAAACAAAGCATATTGATTTTTTAAAAGAGAAAAGTACATATCTTGTACAATGGTCTTAGACTGTGGAAGACCCGATTTCATATCCTGCCTCAGCTACTTTAATCTTTTTCAATCTCTGTTTCTTCTTGGATAAAGTCAAATTAATAATAGTATGAACCTATTAAGAGTTATGAAGATCAAACAAGATGGAATATATATAATGTTTGCAAATTTTGAAGCACTATATAAAAACTAGTTATTAGTATATAAGAGGTTGTAGGGTGGATGGAAGCTGGATGGACAACAAATATAAGTGGCAGAAGATCTCTACAAATTTTTAAAACAAATTTTTTTATCATCAGCGCAAATTGAATCATCACATTTGAACTCTAACAACAAAATCTTGCACGTGTTTTTTAGGAAAGTAGAAATGATATTAACAATGGATAAAAACCAAAGAAACAAACAAAAAACTAGATAAGATGAAATACATAGAGGCATATAGATGCTGACTCTGACATGATTTTGACAGCATTGAAGAACCAACAGTGATGTGAAAAATATAAAATCACAATATCACCTTCATCCAAAAGTGGCAATCTAGAAACCATTAACAACTACTTAACCATAACAAACAACATAAACATTATGAGAATAAATTATATGTGTAAGAGGCTATTCGAAAGAACAAGCAAGCTTTGATAGGTAACACTCTATGGTTGTATATTTTTCATCATTTTGCTAAATGTCATAGAACAGAGAGGTCAAATACATGGCCTACAGACCACACATAGCCCACAATACTCCACAGTATGACCTGAACTAGACTAAAATTTAATTGAGAAAATTTGGCAAAATGAATAAAAATACAATACATGGAAAATATTAATATGTAATCTAAGTCAATGTAAGGCAGGCAGGGATCCTTATGCACAATTTAGTGATTGCTATTTCTATTAGAGTTCGACAACACTGATGAAGAGATTTCTCTTTCCTTATTGTTTGTGAGCATAAAAATCATTTTATTTAGGAGAGCAAAAAACAATCTTAGAGGTTCTTCTTCAATATATTTTTCATGCATATATAAAAATAATGCCAAATGCATTGGCATAATAGTGATAATCTAATTCAACCATCCTTTGAGATCAATCAAAGCTCAAAACAGACACTTCATACTGGTGCAAGTTTTCATTTTCTCTTGCCTTGACTATTGCTTTCTGGTTGGTTTCCCCTTTTTGTCTTTCCCAACTTCAATCAATATTTTCTAACAAACCAAAATGCTTTAGCTTCTTAAAACAAAGTTTACTCTATTAATTAATAAATTCCAATGTCTCCTTCTTACCCCTGGGATTATACATAGAATACTCTTTTTTTCTGATTCTTAAAACTCAAATGCAGATTTTATTAGTCCCTTTTAAAGTTTATTTTATTAACTTTAGTTCATCATCTTAGCTTATCAAGATCTTTTTGAATAATGAACTGCTTGTTTGGGTTATGTGTCCTCTAAAGTGTGCTATCTACAAATTTGATAAATATAGCATCTACACATTCACTTTAATTATTAATGATAATATTGAACAGCATAAATTCAAAGGGATATATCATTATAGGTTTCCCTACCAGTTGACATTGAGGCATTAATCACTCACTAATTTTGCTACTTTATCATTCCTTTACGTATATTACTGCCTTCTACTATAACCTACCTTAGCTTGATTTTAACCTTTCCCTGTTGTTTTTCACCAGGTTTCTTTCTTTCTTTGTTTCTTTCTTTCTTTCTTTTCTTTTCTTTTCTTTTTTTTTTTTATTGCTGAGACAATTGGGATTAAGTGACTTGCCCAGGGTCACACAGCCAGGAAATGTTAAGTGTCTAAAGCTGGAAATGAACTCAGGTCTTCCTGACTTCAGGGCTGGTGTTCTATCTATACCAGGTTCCTTTTTAAACTGCATTGGTAAATCAAAATAACATATCAGAGAATTGAGAGTTATGCCTTTTTTATACATAGTAAATGCTCAAAAAACATTTGTTGGTGATTTAAATTTTTGAGATTAGGGAAGTTAACTTCAGAAAATATACTTTCATATGGTAATAGTTCTAATTGAGACAGAAACTTGCAAAAGCCAATCAAGCAAAAATATATTATAATTATAAAGTTATTGTTTTGTTTTTATTTACTTGAGTCAGCTTGGTTTATACGCTAAAAAGAGAATTTTGTTGAAAACTGACTGCAGTATTCAAATGAAAAACTCAGGATAGGTGAGTGATTATACTAAATTTATACTTTCTTAGAAAATAGAAAAATGGTGCTGTGAGTTTGAATACTACAAACAATGATTGCTACAAAGTTAATAATTTCTCATTATAAAAGACATTAAAGCTTTGGAAACTTCTGAAATGTACAACTGATATTAAAGTCTTCTCATTCTGTTGGTCATAAGCTATTGACTATTGTAAATACTTTATTTTAATATATATATTTTTTTTAAAATCAAGACTTAAAATAAATTTGAAATTCATCAAAGTGCCTCTTATCTACAGGATATATCTATTTCTCAGATATTCATCACACTATAATCTAAAACATAATCTATCATGGTACAATTGGATGAAATTTTCAATTCCATAATTCAATTTAGCATTTATTATGCATTAATTATATACCAGATATAGAGAGACATAAATATAAATGATAACATGGATACTTGCCCTCAGAAAACTTACATTCTCCTTAGGAAGTAAGGAGCATGTATAAGAATAATCAAAATAAAAGGTAAAATATGGTGGGGATAATGGAAAAATCTAGATAAAGTGCACTAGAAACTCTTCAGAGTGTGAAGAGAACATCTTTCACTAGGAAGCTGTGAGGAAAAAAGGAAGAAAAGGAATAGGATTAAGCTTCACAGAGACTATAACATGTGGGTAGAGTCATAAAGACAGAACACAATTCTGGAAACTGGAAATATTAAGAGTATACCATTCTAACATGGAGGACTGCCTATGTGAATGCCTAGAGAAAGAAGACAACTTTTCAACTATGGCGAACAACTAATTCAAGTTTGGATAAAATTCAGAGTGCATGAAATGAACTGATGTGACATAACATTTTTAACAAAATGACCAGCTTATCCTCTATCTCATTTCAATCACTCTTTATAATGAGTCAAAAGGAGGGGGAGGGAGATTTGAATCAACCAGATAGAAGTGAAGTTTGCCTTGATGAATTAGACTACCCACAACATGAAAATGCTCTTCTTTGGAGGTGATTGTACAGATACTATCTCTCTCACTCCCTATATCATCTATGATAGAAAGACATAAATATGAACACATATACCAATGTGCATATATAGTGTATATACAGATACACATATATGTGTATTTAAAATTGAGCAATAATTAATCAATTTTAAACTTATTTTATCAGCACATTGTTCTTGAGAACTATTTTCTCTTCTCTAACTTCATAAAATGAAGTCAAATGTCCCTAAATTTTTCTGAACCTAGAAAAGTAGCAAAGGCTTTTTCTTTTTTGAACCAAAATATTTGCTTCTGTTTTTTAAAATACTAAGAATTTGGCTGAAGAAACAACTAAGTAAAGAGGTACCACTGATATGGGTTGAATCAATTTCTGTTTCTTCCCCCAAATCCATTATTCCTCTCTTTTAGAGTGTTCTCCTGGGGAACATTGCATAAACAATAGCATTTAAAAGTTTTAAAAATTCATGCAACTAATCAAATTGAAAAGGTTTGCAATGTTCTTGCAATTTAATGGCATCACATAGTCTTTGTGGATCTCAAAGGTTGGAAGCAGCCGTAAAGGGAAGTTCAAATAATATACTACATAAGGCACTGCATCATAAAATTACCAACAATTATAACTATTCGTAGCATAGTTATAAAACTATGGAACTATTGGTCAAAATTTACATATGAAAATCTATCTGATTATCGTCATACCTACCATATGGTTGTGTTCACATATCAGAATATAAGCCATTATTCATAGGGAAGAATAATATATATTATCTCATTCTCAATCATCCCAAAACAAAACTATCATACATTCTCTCATTCTGGCTTTAGTTTTCCAAAATTCAAGAAGATCAACTTAAGTCAGTGGAGGAGAAGCAATGGAAATGAGTACAATTTTACTAATCTTTATCAACACTCATTCATTAGTTTTGTGCAGTTTCATACAAGAGCCCCTAAAAATTCCTGCTATCTCATTGAGATATAGATTTGATTGATTTAGTCAAATTAATCCTGATAAGCTTCTTAAAAGAAAATGTTTGTAGTTTATTGCTAAACCACAATCTTAGGGCAAGTATCTAAACAATCTGATTAATTCCTTTGGGGGGTTATTATTACTACTGCTCTTTCTCAAACTGTCTCTAGTCTTTTATGTATCTTCAGGTTCCATTTAGAATATTGTACATTGAAAATAATGCTATAAGCTGTCTTAGGGCACTTTTTTGCAGTATCTGTTGTACTTGGGAACTCAGAGAACTCATGTATCTGCCAGGACCTTCAGGAATATGTCCTGTGGCCTTCTTTTTGCATCCATTGACCAATTCATCTGCAGCACATCCCATGATGCCATCTCTCCACTCCCATCAGTGCAGTAAAGTTTCATGGTGTCCTCAAGACATAGTCACATTTTAAAAAATAAATTATTTGGCTTCACAGTCATGACTTGTTAGCTTTGTTCAAAGAGTCATTCCCTAGATGGGGTACTTAGTGGTAAAGAAATAAGGGTCAACTGTATACTTTTTCAATTAAAAAAGAAAAAAAAACTTGAAAGGACTTCCATACTTGTAAACAACAGTAAATTTTTCTATACAAATATTTCCTTGGAAAATATATTTTATTTATTCACTATTAAATTGCTCTATAAACAAAGTTGAAAGAATTATTCACATTTTGTAGGGAAGAAAATAAGATCAAATGAGGTTTTATCATGCACCCAAGACTTAACAGAAAAGGTAAAATGTCTTTCATATTTTTATCTCTCTGTATTTGTCTGTTCTTTCTCTATTTTTCTGTGTCTCTGTCTATCTGTCTGTCTCTCCTCTTCTTTCCTCAATCTTCCATCTCCTCATTTTCTCTTTACCTCTCTATCAGGACAGTTATTTCTGTGGATGAGACAACTCCAGTCATAAGTAGGATAGGCATTTATATGGAAGAACTCTAAAATTAGGCTATTTTAGTTAAGAGATGCAAGGCCTCTGCAGCCTTTGTTTAAATAGTTCAGAAAGAGGAATGTTTTCCCAAATCAGAGCCTCTACAAAAGATGTGACTTTCTATTTTGAGATACAAATTCTGAAAGATGTTAGAGAAAAATTCAGTGTCTACTGACTATCTTTAGGTAAACAGACAAGCATATTAACATAGACTTTCGGAATTATTTCTACATTCTTTGTCTATCAGGAGAATATGAATATATAAGGTCTAAAATAATAGCAACATAGATTTAAATCTAATTCATTTTTTAAGTGTATATTGTTCAATCTGAAAAGATATAAATCTATATTGGAATCGTTTTAGACTTTCTTTTATATCTATACTTGTTATTACATGCATTCAAATATCCCATATTTTATCAAAATAACACAATTTTGTAAAATGACAACACATTTATTAAATTACAGGTTTAAAAAGAAAAGAAAGAAAAATTATCCTTTTTCTCTTTTCATAATAGAAATTTAATTCTATAGGGAAGTTCAGCATTTCATTGCCATAAACTCTCTAGAAATCAGCTAAAATTATATATTCATCTCATTTTATATTTAACTATAATGTCAATATGACAGTTTGGTTTACCTGCTCCTGCATGCAGTGTTTGAAGGAGGAGAAACTGCAGAAAGCCGGCAAACATACCAGAAGCATTAGAGTGGTGAAATGAAGGATGCTGGCATCAAGATGTTCCTTCCCAGATTCCAGCCAGCAAAAGTAGCAAACTCACAATACAATCAAAAGATCCCTCGGAATGCCAAGGAGATTGAAGAGAAAAATCCCCGTGGTCCTCGTGCGTTCTAAATTCCTCCCCCCCCCCAAGTCTGCAGTGTCCAATATTATACAACGGTGACACCAAACAGGGCCAGAAATGCTGCTCTCATCAAAACAAATCTCTGCAGTGCCCTGCTCTCATTGATTACTGCATTAATCTATAGTGCTCAGTGCTATGCTAAATAGATTGTTCCTCCAAACATTAATCGTTTGAGAAGTCCAGCACTAACAAAGTCCCAAACAGAAATGCATAGAGAGGCTCAGCAGACAATGGGAAATATATGCTGTAGTCCCTTAAAATTGACACAGAAGAAAAGCAGGAAGTGCACACACACACACACACACACACACACACACACACACAAGCTCTGGAAACTACGCATTATTCATTTTCAGTGGTATTTCCCAGACTGATTTATCGGTGGACTAAAATAAAGTCAATTAAACCTCACATTTACAGGAGAACAAGGAAAAGCTTACCTTAGATGATTGAGTCCCATTACTTGATCCCTTGGCTGATTTCAGTGAATCCTATTTAACCAAGGGTTGTTCTTTCTGCTGCTCTCAGATCAGAAGGCTCTCTCCTTACCTAATGGCAACAACTGCCACCAAAGCAAACAGCAGGCACTAACTGAGTGCCCACAGAGAATTGCTAGATTCTGTAGCAATATTCCTTTTCAGCTCCAGAACTATCAGCTGACTAAAGCACATTCAGGCTTTGAGTTGTGGTGGCAGCTCATCTCAAGAAGACAATGAGACTGAGCCAGGACTTGGCCAAAAGGAAAAAAAAAAAGTTGAAAAATATCTAAGATATTGGATTTTGCTACTTTCATAAATACACCTTTGGGGAGAAGGAGGTCATTAAGAAAAAAAGGATAGGAAAATGGGACTTTTCATGATTTGACAAATGGCTTTCCCTCTTAATATACATCTAATTTTGCAATATGAAGAGAGAGAGAGAGAGAGAGAGAGAGAGAGAGAGAGAGAGAGAGAGAGAGAGAGAGAGAGAGAGAGAGAGAGAGAGAGAGAGAGAGAGAGAGAGAAGAGAGAGAGAATGAGAAAGAGAATACTTGCACAGATGATAGTTTATTCATTTAAAGAGCAAATTCATTATACTCAGTCTATTTTCCCTTTCACAAATAACAAAAAGATATTATGTCCCCACTTAAAGTAATAGAATATTAGACTTGGGAGGGACCTTAATATTTCAAATAGTCCTATCTGCCCCAGGCAGCTGCCATGAACCCAGATCTAGATGCTACCAGGGATCATAGAGGCAATCTAGTTCAACTTTTTCATTTTAAAGATAAGGAAACTAATATCATGGAAGGTAAGATGACTTGTCCAAGGTCACACAAATGGTACAATAGTTCTGAGAGGTGAACATTTAGCTTTTTGAATATTACTAATGACAGGGAATTCACTATGTTAGGGGATAGCGCATTCCAATTTTGGAATGATTTATGTGAATTCTTCCTAGTTTTGAATCAAATCTGCCCAACTTCAGTCATACAGAATAAATTCAATATAATGTCCATGTTATAACTTTAATTTAAATTTGAAAATTGCAAGTCTATACTACTTAATTATATTTTACACAAATCTACACAAATTTCTTCCATAAAATCTTAAATTACTCATGTGTCACTCCCTTGCTCAATAAACTCTTTTAACAAAAGAAAAGAAAAGAAAAGAAAAGAAAAGAAAAGAAAAGAAAAGAAAAGAAAAGAAAAGAAAAGAAAAGAAAAGAAAAGAAAAGAAAGAAGGAAGGAAGGAAGGAAGGAAGGAAGGAAGGAAGGAAGGAAGGAAGGAAGGAAGGAAGGAAGGAAGGAAGGAAGGAAGGAAAGAAAAAAGAAAAGAAAGAAAAAAAGGAAGGAGGGAGGGAGGAAAGCAGAAAGGAAGGAAGGAAAGAAGGAAGGAAGGAAGGAAAGAAGGAAGAAAGGAAGGAAGGAAGGAAGAAAGGAAGGAAGGAAGGAAGGAAGGAAGGAAGGAAGGAAGAAGGAAGGAAGGAAGGAAGGAAGAAAGGAAGGAAGGAAAGAAGGAAGAAAGGAAGGAAGGAAAGAAGGAAGAAAGAAAGAAGGAAGGAAGGAAGGAAGGAAGGAAGGAAGGAAGGAAGGAAGGAAGGAAGGAAGGAAGGAAGGAAGGAAAGAAGGAAGGAAAGTTTTTGGGAGAGCATTCAAAGTCCTTCACAATTTTACTCCAATCTTCATTTCCAGCTTATTGTGTATTGCCCCCTTTATTCACTTTACAATCCAGACAAGTTGACCTCCTTGCCTTCATCTTCTAACTCTATGTTTTTGACAAAGGCTCTCCTCCATACTTGGCATATATTCCCTCCTTAATGTTGCCTAAAATCCTTAGTTTACTTCAAAGCTTAGCTCAAACATTACTTACTACATGAAGTCATTCCTGACACTGCCATATGCTAGTCCCCCTGAAATCAGTTTATGTATGCTTACCTAGGCTTTAAATACTTGTCTAAAATATACTTATACGTGTATATTTTGTCTCTTCCTATAGAATATAAACTCTTTAAGGAAAGAAAACTTCACTTTTCATTGTTTAGCACAGTGCTTAGTCAATAGTAGAGCTTTTAAAAATGTTTATTAATTCAGCAATTAATACAATATCTCTAAGTTCCTTCACCATTATTATTATTATTATTGATTTATGAACCATTTTATCAGTGACCTTTTGAAGATGTGATGATTATCTTGTGATGTATGTTCATGACCTTTACTAGTGGGGAAGCTAAAGTAAGTGGATCCCTAAAACTCAAAGGTCTGCAGACATAGGGTATTACCCTATGCCTAGCACCAATATGGTGAGTTCCCAAGATAGGGAGTAAGGGGCATCAGACTGTCTAGGAAAGGGAAAATTGGCTCACGTCATAACTAACACAAGCAATCTGCTATATTTTTGTAATCTGGGCTGAAAAAAAAGAAAAGAAAAAATTTTAAAGGAAATGAAAGAAAAGAAAGAGAAGGAAAGGAAAAAGAAAGAGAAAGAAAGGAAAAGTGAAGGGAAGGAAAGGAAAAGGGAGGGTAAGGAAAAGAAAAGAAAAAGAAAGAGAAAGAAATGGAAAGGGAAGGGAAATGAGATAAGGAAAGGTGAGGGGGAAAAAAGAAGGGGAGAATAGAGAATATGATGACTATAACCAAACATAGCAACATAAACATAGAAAAGAAAAAAGCCAGATAATTTTCTGGGTTTTTTTTTTTTTTACAAATATAGGTTTTTTTTTTTTCTAAACAAGAAAAAAAGGAAATATGATACTTAAAATTGAATATAGTTTGATCAATATTTTTAGTTATTTCCAGTTACATGTAAATCTTCAAAACCCCTTTCGGGATTTCCTTGGCAAAGATAATGGAGTAATTTGTCATATCCTTCTCCAGCTCATTTTTACAGATGAGGAAACTGAGACAAAGAGGGAAGGGTATATAACCAATAAATATCTGAAGCTGTATTTGAACTAGTCTTCCTGACTCCAAACCAGGTGATCTATGCATCTAGCTGCATGAGTACAATGGAGCTGTTATTTCCCTTAATTATTAACTTTTGTTATTAATACGAGTATTAATACTTTGATTATGATATTTACTGTTGAATTATTCTTTAGTGAATATGTCACATTAATAATTTATAATGAGCATGTGGTCAATTAAACTCCCTCATTTTTAATGATAATTTCCTGAAAGTTATTTCTCTGCCATTTAAAAGTCATGCAGTTGATGTTTTAATCTAAAGGCATGATTTTATATTTACTTGAATACTCAAATGGATCTGTGATTTCAAAGAGGTGATGATTCTCTCCAATGATGCAAATCATAAATCAGCTATGCTGATTCATCCTACATAATGCCTGTCAACAACCTCCCATAAGCACATCAGACAGAGTCCTTTCAATCTTGGGGATCTTCTCCACTGTCTCTAAACGTTTCAAGGATACTCTTATAAGATATGCCTTATCTTTCAGTTATGTCACATTCTTGTCATGCAACTAGCCTATTTTTCTCATAAAACTTTTAATCATATTAAATTCCATCACAATAAATTAGGTCTATGATTTAGTGCTATGGAGATTATTCTTATTCTGAACTTGGAGTCAGCAAGACCTGAACTCAAATCCTGCCTTAAATACTCACTAGCTGTGTCTTCCATGTCACTTAACCTCTGTCTGGCTCAACTTCGCCAACTGGAAAAACAGAGACAATGATAGCACCTATCTCACAGGATTGTTGTGAGGGTCAAATGAGACAATATTTGTAAGACATTTACCATGTTACTTGGTACATAATAGGTGTTTAATAAATCTTTGTTTCCATACTTCTTGATATTTAAGATATTAGTTAATTCTTTAAACTAAAATTTGATTAGGATTCTCTGGAAGTATTTTTCCTAATCATTGGTAAAAATACTTTAGAGAAAGGACTATAGCAAACCGTGATAGATACCCCCTCTTGGTTCACAATGAACCACTAATTAGCATTCTATCATTCACTGAATTTTCTACAAAAGTTCACTACCATTTATCATAATGCATTACTTAGAATCAGCTATGTTAATATATCAGTTAACTTCAAATGTATATTTTAAGTGCTTTTGATATCATCTATATATTATATGCAAAGGAAAATACTGCTTTCCCTGTAGTAGAAAACTTACAGATATTTTTCTAACAATGAAAAGTCAAAATGATTACAAAATAAAAATTCAGAAGTCTTCCAATACTTTTTCAGTAAAGCCAGTTGCACTTAAAGTGGTGGGGACTATCTGAAAGCAAACTCTATGAAAAAATCAAAAAAGAAAAACTGGCCAACCTGACAGGCCTTAGGCTATCTTAGGCTTGGTAAATCAAATCTTTGATTTTAAGCATCATTGAAATTGAATGATTTGACAAGTTTTTTCTACTGATTCTATTTGAATGTATTGTCTTTCTCTTAAGTTCTTGTGTTAAGTGATTTACTTATAATTAAAACTGACCAAAAAGACCTAAGAGGTATCAACCTCTTGGTGTTTTCAAATGATAGATTGAAACATTTAACAACCAGATTTCAGGGAGGGTCAACAGGAAATAATAGCAAGACATACAATTTAATTTACTCTGAACTATTAACATTTTCACCACCACTTTCATGTTAAGACAATCAAAAAACAATAAATTAAACCCTATTTATAATTTTCCCATTCCCCACATTTTCACACTGAAAATTTGAAAACTGATTCCTATAAGTCAATTTGAGCTGATTGGTAGCATATCCTTGTTTGGGGGAGAGGGAAGGAAGTACAGGAAAGCAATAATTCCCCCCCCCTCACTTTCTAATTATATGTAATGATAGTTTTCAATATTCATTTTTGTAAGATTACAAGTTCCATATTTTTCCCTCCCTCCCTTACCTCCCCAGTCCTCAAGAGAACAACCAATCTATACCAGTGAAACATTTCCAAATTAGTCATATTGGGCCTGTGATACTTCTGCTAACCTGATATGCATTTCCTATGAACATCCCTGCCTCATATTTTCCTCATTTGTTTTGGTCTATCATTTGTCTTAATCCTTATTTCAAAAATTTTTTAAATTTAAAATTCTTTAAAAGATACTTTTTATTCATTGCTATTGATACACTATCTACCTCCCAGGTCGTTTTGAGGATCAAATAAGATAATACATCTCTAAGGTATTTTTCAAACTTTAAAGTACTATATAAATGCTTAACTATGGGTATTAGATTATTAGTCCTGGATTTAGGAGGACTTGAGATCAAAACCAGCCTCAAACATTTACTAACTGTTTGATATCAGGCAAATGGTTTTACCTCTCTCTGCTTCCATTTCCTCAACTGTAAAATACAGATAACAGCAGCTATTTCCTAGGGTTATTCTAACAGTCTATGAGATACATACTTATATAGCACTTTGTAAATCTTAAACCGCAATGCTAATTCTAGTTCTCATCCTAATTATTATTATTTTACTGCTAATGTAAGTAATTTTTTATGAACTCCTTAAATGTTCATCAATGAGTGTAAAAAGATCATTTTGGTGACTGATATGAAGGAGACTTGAAGGTCATCTACTCTAATCTCATTTTACAAAAGAGGAAACTGAGCCCAAGAGATTTTAATTCAAGTTGTTGGAATTCAATCCAACACTTCGCACTCTTTTTATTCCCAGGCATCTTCCTGGCATATAGTAGGCACTTAATATTCTAGTTAACTAACAACAGATTAAGTAAATGGGTCTCTGAAATGGGATAGGAATATCCAAAAAACATAATCAAGGATTTTGAAAGTATAATGTTGATCTTGTTCCAGACCACATAACACTTCTTTCTCTTACTTTTGGTAGGTAAGATAGTACTAACTGCTGTCACTAGTGCCATTTATACAATGTCAAGACAAAGTATAATGAAATGGTAAGATTAATACAAATGATGTTCCCCAAACCGGATTTCAATCATACTCCCATCATTATCCTTTTTGATTCCATTTTTTAATTCCTAAAATTTAAGTATTAACTTGCTGCTTTGCATCTCTAAAGCTACAGTCCTATGATCCTGTGACTAACCTCTATCTGTTGTTTCTGACTGCATTGTTCCATAAACTTAACTCAGGGTCAACTTAACACATATGTCTAACACTTAACCATCCTTTGTTGTTATCATATCTATCACCCTTGAGAAATGAAATTTACAACTTGTAAATGCATTTTATATCTTTACCATTTCAATCCATTGCCTATTGCGTTTCTTTGGGAGGAGATACATCACACCAAAAATATCAATCGAAGGCATCCATGACATCATAGGGTTGGAAAGCACCCCAGAAGCCACTGGGTTCAATCTGTATCTGAACAAAAATCTCCTCTGTTATATCTTTGAGAAGTGGTCATCTAAGCCAGTGGTTCTCGAAGTATGGTCCAGAGATTCCTGGGGGTGGGGGGGTGTCCCTAAAACCCTTTCACAAGTTAAAAAATAGTTTTATTTCTAATGTGGTAAATATCTATAAATATGATCCACATAAACAAAAACTCTTTAGATAAGATTCTCAATAATTTTAATAGTATAAAGGGATACTAAGAACAAAAGTCTGAGAATTATCAATCTAGGCTCCATTGGAGACCACTAATAAGCTCAGCTCAGCTAATGCTTCATATGAATTTATCTAAATAGTACAATGGATAAAATACATTTGCCAAAGCATCTGATTCTATTTTTACATTTACAGTTACATTTACATTTACAGTTAGATAGTTATAGTAATTAAGGAGTTCTTTCTTAGAATATACCTCTCTTTAACCTCTTTAAAATCTATTATTCCTAGGTCTGTCCTCCAGAGCCAATTAACAAATTTGAGAATATTTCATAACTGTTTTTTTAACTTTCTCCCATTCCTACTTAAAAATCTAGAGATGGTTATGATGACACTATCATGAATTTAAATACTTTGGAGGGAAGTAGGGTAGTTACTATAACTGTCTTTCATTTACTTGGGGGCATTGTTTTACCAATAGAAAATGAACATATGTAAGATTAAAGCTTTACATTATTGTAGGTAGTATATAATATAATAATATATTTTATTACAACTATTATTACAGTTATTGTTGGGGTTCTTGCTGCTATCATTGCTATGGCAGCATAGTGGCTAGAGTGCTGTCTGAAAGATAGTATTTTCAATCTGTCACAGATGATTATTGGCTATGAGATCCTAGGACAGTCATTTAATAACTCTTAGTCTCTTTTAAGTTTCCAAATCTATAAAATGGGAATGATGGTAACATTTATTTTTAGAGAAGTTCAAATTAATGAATCATCAAATGAAGATCAAATAAGAAATTTAAATAATGAAATAATAAATGCAAAGTTCTTTGCAAACCTTAAAGTGATATATAAAGGTTATGTGTCATTATAATTGTTAATGTTTACATAAGTAAAGTTTGACTGTGTGCAAATGTACAGGCACAATTTCTGCTTGTACAGAACCCAAATTCCCAGTGCAGTATATTTTATTTGAGTAGGCAAAGCAAGCATTATGCTCTATATTTGATTTCCTATTAAAAAGTTCTTTTCCATAAGGTAATCAAACCCATTTGCCATCTATATTCTATTTGGTCAGCATGAGGCAGTCACATGAGACTTATGATGCCTAGCCAATTCACAGTAATGTTAATGTTTTTTTATACATTATCTGAGAGCATCAACTATCTATAACAATTAGAGATTATAACTGTGATTTCATTTACACAGATGGGATAAGTCATGGGATCTGCCCAGGGCCACATATCTAGTAGGTATCACTTACGAGATTTGAATCTACATCTTCCTGGACCTGTGGCCAGATTTCTATCCATTACCACTACATTGCTTTCAATTTTTTTCAACTTTTATAAAAAGAAAGATCATATTGAAAATCCTTAGTCCTATAGAGTTGTTTTCTGCACCTAACAGTCACATTTTAAGAGACAGATGATAGAGAGTATGGTGAATTCTAAGAAAGTAAAACTCTGCTTTGAGGAGAGCAAAGATAAATAAATAAATACAATTATGGAAAGTCTACTACATAGAAAATAGGCTGGGGAACCAGGTACACTGTGAAACAAACATTGTAACCCTCTAGAAAGAGAATAGAATGAATTAGGATGTCCCATCCTTTATCTCCACCTCACTTCATTGCTTACCGGCACATGTCAGTCTTGTCTCAGCTCCTTGATCTTCTGGACCAACAGCCCATATTCCTCGCCACCCTTCTGAAGAGATAGACATTCCAGGGGCACACATTTACAAGTCAAAATAGAGTCAGTTTTGCAAGGAAATCCCTAGGTTAAGAAATAGTATTCTTGCTCTTTTAGCCACTCTCAGTGGCTCAAGATTTTATTAAGGAAATGGATATAAGAGATGTTCCATCTATCATTTTACTAATATTATTAAGGGAGGAGGGAGAAAAACAAAAACAGTGGGCCAGAAAAAGCAAAGAATGAAAACTGAAAAATAATATTAGCATGGCAGGAGAATATCTCTCTTGTGTGTGCCTGACTCAGGTCATTGCCGGCACTGGAATGTTATTTGAAGTATGGCTTAGATAAACTAATGTGTACCATTGTAGGTGGGCCTGGTGCTATGGAAATTGGTTGATTTTACTGAGAAGCAGCATATTGGGATCTCAGTTGGTTCTTAGCCAGATCCACAGGAGTCAGGAAATAATCCCTCTGCCAGATGACGTTCTTCTCCTAGCCTTTCCCTCTGTTTACCTATTTCCCCCTCCCAAATTGCTCTAACTAGTGGCCTTTCCCCTGCTGTGAGTTTATTTGTAGAAAGAACTAAATAAAGGAATCTCATGACAATAAAATGGCCATTAGCCCCTAAAATGAGTTCTCTAAGTATACCTTTTTCCCCTCTTTTCACTGTGAGATTACAGACAATTAAGCAAAGCTTTTAGGTAGGTTGCTTATTCTTGCTTTACTTTCCTTGTATAAACAAGAATCTTTTCTACATATAACTGGTATTTTCCTGATTGTAGTAGATATATGTCATTCATTCATTCACTTAAAGAACATTTATTTAATAGCTTCAAAGTGTCAGGTTAACACAGCTAGGTGGCACAATGGATCCAGTACCCAGCTTGAACTTAGACTTCCTGAATTCAAATATGGCCTCAGACTCTTACCAGCTATGGGATGCTCAGCAAATTTTAAAATCTCTATTTGTCTTAGTTTCCTCATATGTAAAATGAGCTAGAGAAAGAAATGGCAAATGAATCCAATATCCCAAAAGAATAACAAGTGCAAAGTAATGGTGGGTTCATCTACCTTGGAAACAAATTTTCAGTAACCCATAAGTAGATGTTAAAGAGGTAGTATTCCTGACTATGCCTTTATTTATCTGGTTAGAAGACTTTATGACATTTTATTAAACACATCCTTCTTAAGAGAGCAGTAAGGTTGCTTAGTGTATAGAAACCTGTCTTGACATTAGGAAACCCTAGGTTCAAAGATTGGGTTTCATACTGGCTATATGATTCTGGGAAAGTCAGTCTCTTAGTGTTTTGTGTCCCTCAAAAACTATAATTATAGAAACATATTAGAAATGGAGATCAGTAGAAGAAATTTTTATAAAACTTGTTCTCTAATCTGATGAAATCATAAGTCCAGACCTAGAAAACAAAATACAGCACTCTTACACATTCTTCTGAAACTTGCTGGACCTAGTGTCAGGAAGATTTGAATTCAAATTCTGCCTCAGACACTCTAGCCGTGTAACTCTGAGCAAATCACTTGGCTTCTGTCTGCCTCAGTTTCTTCAAGTTAGTAAAATGGGGATTATAATGTATCATATTATAATATTTGCAAATTTGTAAAGAATTTAACTTACATAGTAGATCTTGATTAATGTTTACTCTCTTCCCTGTCGCTTCATATAGTCCTAGCATTGGTAATGATGATGTGTCATAGGGATATGATAATTCCTATATTTTAAAACATTTTCACTTACATTGCTAATAATAACTAATGCCATAGCACACTGGAGTTGGCAAAGCACTGGACATATTTTTTCTGATTTGATTGTCTTAATCTATATTTTGCCACTGGACCCAAATGGCTCTGAAGGGGCCTTGCACAGCCCTTCCTTACTTAAATCCAATTCACTTGCATATCATATATCACCTCCCTGATGCCAGGGTCCTCTTCAAGAAAAAAAGACAACAGCAGCAACAACAACAATTTTTGCAATAATCTATTGAAGTAGTTGCTATTAACATTCCCATTTTACTTATGAGAAAACGAAGGCTAAAAGACTTGTGCAGAATCATCTAGTAAATATTTGAGGCAAAAATTTGAACTCAAATAATCCTGATACCAAAATTTAATTTTCTAACCACTAATCCAACAAGTTGTCTTGATTTTCACAATTATGCTAAGTGACAATAAATCAGACAGTACAGTTCCTTTTTTGTAGACAAGAATACTAGAGATACAATGATTTTCAATGACATACCCAAGACCACAAATTAACTTAAACTAGAAAAGATCTCCATTTCTTTTTAATCTTCTCATTATAACTACACCATCATCTTTAAATGAATAACTAACTGAGCTTATCCAGAGAGCTTACCCTAATTAGTTTTCAATGGGAGGATACTTTTCAAATACAGGAGCAACCTTTTTTTTTTTTTCTTTTCTTCTCTAGGCTTCTAGTAAAAGCTTATTCAAAATGAAATTGATTATAGAAGCTCAAACTCAATCCAAGTTCATGTTTGATTAATATTTAGTTTTTACATTACCATTGTCTGTCTAACTGCTAAGGAGATATAAAGGATCATCTGTCACCAAGAAATGAAGGCCTATTCTATACATGCCATTTCTTGACTTTTATTTACCAAGTTTTTTTTTTTTTCAAAGCTCAATGACTATCTGCGCTCCATAACTCCTTTATGTCACATCTCTGAAATGCTTTAAAAGACACCTATATCAATACAGAAAGAACAAAGTGTTCATATTAACAGACACATTAAATCCTTTAAAATAATGAGACTGATAAGATAGAAAATTACTGAGCAGACAGAAAGCTGTATGTGGCTACAGATTGAAGTCTGAACCAATGGAAATGACACCTTGCTACTTGGCTGATCTGCATTTTTAGTTCTGTTCTGATTAATATGTCATCATTTAAAAAGGCTCAATGCTAAAAAGAATGAATCCTGTTCTTGCAATTTGCAAGTGTAGATTCTCTAGATAAACCAGAATTCTTTAATCTCATAAAGGGGACAACTTTGAGCTTTAAAAAAGAAAAAAAAAAGAAATAGCAGATGTGAAATAGGATAACTAAGACGATAAGGCTCCATTCACATGCTTTCCAAAAATTCTGGTCCATGTGATTTAATCTAGTTCACATTTACCTTCCCCTCCTTTTATCTTTGCATTTGCCCAAGTAAACAGGATATTTATAAACCTATGACCTCCTATAATATATTTCCTTTTAATTACTTTCTATTATTGCTTTTGTGTTTCTTTAGTTATTATAATTAAATTTATTCACCTTAAAGAAAGAAAACATGCCTTTTTTCTTGAAGTCTAATAGATATAGCATTATGTGAGAAATGCTTACTAAGTCAAAAGTATCTGCATCATGGCAATGACGAAGGAAAAAAGAGAATGAAACTTTTTCTTTAATTTGTTTTTACATTTTACATGACTGTTCACTTGCCTTTAATTCTGGGTACCAATGTACCCATAACCCGTGAAAAGGAGCAGAATGCCAAGCTTCATCTTGGAGACGCAGAGTGACTACTCAAACCCAAAGTTTCTCCTCTGTCCAGTTCTTATGCCAATGGGCACTGTGCCCTGAGACCTGGCTGGAAATGCAGTAGCAATGACTTTGCCTTCCTCACATCTGCTGCCACACTGTACTAGCCCTGCTTCTTCTCTCCTGACCTTGAAAAGGAAATGACCCAGTAGGAATGATAACTGTATTTTGATAAAAATTTACCATCAAAAATGTCCATTATAGACATTATTTTATTCTGGATTCATAGCAGTTAATGCAAAATAGAGCCAATATCGAGCTTCCTGCTTTATAGATAAGGAAAAAAAATTGATAAAGTGAAATATCCAAAGTACCAAATTCAGAAAGATAAATGGGATAAAGACCTAAGTCTTCTAATTCAAGAAACTAGTTTCTAATGATTCTTGCTTCAATTGTCTTGCAATTATTTTCTATAAATATTTATTTTGTATTTGGGGAGCTCCTAAAGTCAGAAAGATTACTTTTCCTAAGTTCAAATCAAGTCTCAGACATTTACTTAGTTGTAAGATCAGGGGTAAGTCACTTAACCCTCTTTGCTTCAGTTTTTGATTTGTAAAATGAGGTGGAGGAGAAAATAGCAAACCATTTCAGTATATTTTTCAAGAAAAATGCAAAAAATAATCATGAAGAGTAGGGCACAATAACAACAGCAATGGCAACAACAAAAAACCTAAGCAATAAGTACTTTGAATTTATTTTATAATGATAGAATAGTAACAGCTAGAATGTAAACATCTTGAAGATTTTCAAAGCATTTTTCAAACATTTCCTCATTTAATCCTTAGAAAAAACCTGGGTGAGTGCTATTATTCTCGTTTTACAAATGAGGAAACTGAGTCAGAATTAACTTGTCCAGGATCATGGAAGTAATAATCATCTAAGGTAAGATGTGAACTCAGATCTTAAGGCCAATACTTTGTTTACTATGCCAACAAGCAAAATTTTAAATGTAGGTGTTGTTTCTAATAAAATAACTTTTTTAATCTTATTTTTAAATTAAAGCTTTTTATTTTTATAATATGTTCATGGATAATAATTCAACTTTAACCCTTGCAAAATCAATTTTCCCTCATTTTTTTCTCCATCCCCTCCCCTAGATGGCAAATAATCCAATATATGCATACATATTTATACAATCATCTTGTTGCACAAGAAAAATCAAATCAAAAAGGAAAAAAATTAGAAAAAAATAAAGTCCAAGTAAATAACAAAAAAAAAAAAAAGAGTGAAAATGCTATATTGTGATCTGCGCCCAGTTTCCACAGTCCTCTCTCTGGATGTAGATGGCTCATTACATCAAAAGATCATTGGAACTAGCCTGAATCATCTTATTGTTGAAAAGAGTCACATCCATCAGAAATTGATCATTGTATAATCTTGTTGGTGCCATATATGATGATCTTCTGGTTCTGCTCATTTTGTTTAGCATCA
The DNA here is from genome assembly GCF_016432865.1 of Antechinus flavipes. Taxonomy (NCBI): domain Eukaryota; kingdom Metazoa; phylum Chordata; class Mammalia; order Dasyuromorphia; family Dasyuridae; genus Antechinus; species Antechinus flavipes. The sequence continues at coordinate 240,106,529 of NC_067401.1, read as the reverse complement.
GTTCACGTAAGTCTCTCCAGGCCCCTCTGAAATCATATTGCTGATCATTTCTTATAGAACAATAATATCCCATAACATTCATATGCCATAACTTATTCAGCCATTCTCCAAATGATGGGCATCCACTTAGTGTCCAGTTTCTTGCCACTACAAAAAGAGCTGCCACAAACATTTTTGCACATGTGGGTCCCTTTCCCTCCTTTAGGATCTCTTTGGGATATAAGCCCAGCTGGATCAAAGGATATGCACATTTTGATAGTCCTTTGGGCATAGTTCCAAATTGCTCTCCAGAATGGTTGGATCAGTTCACAACTTCACCAACAATATATTAGTGTCTCAAGATAAAAATAACTTCTTAAGGCTCCTTAAGGGAAGAGATTATTTTAATTGTTTGCAGTGCATAGGACAATGCCTATCACATAGCAGGTACTTAATAAACTTGATTGATTGATTGGCTGATATTATCCATAGGTCTACTCCATTTGTATTATGCTTACACTGCTTTAACATGAGTGAGCAAAAATGAAATTATAATCTTTAGTTTGTGTCATTCACTTATTATTTTGTACCTTCTCTATGGAGAGATAGACAGATTGTATGGATGACCTTAACTATAAGGTGGCAACTCTATTAAACAATACTAAAGGGAGATAAACCCATGCCCATAAGAAACTTACATTCAACTGAGGGGAAAAGTAGAGAACAATCAATTTGGAATCAGAAAAAATGAGTCCTCCTCATGAGTCACTCAGTGACTATGTATTGATCATTGCTCTGGTTTTTTGATGTATATAATGAGGATATTGGATTAGCTTATTCCTATGATCCTACTTACTATATCTCAGCCCCCATTGGAATGAATTCTATATAAATATATGGAGAGAATTTCCTCAAAATATCCAATTTGGTTCACTTACACTAAAATGAGGTAAGGCCAAGGTTCAAGTAAGAATTATCCATAAGGAAATATTAATTGAAAGTGATTATTAATCAGGGCAGAAGTTAGATAAACACTTAAAACAGAACTTGGAAATTTTGTTTTGAATGTAACTGGGGAAAGTATTAAATAAATACAATTTAGAAAAAGAAAAAATCCAGAAGCCAGAAAGAGGACTGTGGGGACTGAATATGGATCACAACATAGTATTTTCCCCTTTGTTGTTCTTGTTTGCTTCATTTTATTTCTTTCTCACTTTTTTTTCCCTTTTTGATCTGGTTTTTCTTGCACAGCATGATAAATGTAGAAATATGTTTAGAAGAAATACACGTTTAACGTATATTGGATTATTCACTGTCTACGGGAGGGCTTAGAGGGAAGGGAGAGAAAAATTTGGAACAAAAGGATTTGCAAGGATGAATGTTGAAAACTATCTTTGCATGCAGTTTGAAAATAAAAAGCTATTATTAAAAAAAAAAAGAAATATGCAGGCCAATTAGACAGACATCATGGAGGTGTGCATAAACAAAACAAAACAAAACAAACAAAAAAAAATGAACACTAAATAACAACAACAACAACAACCCCACAGCTTTGGAGTTTTGTATGCTAATAGTGCAACCAGAATATATGGAAACTGAAAATTTCTAGATGGCGCTATCAGATATGAACTGAAGTGCGTCAAGAGCAGGAAAGGTTTCAGCTGTCAACTAACCCTAGGAGGAACACTTTTAAATGTCTGGAGGAAGAATCAAACAGCTGAGTGGGAGATTAGAGGAGGATAGCAAACAAGAAGCATTATTATCAATGCTACATTTTACTGTTAGACCCATGGTTTGGGGGATGAAAGATATTAATTTGAAACCCCTCTATCTTTATGTATCTTGTCTGTACATTCTTATTTACATGTAAACTTAGGGCCAATGATGATTTTTCCTTCCTTTGTTTATCCCTAGCATTTAATACAGTACCCCAACCATAGTAGGAGCTTAACAAAGGTTTGTTGATTGATTGTATTCATTTGTCTTTGTATCCCCAATGCCCACCATGGTGTCTAGTATATATCAAGTACTTGGTAAGTGCTTCTGGATCTGAATTTCACTCATGATGACTTCTAGGTTTTCAACTCCATGGATTTCTCCTGCACTACTTCCTATCTATTACTCCACATTCAATATAACATTTTATGGTGAATATAAAACTATTCTAAGCAGAAATTACAAATCTTAATGAAAACCGTTTTCTTCTGCATGATATTGATGAGGAATTTCTGATTCACGTTACCATAACATCAGAATGTCTGAAGGCACTGAGCAAAATTCTGCAAGGGACACATTGATCAAAGATTCCCATTATTATGACCCAAATGTTAGAATCCTAGTGTTAACTCAATGGAATTGATACAATGCTTATTGGTTCACACATTAGAGCAAATCCTTGCAAGGTATTAAGTCACCAAAATTGATAGAAACAATGCTTAAGTTAACACCTTTGAGAGTTCACATTAGCTCACACATTAGTTCACATGTTTGGGAGATTTCAGGGTTCAGTATGAGATATCCAAATTCACACTTCCCATAATCCCACTCTCAGAGGAGGAGTCAACCTTCGGGTTTACACCTTTAAGAGATCATATATAAGAAACTCTTAGAGCTTCACTCAGTCAGTTAGTCAGAGGAGGAGATTGAGTCGGAGTTGAGCTAGAGGCAGAAACTGGAAGAGCCAAAAGACAAGCTGCAAGAGCTCTTGGAACCAAGGAGGGAGAGAGGCCTCTAAGAAAGCTTTTGGGCCCAAGGAAAGAAAGACTTGGAAGGAGAAAATAAACGTTTGAATTTTATCAGCTGGCTGCATTTGGGGTGATTATTGCTCTGAACTGAAACTAAAACTGCCTCCAGAAAACCTCCCCAAGAAACCTGCTTCCCAGAGAGAACAATCATATATTAACTCAAAAGAAGAGAACACCACACCCAAACATGATAGGTTTCCATATATCACAGAATCCCAGAATTTTAGAATGCAGGAGACCTTGTTGACCATCTAATGCAACCTATATCTGAATAAATCTCTCTGAAATATATATGACAAATCATTCTCTCATTTAAAGACCTCCTTTGAGGTGCTATAGGAGAATATTGGAGCCAGCTCCTTCTATTTTTTCAGAGCTAATTGCTAAATTTTTCAGTGTCAGCATTTATACCTCAGAAATTGATGTTATAAATCAGGGCTTGATTTATTTTGTTTTATTGATTATCTGGACTTAAGAATATGTTCATGATTCAGATTAAATTTAAAAATTATGTACATGTTTTGAGTATTATAATGAATTGTATATCTCTTGAAAGACTGAGCCAAAAATATTGTATATTAAATAATAATAGTGAATATGGAATAATTTGTGTCACTAACTCTAAGAACTCTGTGTGTGTCAATGGATCTTGTGGCTTATCATAGCAAATGATAGAGGTGATCACTGGCTACAAATTTCTCCTCCTAAAGCTTTGTGGCATGCAACTATAAAATAAAATAAGCATACAATGTAAAAATTGTTCAAATGTGATAATAAAGGAAAGCTGCTTGATTCTGATTTGGGGAATTTAAAAAATATAGTCATGATAACATCATTAAACTATTTTTAAAAACACTGATTATGATCTCCATGAAAGGAAAAAATGAAGCACAAATCAGAAGACATTCACAATAATGATATTAATGCAAGATATCAAATTTAAAAAAAATTAAGTCATTAAAATAAGTAAGACCAAAACCATGGTATCATTGTGATACTGAGATTACCAAATTTCTAACTGGTAATTAAGCATAATGGAAGAGATGCTATAAAATATAATTGGTCTTGTCTTAAAATACATTAAACCTGCTAATCCGGGAAATTGGAAAACTGTACAAATTAATTTGATAGCCGAGAAATGCTTCCCAAAATTTGTACTTTTTAAACATTTTTTTTGCTTCTTTTAAATAATAAATGAGTATTCTGCTTGAGTAGCCAATAGATGCAATGTTAAATACTTCCACAAGGGTCCATAATTAAAATGAGAAGAAAATATTAATACCAGGGAGATCTAAAACAAATCATTAATACATATTTTTATTTATGCATTATTGAGAACACATGGTGATATCAGGGCAGAAGTGCAGGGGCTCTGAATCAAATATCTGATTGCTCTTCCATTTTGATTATTCCTTCTAAGGAATATAACTTGAACTTCAGTATTCAAACATAGCTGTTACTGCTAAACCCCAGAAATATACTATTTCAAGTCACTAAAATCCTTAGTATTATTACCAAGGAGAAAATCCTGAATCAGGTTTGAACTTAGCTTATTGTGAAATAATTTTTATTCTTAAAAGTAAGGAAAGAATGGATCTTAAACAAAGGAAGGCAAAATGAGAACAAAGAATATCTTGAAAAAAAGTAGTACAGCTTATTTTCTTGTTCTTAATCTTACTAGTGGCAACCATTAATATAGTAGATAGAGCACTGGGCTTGGAATCAAGAAAACCTGACCTCAAATCAAACCTAAAACATTGTTTGCCTCAGTTTCCAGTTCTGTAAAATGAGAATAATAATGATACCTTTTGTGAGTAAAATGAGATTTCTGCAAAGTATACTGCAAATGTCAAAGTGCTATATAAATGCAGTTATGATAATGATATAATTAACAAAAATTAATAATAATTGCTTATAGTTGGGAGGATCTAAATTTAGATCTAAATTCATCTCTGACATATCCTGGCTTTGTGACTCTGGGCAAGTCATTAAACTTTTTAGTATCTCAGACAACTCTCTAAAAACATACATTTGAGACCTGGTGCTTATATGAATTGGTTAATAAAATTCCTCATAATAAATTCCCTTTATCCATGAAATCAGCAGTAAGGTCTAAAAATAATGACATGAATCTCTATGAGAGTTATCACTAGGAAGTAGATAGAAGGCCAAATGTTGGATTTCAGAAACCCCATGTTCAGACATGTTATTGGCATCTACTATGTGTGTGATCTTGGGCAAGTCACATCACCCCTATTTGCCTCATGTGCTCCTGGCAACTAAAACTCTGAATTACAGGTAAATTGTTGATCTACACCAGTGAAAGAAGTTTCTACTCTTGGAGTTCTTTGAACCAACAAAATCATAGATCTAGACTAAAGTGAAAAAGTCTGTCACAAAACTGTAAATGTGTACTGTAAAATATGCTTGAGACTTTATATCATGCTGAAAAAACAAACAAACAAACAACAACAACCAAAAAAAACTCTGTAGGTGTTCATGATGTTTGGCATAATCATCATGCTTGTGAGATGTTAAGTTATACTTTACCTTTGGTGTTCTAAATCTTTGAAAGGTAACTCCTATGATGATTTACATCTAGTCAGCACTGGAAATAAGTAGAATAACTTTAGGAAATTCCACAGCTCTCAAAGAAAATTTTAAAAAGCTCTTGCAGTACTAAAAAGTGCAGTCTCATCTATCAAATAATGGTGATCTTATCTATTAAATTTTGCTTTTATTTATAGACTATTTTCATGCAGCTAGGTGGCTGAGTGGGTAGAGCACTGAGCTTGAAACAGGAAGACTCATCTTCCAGAATTTAAATCCAACCTCAAACACGAACTAGGTATGAGAGCTTAAGCAAGTACTTAACCCTGTTTGTCTCAATTCCTCATCTACAAAATTAGCTAAAGAAAATGTCAAAAGACACTCCAGTGTCTTTCCTAAGAAAACTCCAAAATGGGGTCACAGAGAATTGACACAACTAAATAACAATGAAATGTGTGTATAGGTGTGTGCTATATATGTTTATATAAATGTATGTACATATATGTGTATGTGTGTATACTTATATCATGTATAATTTTTCAAATGTATTTTTCTGTTTTTAGATAGATAAATTTATGAAGAGTATTAAAGATTACAAAATACTGAGCAAATGTATTACATAAAAGAATTTTTTTTATTTTAGTTTTGATTTCTTTGGGTTGTTTTCAAGTTGTTTGATCTTATTCTTGGATAAAGGCTTTAGAAATTTTCAAAATGTTTAAACATACTAATACTGAGAATTTTTCTAGAAAGGTAGTAAATACTTGGATTCTGAAGATTTGAGTTTGAGTTCCTGGCCCAACAGCTATTGATAAACTGATTTTTCAGTACCTCTGTGAGAATCCTGGCCTTCATTTGTAAAATGGATCTGATAATTTTGTTTCCTTTAATGAAACTTTCATTAGCTAGGAGTAGTAGATGGTATTGTTGTTGCAGTGTTGGGCTTGGAGTTAGGAAGAACCTAAATTCAAATCCTACCTTAGAAAAAATGTCTAAGCCTGGACAATTTGCTTGTCTCTCAACATGAGTTTTCTAATTTGTTAAATATAGAGGGAAGAAAATGTACATTTACATAGCAACTACTATATGCAATTATGTCCTTTTGATAAATATTGATAATAATCATTTATCAATATTATCAATATCAATAAAATAAATCATTTGATAATATTTATGATATTGCCCCAATAACCTTCTAGGATTGTGAGAATCAAATGAGATAATATATGTAAAGCTTTATAAAGTATACATATATACATAGTATAAAGTATATGCAGTATACTTTATACTATATATAATATACATAGTAAATGCATGTATATATAAAGTATACATGTATACATAGTATGAAGTATACATGTATACTTTAATGTGCTATGTAAATAATTATTATTACCTACTTTGGAGTTTTGTTATGAAGAAAGTGCTATTTAAAGCACAATATAAATCTCAATTGCAAATCATTTTATTATTTTTATGATCCTTGTGAATGATTCAGAAAACAAAATAGGACTGTCTAGATTGGATGTAACTATCTACACACATCAAATACAAATACTTAAACTTCTAATTCAAAACTAAGATTCTCATGTAAATCAAAAGGAATGGCAAAAGGGGAAAAGAGTGGCAAAAGTAGGATCTCCTTGGTCAATCTGCATTGCCCATTTTTTTTTTTTTTGTGGCTAATACAGTTGAGATTTATAACCATTTGGCTATGTGCAACTGATTTATGTCTATCAAATTGTGGGCTACAAAGACTCCATAGTAGGATTTTCAATAATAAAACAAAATAAACCTCTGCATTCTGAAGTTGTATTTAATGAATATTACATATGATGAGAACTCTAGTGAAAAGAATGGATTTTTCTCTGCTTTTATTCCCTAAAGACCAGATTTGGATTTTCTAAAGGTGGAGAAATCACTACTAAATACTTCTGTGGGGGAAGAAGAAAGAAGACAGGCTATTTATATATTATTATATCCATACTATGGATTGGCATTATGTTAAGTGCTTTTTGCAATATGATCTCATTTGGTCCCTTCAACAGTTCTGTAAGCTAGGTACTATTATCCCCATTTTACAGTTGAGGAAATTAAGGCCAATAGAATCAAACAATTTCCCTAGAATCACCCAGCTACTAGCTTAGTGTCTAAGGCTGGATTTGAACTCAGATCTTCTGACTCCAGTTTACTCTATCCACTGATCACAGAAAACTTTTTTTGAGATTCTCAATTATGTTTCAAATATGATGTGATGGGGTTGAAGGGAGGAGAAACGTAATTTCTTTAAGAAGTTAGTTTGGAAGAAGTTAGAGATGGAGAGCATAATTTTAAGACATCTCAAATTGGATATTTTGAAATAACTCCTAATAATCCTAGGATTCAAACAGAAGATGGAAATAAAAATCTGATCCTTGTTGGGGAAAAAAATAAAGATTCTCCCATGCCACAAATAGCATTTCTTGTTTTCATAGAGTTTATTAGGGGCAGAAAAAAATCATAAAACAAATTATATTATGAAACAAGTATTAACAAAATAGTTTTCACTTGTGAAAAATATAGAGAGGAGGCAGAAAGAGTAGACTCCAAGAACTAAACTAGAATACTAAAAAAGTGCTTATCTCTTTCTGGCAAATTGCAGCCCACAGTTGAAAGCATTTGGTGCCAAATTTGCCAAAAGCCAGAATATACTGAAGGAGATAAAGAGCTATAAACAAGCATAGGCTTTTGGGCATACTAATTACTACATTAAGAAGTCAATGAATGAGGCAAAAGAGAGTTAGATTAAGTAGTTAAGGACAGATTATTTAAGCAGGAAGAACTTAATTTGTGCCTAACTGCTTATATATCTTTAAGTCTTTTTCTATGGGCAATCTATAATTAATTAAAGATTAATAATTAATGTTTAACTGGTACTAAAGCATGTTATTTTCAATTTGATGTCCAGCTATAGAAAAAGCATAATTGTTTATATTGTGTATAAAGTTTTTAGTCATTTCCAACTGTGAAAGACAAACCAGTTGACCCATACAGCCACAGCCAACCTAAGAGTTAGCAACCACCTGCAATTCAGAATTTATGCCTATTAGATAGCCTCTCTGGGAGTCCAAACTTATAATCTGATAGCAGAGATATTTTGTTTAATTCAAGACCAGTAGTTATAGGAATAGAAAATCCTGGGGGAGAGGGATTAATGAGGGATATGACTGCTCTTTCTTAAGATTCCTAATAGAGAATGAGAGGAAAACCAGACATTATTTGACATGCACCCTCAATTTTTAGAGAAAAGATTTCAGAGGACACTGAGAAATGAAACACAGTGCCATGGATTAAAATTTCACTGCCTTAGTTGAGTAATTGATGGATAAAAATCTTTCAAGAAGGAAATACTTAAGAACATAAAAGAAAAAAATTCTAATGAGAAGACAAAAGTGATAGATTTGACCTTAGACAAATATGAGTGCAGAAGGTACTCACTAACCACCATACATTTTAAAATAGAATATATAGAAGATGGAAGCAGAGAGAAGTAATAGAAAGACAATACACATGATATCATTCTAAAAGAAAAGGGACCATTAAAATATAGAATGTGCTAAGGCAGATAGGGTAAACAAAGAATTTAAAAGAAACTATTATGGAGAAAATAAAAGAATCAATGATGTACAGGTTCATAGCTCTAGGTGAATAGAATGATGATAAATGATAATGAAGAAAGGGCAAAGCCACTCATTTCCCATTTTGCTTCCATTTCTTCTTCCATGAGGCATAATCTTTCAAATGGAAGTAGAAAAAGAAAAAAAAAAGCCAATAAAGATTTGTTATCCAAGGGACATTGGAGAGAGTAAAAGAGCACTCTAATAAATTCTAACCCAGAGTACTAAAAAAGAATTGGAAGTTATGATTGTTGACAGACCATCAGTTTGAAAAATTATAGCAAAAGGGGGAGGGATAGTAGCACTGGAGAAGGGCAAATGTTTCAATTTTCAAAGATAGAAAAAACGATGACGTATAAGCACACACACACATACATACACATATACTGTATTTATTTTTTCACAGACATTTTATTTGTTCATTTCTTCAAAAAATATTTATTGTCTCTTTCTCTTACCTCTCCTTCCCATTGAAACATAGGGGGGGGGGGGAACAACAACAACAACCAAAAAAAAAAAACTCTTTTAAGAAATATGCATAGTTAAGGAAAACAAATTCCCACATTGATCATGTCCAAAAACCACCCTCCCAACTGTATGTCACATCACACATCTTGAGTCTCTTAGGAAGTGAATAGCATGTATCATCTTCATTATCATCATCAGTAGCAGCTTCTAAAATTGTTATTTGTGATATTATTATGTATTAACATAATACATTAATATATCAATATAATAATATAATACAGTGACTAGGGCAATGTATCTGGAATAAGGAAGACCTTAATTCAAATCTAGTCCTAAACAATTACTAGCTATGAAACTCTAGGAAAAGTACAAGCTTTTATTTACCTCATTTTCCTCAACTATAAAACTATAATCATAATAGCACCTTTGCTTTCAGGGTTTTTGTGGAGACAAAATGAGATATTTGTAAAGAAGTTTGAAATCTTTAAAATGCTATATAAACAAATGGCAGTTGTTGCTACTGATTAGAGTTCATAAGACTCAAAACTTTTATAAAGGTTGATGTATAAACTGTTCTTATGGTTCTGCTCCTTTCATTTTATATCAGTTCATACAGGTCTTTCCAGATTTCTTGGAAACTTTTTTTTTTTGTATTTCTCATCGCATAATACTCCATTATATTCATATACCATATTTTATCCGTTATTCCTTAATTGGTAGACACCCTTCTTAGTTTCCCATGCTTTCTCTCTACAAAAAAAAACCTGTTTTTTTTAAACATATCTGACTTTCCCCCCTTTTTCTTTGATTTATTTGAATTATAAAACTAGTATTTAGATATCTTAGAATAGAGAATGTCTCATGACATTCTCATGGAAATGATGATAAGAATGGGCCAGATAATAATACAATTGTTTTGATGATTTAATTTCCAAATTCAAAGATTAGTCATTAATTACTCAATATCAACTTGGAAAGACATTCTTACAGAATAAAATATCATCATTTCCAGGAGGTTAAGCTTCAGGAGATCGCCATATATAGAATAAACTTAGCACCTTCTTCAAAAAACTTCTCTCTAGCCACTAATACTCATTACTACTTATTTGATGATTTGTATACTCTTAATCTATCATAATTTTTCACTCCAGTAATACTCCTCTACCATGCCATCATTTCCATCACATTTAACACTAATCTCCAAAAATGTTCCACTCCAAATGTATATACCATTTACAATGTAATCTCTGTAAAGCCTGTTCCGTGATTAATAAAATTTCCTTAATTTAAACCTTTTCTTTTCTCCTTCTCTCTACCTTATGGAAACCTAAATTTGAATCATTACTCAAGTATTTACAGGCTTTATGAAGATGAGCAAGTCATTTCTGAAACTGTTTCCTCATTCATAAGATGAAGACAATCATATTTTATCATCTACTTCACAGGGTTCTTGTAAGGCTCAAAAAGAGACAATATATAGAAAATGATTTGCAAATCTTAGCACATTATAGAAATATCAATCATTGTTTTTCCCTAAGTGCTCACAAAGCACTTTATGCCACTCTAACAGACTCAGGACATATTAAAAATATTTTTATGAGACCTCAATTCATGACTTATCTTCAACAAGATTTTAAGTTTCATAGGATTTTCACAAGGATTCTGTTTTAACAGCATTGTGTATTTCTTCCAATGCTTCATACACAATAGGTACATCATTAGTGTTCAATGGATTAAAATATAGTACCAGAAGGGAACCCAGACCTATTTATGAAACTTAAGACTTTCCTTTTTGTATGTTCACAGACAGCTAGTAATAGAGCTTAAAAGATCATTTACTTTAACCCACTCATTTTATAGGTAAGAAAATTTTATTATAGCAAACTGTAATGAATTGTCCAAGGTTGCAAGGTAGATGTGAAATTCATACTTGTGTTTTAATTCCAAATTCAGTATTTTTTCCACTGTATCACACTGATATATGTATGTGATTATATGAATAAATATATGAATTTATTATTGGTATTCATTCATTTATTTGTTTATCCAAATTCAGTGTTTTTTCTACTCTACCACATTGATATATCCATGTTTCCGTGTGTGTGTGTGTGTGTGTGTGTGTGTGTGTGTGTGTAATATATATAGTGTGTGTGCGTTTGTGTACAGTTGTGTTTTTATCTGTCCCTAATGGTGGAATATAGTGAGGATGGAGTTGGGTAAATAAGCAGTCTTGACATAGAACTCTCCCCTCAAAGGCCAATATGAGTCTTAGCCATCAAGCAAAATATGTCAAGTACACAATTTATGAGTACAAAAAAGTTGAAAGCCTAAAAGAAGAGTCAAAGGAACATCATTTCCATAAAATAAGTGGCACTGAAATCTAGGGAAATGCAGTATTTCCTTGAATGGACATGAAGGATTGAAAATTTACCCTTAAAATAATCTTCAGTTCCTGAAATGTGTGAATTCTATACTATAAGTACTGACTTGTGCCACAGGAATTTCTGAAGATTATTTTTGAAAATCACATTCAAATTTTAGCTTCCATTTCTCCTTAATGTTGAACAGAAATTTGCTGCAAAGATCAATACTTGAGTAGATAATGTTTTTGAATATAGCTTCACTTGGCACTCATATCACTAGGTGAAGTCATAGAAAATCGCATTTCTTTTTATGGGATTCCACTGCAGTTATAAAGACTGTTTTAAGTTTTTGAGAGATTTTTGAATCATTTACATGTTAGAAGTGAACAATAAAAATTTAGTTCTTTCATTTGAATGGTATTAAGTTAAAATCCTATTTAGAACTCATAGAATTGAGAAATCAGATGGTTTGCTAAAGGAGAATACAAAAATGTTAAAGCCTCTTCTAAGTCCTTTCAGAATTAAATGATATTGAAGATATAAACACTTTGCATAGTATAGTTTCTATTCCTAAAACTACTGGCTACATTCCAAGGCATTGAATGGCCTAGCTCTCCCAAGCCTTGACTTTAATACACTGACACTGGGTTTAAATTATACCTTTATCTTTATTACCATAGCTCCTGTTCTTTCTTTCTTTCACTCCTTATACTCTTTCTATCTTTCCTAATTTGAAGGTGAAGCACATTAGGTAAAATTGACTCCTATTAAGTCAGCCTGTTCCCTTAGGAAGAAGAGATCAGAGTATTTCTCTGCACTTTGATCAGAGGCAAAGAAAAGAGAGTAGAGGTGACCAAATAGACACACACATATATATGGTTATAGATATATACATAAAACATACATATATGTCTACATTCTGTGAGCATTTATGTATACAAGAAACAGAGTTGAATAATCTTTATGGAATGAAAAAAGAAAGTGAAACAGCAAGCAAAAATACAGATCTTTATTTTTCAGACCGACAATTATAATTGGATAATAACTGGTGCTCCAAAGCCAACATTTATCCTAGAGTGGGAATTTTTCCAAAAAGTTTTATTAATATCATTGTATTTACATTACATTTGTTGTCAAATATACTTTTTTTTCTTTTCTAATCTATAAGCCTTTTTTTTTACCATTTTTTAGAATAGTTCAACAAAGCTAAATGATATATCAACTATAGTTGATCTCAATGTAGCATTCTACATCCATAATGCTCACCTTCACCACAATGAAAGGATGGAGGTTAAATTCTTTTTGTCTTCTTTGAGCTTCATCATTATAAATCACCAATCCTTCTTTCTTATTTTAAGAGGAAGTTTTGTAATACAACAGATAGATTTCTATGCTAGAGTCAGGAAGATTAGTGCTAATATGATCTAGATTTTTACTAGCTGTGTGACCCTGAGAATGTCACCTAACTTGTCTCTACCTCAGTTTCCTCACATATAAAATAAGAATAATAGGAACATCAACTTCCCATGGTTGATGAAGACAAAATTAGATAATAATTCTTAAACAATTTGCATATCTTAAAAGTATTATATAAATGCTAGTTATTATTATTTTGTTGTTCTTTCCACTTATATTGCTGTTGTGTCACATACACTAGTTTTCTTGTCCTCTACGCTGCATTAGTTCATATCAATTTTCTCATGAATTCTTAATTTTTCTCTGAATAATTCACATTCATCATTTCTTACAATGCAATAATATTGCATCAAATTCATGGTGCTTAATTTGTTTAGCCATCCTCAATCGATAAGCATCTTTTCTGTCTAGCTTTATACTCTCAGGGAAAGTGCTGCTCTGACTATTTTGTTATATATGGGAACTTTCCACCACTGACCCACTTGAGTTATAGATCAGTGGGATCTCTGGATCAACAGATATGAATATTTCCATTTTTCATTTTTTGCATAACTTCAAGTAGTTTTTCTGAATGACTGAACTAATTCCCAGCTCCTGCCAAGAGCGAGTTTAATCCAGAAACTCCTCCAATACTAATACATCAGAGACTATTTTTGCCTTTCTGTATTTTCAGCACTTAGACAAGTGTAGCACATAGTAAGCACTTGTTGATTGACTTATCATCTCTGACAATTTGCTGACCATAAACTACTATAATTTGCATTTATCTTATTTGTGATCTAAAGCAAAATTCGATATAGTTATTGACAGTTTGTATGACTTCTTCTGAGAACTTTGTATTTTTTTATATCTGTATCCACTTATTGCATAATAATCTTAAATCTTATAGAGTTTTGTTAATTCCTATAAATCTTGGATAGAATTCTATTATCAGAGCTAATATAGGTTTCTCCCAAAAATCAAGTTCAAAGTAGAAATCTTAAGGGAGTGTAGAAATATTAACTTAGAGCTTAGAAGGGACTTTATAAGATATTTGGTCTACACTTCTCATTTTACAGATTGGGAATTTGAAGCCCAAATATATGAATTAATCCATCCAAAATCACACAAAAGTATTTAGCAGAACTGAAATTCAAATCAAGGCCCTCTGAGACAACTTAGTGGCACAGTAGATAAAGCACTGACCCTTGAAAGAGGGCTATATGAGGTCATATTTGACCTTGCATCCTTACTGAGTGACCTTACAAAAAATCACCTCATCTCTATTTGCATCAGTTTTTTCAGCTATAAAAGAAGGATAATAGCACCCACCTTCAGGGTTGCAGTGACAATTGAATAAGATAATGTTTGTAAAATATTTAACAGAGTCCTTGGTACAGAGTAGTTGCATAATAAAGGTTTGTTTCCTTTTTTCCTTTGGTTCCAAAACCAAAGCACGCTTTACAAAGGATTTTTTTTTCTCTAAGGAAGAAAATGGGAGTAAAGCTAGGGATAGAGTTAGTCCCCTAGTGTAATGTTTAAAAAATTCAAGGACACAATTTCTGGGTAATTTAATCCTTTTATTAATAATTCCAGCATGTTGACCAATAAAAGGATGGCCATTTGGCCATCTCACTTAAACTAGAGAAAATCATGGCAGTGTGCTCAGGGCTTACATTATATTACATTAATGAGAGAATGGATATTAGAATGAGGGACTTTTACCTATTGAAATAAACTTTATCATTTACTTCTAAGTTACCCCCAAACTTACACAATCTATTCAAAATATTTATTTCTATCTTAACCTGAGTAGAGTGCCTGGGTGGGTCTGAACAAGAAAGTTAATCCAATATCATTACTTGTAGTATCCTTCAAGAGAATGAACTTTTGAAAGCAGGGCTTTAGGAAAAGGGGAGAATTGTGGATCTCCTCAAATAATTTGTTATTAATAGTCATTTCTCTCAATAGTCAAAGTAGGATCTAGGTCAAGCATTATGGAGTATGTGTGGAATGTGTGTAGATGAATGGTGTGTGTATGTATGTATGTGTGCGTGGAAGGAGCAGCTGCTGGAACCAAGCTCTGGTCCAATATTGAAGCCACTCCAAAGCATGTTTCTCTACTCAGGAAAGGGGAGCAGACTAGGAAGCAGTTTTCTTTTCAAAAGCAGGTTGACAGGAGGACTGAGGTGAATGGATGGTGAGAAAATCTATGAGATTGAAAAAGATAATTTCTGGTACCATGAACCCTACAGAGGAGGAAAAAAGACAAACCTAGGAGAAAGAATTACTTTCCTAGAACCAGAATGTAAGGTTGGGGAGAAGGAGAAGTCTGAGGAGGACTTTAAGGATAGTGAAATAGGAAGGGGTAGCTTCTCATTGGCCTAGATTGAGGGCCATAGATATAAAGATATCTATCCTTCCCCAATTTGAGTCTTGCTTTTTTTCACCTGAAGGCTTTGATCTTTTAAGATTCCCAGATGTTAGTTTCAAGTATGACTAATGGATGAGTAGCAGTATGAAACTTAGGGCCGGAGTACTCCTAGAAGATACAGTGTCCCCTGCCCTCATTCAGCTATTTTATTTATCAGTAATAAGTGGGACTTTTAGCCCAGCAACGGTCAATGTCATTATTCTATTGCTCTCAAGGGAAGTGAAATAGCAGTAACTTGATAGAAAGAACTCTGCACTAGGGTTTAATCCCTGTTCTAATAATCACTTTCATTCCCTGATGCCCTTTTTATAAATGAACAGGTCAGACAAGGGTTATCTCTTCCCTTCCAGTCCTAATAGTCTATAACATTTGGGCTCCATTTGACTCAACTTAGCCTCAATTTCATTAAGAGTTAGACATTGCCCAAACCATTCTAGATCCTTTATTTAAAAAAAAAAGGAAAATGTTGGATTAGGTGGTCCCTGATATCCCTTTTTATTTTTTAACAAAATAATATTTGTGAGCAAGGTCAACTTTGCATTCTCTCCAATACCATTTACATTTTTCTAATTGTTACTATTACACATTACACTCTTTCCCTCTTCAGCATTCAACTTTTTTAGAAGCCAATTATGAAGAAACAATTGATCTTTGTGATAATTGTCCCAGTCACATAAATTCCAAATTATGGTTCTGCCTTAAACTAATGCTACTAAATACTTCACTTCATAAATAGCCACTACTTTTCTGAAGGTTAATTGTAAGCTATCTTGTCTACTCCTATGGTACCAAATGGATATCTCTTAACTATTAACTTTCAAGATGCCTTATAAGGAAAGTGAATTTTTAATTTTTTTTACTTTTATTTTCATTAGAACTTCACCACTATATTATTTTTTGGTTAACTATAAATTTACATTCTTTTTAAAGCTTATTAGGTTCCAAATTTCTTCTTGGAAGTATAAAAAAAATGACACATTTTTGAATTTTACTGAATTATGAACTCACTTTGTGTTCCATTCACTTTTTAAAATAAGTACATCATTTTCTTCCATCTTTAGCTTGGCCCAATAGTTACAGTCCATGGTAACACAGGTCTGGTATATCACTACACTTCAGTGATGCATTTGAAATTAGAAAGACCTAAGTTTGCATACTGTTGTAGAGACTTACTATCTCTCTTTTCAAACTCAAGTCATTCCACCTATTTCACCTTATATCCTCATTCAGCAAAATGGGAATAATAAGAGCACCTATCTCAGAAATAGGATTGCTATGAAAAGCAAAGATACTTTGAATATGCATAACACAATCTTAAAGCTTTGTATAAATTCTAGCTATTAGCATAGTTTTTTGGTGAAATTTTAATTTTTTTTTTAATTTATGGAATGAAACAAGTATTTCCATAGCATGGTAAAATAAAAAAAAAATTTAAAAACCCATGAAACAGCAAATGTTATGCACAACATTCTATTCCTTTTAAATATATAATAAAATTATCAAGTAAATTCCTTTTTTCCCTTTTTTTCTTCTTTCCCTAGAGATAACTAGACATAAATGTTTGTAGCTATATACCAATATTCCATAAAAACTCTATTTATCAACTAGTTCTTTCTCTGGATGCAGATAACATATTTCTTCATATGTGCTTTTTATTTAATTTGGATGTTTATAACAGCCAAAATGATTTATTTGCTCAAAGTCATTCTTGAAATAATATTGCTTTTACTATATATTTGATTTTTATGTAATTATTTGATGCAAGTATTTCCATATTTTTCTAAGATCATTGAGTTCATCATTTCTTATTGCACAATAGTTTCCCATCACAATCATAACAGCATAACTTATTCAGTTATTTCCCGATTGATGAACATTATAATTTCTAGTTTGCCACCACAAGAAGCGCTGCTATGAATGTTTTAAAACACATAAGTTCCTTTAATTTTCCCCTTATCATTTTTGGAAATAGGCTTAGTAATGATATCACTGAGTCAAAGGGCATATAGTTTCATAATTCTTTGGACATAATTCCAGACTCTTTTCATAAGCAAAATTAATGAGACAGGATAGGTGGTACAGTGGATAGAACTCCAGGCTTGGAATCAGGAAGACCTAAGTTTAAGTCCATTTTTCCTAGTTGTGTGTACTTGGTCAAGTCACTTAATCTCTATTTGCTTCAGTTTACTTCTCAACAAAATGATGGTAATTATATCAGCTGTTTCCCAGTGTTGTTGTAAGGATTAAATGAGATAATAAAGCATTTAGCAATGTTTCTGGTAAATAGTAAGTGCCACATAATTCTATTATTATTACAAGGTGGTACACAGGACAATAACTATTCTTCATATATAGTACTTTATTATTAATTTTAAAATAGTATAATAACATTTATTCTATAATAATAAATGTTATTATACTATTTTAAAACTAACAAGAAATTTCAAATTTCAAGTAGTTTTAAATAAATAAAACCAAGACAGAACCTTTTAAACTCTATTAAGAGTAAGAAAAAAGATGAGGCATTAATAAGAACACTGTTTTGGGTGAGGTAGATGAAGATAACAAAAAATGATGAGAAAGTAGGATTCTTTAACTCTTATTTTCCAGTTTTCTCTAATAAGAAAAAGTAATTTTTTGAATTAGAACAAAATTGATTATCAGGGAATAAAAATCTAAGATAAATGACATTATTAAAAAATAAAATGTATAGTTACTTTTGATGAGTCCAAATTCCTATGCCCAGATAAACCCCATCCATGAATATTACAAGAATTAGTTAGCTGCAGACATGATGACATTCAACAAATCAGAGAATGGGAGAGATGCCACAGGAATACAAGAATGAAGATGAGCTCATATTGGTTTGTTTGGTTTTTTTTTTGGAGAGAAGCAAAAATTATTTAAAATATATAGTTGGACTTTGGTCCTAGGAAAATTGCAAAACATATTTGTTTTGTTTTGACACTGAGTTTTTCTCTTTTTCAGACTGAAAGTATAGCTGAAACTCATAGGCCTGACACTTATACTTCAGAAAGCCTGATGGCCCTAACAAGGCCAAGAGTTTGCCATATTAGTGATGAATTTAGTATAAATCTGATAAGTTGTTACACAGAACTCTTAAGCTCAAGTGATCTTACTAGTCTCAATAAATCTACCAGCCTTGTCCCTTATTAAGATCTGGGATAATAGCCATGTACCATTCCATCTGATAAACAATTAGAATATATTATTATTATGTATGTAAACATCAATGTGTATGTATAATTTATATATATACACATATGTGTGTATGTGTTTGAGATATATATATATATATAATATATGTAAATATAAGTATTTAAATAAATAGACATGAAGATATTTTAGAACTATGTGCATTTCCATGTAGAGCCATCTATCTGGCCTATGTAGAAGTACAAAAGCAAGGTCGGTGTAGTGGATAAAAATGTTGAATCTGAAATCAGGAAAATCTGACTTGAAAAATTGTCCCAGACACTTACTAGCTATGCCACTTTCAGTCATGTCCAACTCTTCATGATATCATTTTGGTGTTGACAGAGATACTGGAGTGGTTTGCCATTTCCTTCTCTAGTTCATTTTTATAAATGAGAAACTGAGGTAAACAGTGTTAAATGATTTGCCCACAGAAACACAGCTAGTAAACAGTGCACTATTTGCTGTGCTACTTAGCTGCCTCAATTTTCTCAAATGTCAAATGGAAATAATAATAGTACATACTTCACAGGATAGTTGGAGTATCAAATGAAAGAAGATTTGTAAAGCTCATTGAAAACTTCAAAGTAATATATAAATGCTAGCTATTGTAATTATTGTTTCATTGTAGGTATCATAACTATGATTATATAATTTTAGGAACAGATCACATATCCAATAAGCATTGGAGTTAAATATCCTATTTAAATATGGATTTAATATCATATTAAATGTTAAAATATCATAATTCTTAGAAATATGGTGGGTGGAGCCAAGATGGTGGAGAAGGCACACACACCTTTCTAAGCTCCTCTATTACCCTCATAGGCTTGACCGCTACAATTCATAAAGATTAGAAGTACAACTCACTAGCCGAAAATAATCTGGAATCTCACCAGAAAAGGTTTATCCTACCGGCTGGGGAGATCAGCCCACACAGGGAAAGAACTAGAGGTTCCAAGTGGAGCCCCAAACCGGAAGTGAGAGCACAGATCACAGCACAAGCTCAAAGCACCAACCAGCAGTATGGGACTTTTCCTTGGGGCAGTTGCAAACCTGCACGGGAAGGGGGCACAGCCAGGGGGCACAGCCAGGGACAGCCTCTAATCTGCACAATGTGGGGCTTGGCTTGGAGCAATAGAACTTTTGCAGGGTGATTTGCTTCTGGGCAGAGACTTCCTATTTGCTGGTCAGCTGCTAATATCCACAGCCCCATAAGGGGCTCTGGCCTCGGTCAGTGACACTTTCACCACTTAGTCTCTAGCCTTAGGGCAGTTGTTAAACCACACAGCTCCAGTGGCCACATCAGGTTGGGGGAAGGGGAAACTCACTCAGAGAACTCCCATGCCTCAGAAGCTGAAGCCTTAACATCTCTCCCTGCTCTGCAGAGGAAGCTGGTAATCCCCTTGTCCTAAAGGCATACCCTAAAGGCTTTAAAAAAATGAGTAAAAAAATTAAAAGGGTATTGATAACTTCTATGCAGAAAAAGAGCAGGTCTGCAACCCAGAAGAGACTAATAGCAAACAGTCACCAGACAATACCCCAAAGGGGAATGTTACCTGTCCCCTTTTACATAACGCTCTCATAGAAGAGACCATTAAACGTCTCAAAAGAGAGTTAGAAGAAAAAATGGGGAAAGGAAAGAGAAGCTTTGAAATATGAATTGGAAAAGGTAAAAAATTCCCAGGAAGTTCAGGGAAACAAAATTTGTGAATTGGAAAAAGTAAAAAAAAAATCTCTGGAAAGTAACATCTGTGAATTGGAAAAGACAAAGAACTCGCAAGAAAGTAGGATCTGTGAATTGGAAAAAGAAAATAATTTACTAAAAAAAAAAAAATTAGCGAAATGGAAAAAATTCTATAGAGCAAAACAGTTCATTTAAAAACTCAATTGGATATATACAGAAAAAAGTAAAAAAATCTAATGAAGAAAATAATTCATTAAAAATCAGAACTAAACAAATAGAAACTAATGATTCATTGAGATAGCAAGAATCAGTCAAGCAAAACCAAAAAAAAAAAAAAAAAAAGATAAATTGGGAAAAAAAAAAAAAAACAGGAAATAACTACTTGGAAAAACATCAGATCTGGAAAATAGATCTAGGAGAAATAATCTGAGGATTATTGGACTTTCCAAAAATTATGATGAAAAAAAGAGCCTATATACTATTTTGCAAGAAATCATCAAATTCATCAAATGGTAATAGAATCAGAAGATAAAATAGGCATTGAAAGAATTCTTTGAACGCCTTCTGAAAAGGACCCTAAAATAAAAACTCCAAGGAATATTGTGGCCAAATTTCAGAACTATCAGATTAAGGAAAAAGTTTTACAAGCAGCCAGAAACAAAAACAATTTAAATACTGAGATGCCACAATAAGGATCACCCAAGATCTGGCTGCCTGCACATTAAAGGATCAGAAGGGCCTGAAATCTGATGTTCTGAAAGGCAAAAGAACTTGGAATGCAGCCAAGAATAAACTACCCAGCTAAGCTGACTATTTTCTTCCAGGGAAGAAGATGGACACTTAATGAAACAAATGAATTCCATTTGTTTCTAAGGCAAAAACCAGAACTAAACAACAACAACAACAAAAATTGATTTCCAACCATAGGACTCAAGAGATGCAGAAAAGGTAAAAGGAACTCTTGAGAATTGTATTTCTGTTGTGGATATACAGAAATACGACATGTATAATATTTTACTGATATAACATAAAAAAAGGGAAGTACAAATGTCAGAAAAGGGGGAAAGGGGGAAAAAAAGAGGGAAACTACATCCCACGAAGAGGCAAAGAAAACTTACTATATCTGAGGGAACTCAGAAAGGGGGAGGAACATTGTGTGAATCTTACTCTCATCAGAGTTGGCTCAAAGAGAAAATAATTGACATCCTTGTTTTACAGAAAATCCTCTCTCACCTCATTAAAAAGGGGGAGAGGAAAAGGGAAAAGAAAAAGAGTAATAAGGGAAGGGTACAAGAAAGGGAAAGAGATTCAGAGGGGGGGGGAAGGATCCTAAAGAGGGTGAGTGCCGTGATATAAGTGGGGCACATAAGTTTAAAACTGGGAAAGAGGGTTAGGGGAAGCAAGAAAAAGAAAAACATTAACTGGGGATATTAGGACGGCAGGAAACACAGAATCAGTAATTTTAACAGTAAATGTGAATGGGATGAACTCTCCCATAACGAAGAGGCGGATAGCAGATTGTATCAAAAGTCAGAACCCTACAATATGTTGTTTACAGGAAACACATTTAAAGCAGGGAGATACATACAGAGTAAAGGTAAAAGGCTGGAGCAGAATCTATTATACTTCAGGTGAAGTCAAAAAAGCAGGGATAGCCATCCTTATCTCAGATCAAGCAAATGCAAAAACTGATCTAATCAAAAGAGAAAAGGAAGGAAACTATATTTTGCTAAAGGGTAGCATAGACAATGAAGCAATATCAATACTAAACATATATGCACCAAGCGGTATAGCATCTAACTTCCTAAAGGAGAAGTTAAGAGAGTTGCAAGAAGAAATAGACAGCAAAACTGTAATAGTGGGAGATCTCAACCTTGCACTCTCAGAATTAAACAAATCAAACCACAAAACAAATAAGAAAGAAATTAAAGAGGTAAATATAATATTAGAAAAATTAGGTATGATAGATCGTTGGAGAAAACTGAATGGAGATAGAAAGGAATATACTTTCTTCTCAGCAGTTCATGGAACCTATTTAAAAATTGACCATATATTAGCACATAAAGACCTCAAAATTAAATGCAAGAAAGCAAAAATAGTAAATGCTTTCTTTTCAGATCACGATGCAATAAAAACTACATTCAACAAAAAGTTAGGGGTAAATAGACCAAAAAGTGATTGGAAACTAAACAATCTCATCTTAAAGAATGATTGGCAAATTATAGACACAATTAATAATTTCACTCAAGATAATGACAACAATGAGACAGCATACCAAAATTTGTGGGATGCAGCCAAAACGGTAATAAGAGGAAATTTTTATATCTTTAGAGGCTTACTTGAATAAAATAGAGAAAGAGAAGATCAATGAATTGGGTTTGCAACTAAAAAAACTAGAAAAAGACCAAATTAAAACCCCCCAATCAAATACTAAATTTTAAATTCTAAAATTAAAAGAAGAAATTAATAATATTGAAAGTAAAAAAAAAAACTATTGAACTAATTAATAAA
This sequence comes from Antechinus flavipes, assembly GCF_016432865.1. Taxonomy (NCBI): domain Eukaryota; kingdom Metazoa; phylum Chordata; class Mammalia; order Dasyuromorphia; family Dasyuridae; genus Antechinus; species Antechinus flavipes. Next base: position 240,083,526 of record NC_067401.1, on the reverse strand, counting down.
ACTAAGAGTTGGTTCTATGAAAAAACCAATAAAACAGATAAGCCTTTGGTAAATCTGACTAGAAAAAGGAGGGAGGAAAATCAAATTAGTAGTCTTAAAAATGAAAAGGGAGAACTTTCCACCAATGAAGAGGAAATTAGAGAAATAATAAGGAGTTACTTTGCCCAACTTTATGCCAATAAATTTGATAACCTAAGTGAAATGGATGACTACCTCCAAAAATATAGGCTTCCCAGATTAATAGAGGAGGAAGTAAATTGCTTGAATAGTCTCATTTCAGAAAAAGAAATAGAACAAGCTATTAATCAACTCCCTAAGAAAAAATCCCCAGGACCAGATGGATTTACATGTGAATTCTACCTAACATTTAAAGAACAATTGGCCCCAATGCTATATAAATTATTCGATAAAATAGGAAATATAGGAGTCCTACCAAATTCCTTTTATGACACAGACATGGTACTGATACCTAAACCAGGTAGGTTGAAAACAGAGAAAGAAAATTATAGACCAATATCCCTAATGAATATTGATGCAAAAATCTTAAATAAGATATTAGCAAAAAGACTAGAGAAAATCATCCCCAGGATAATACAATATGATCAAGTAGAATTTATACCAGGAATGCAGGGTTGGTTCAATATTAGGAAAACTATCAATATAATTGGCCATATTAATAACCAAATTAACAAAAACCATATGATCATCTCAATAGATGCAGAAAAAGTATTTGATAAAATCCAATATCCATTCCTATTAAAAATACTTGATAGTATAGAAATAAATGGACTTTTCCTTAAAATAACCAGCAGCATCTATTTAAAACCATCAGTAAGCATCATATATAATGGGGAAAAACTGCAACCATTCCCAATAAGATCAGGAGTGAAACAAGGTTGGCCACTATCACCATTACTATTCAATATTGTATTAGAAATGCTAGCTTTAGCAAAAAGAGTTGAGAAAGAGATTAAAGGAATTAGAGTAGGCAATGAGGAAACCAAATTATCACTCTTAGCTGATGATATGAGGGTATACTTAGAGAACCTCAGAAATTCTACTAAAAAGTTATTAGAAATAATCCACAACTTTAACAAAGTTGCAGGATATAAAATAAACCCACATAAATCATTAGCATTCTTATATATCACTAAAAAAATCCAACAGAGTTACAAAGAGAAATTCCCTTTAAAGTAACTACTGATAGTATAAAATACTTAGGAATCTATCTGCCAAGAGAAAATCAGAAACTTTATGAGCAAAACTACAAAACACTTTTCACACAAATTAAGTCTGATCTAACTAATTGGAAAAATATTAAATGCTCTTGGATAGGGTGAGTAAATATAATAAAGATAACAATACTACCTAAACTAATCTATTTGTTTAGTGCTATACCAATCAGACTCCCAAAAAATGATTTTAATGATCTAGAAAAAATAACAACAAAGTTCATATGGAAAAACAAAAGATCAAGAATTTCAAAGGAATTAATGAAAAAAAAATCAAATGAAGGTGGCTTAGCTGTACCAGATCTAACATTATATTATAGAGCTGCAGTTACCAAAAACATTTGGTATTAGCTAAGGAATAGATTCGTTGATCAGTGGAATAGATTAGGTTCGAAAGACAAAACAGTCAATAACTGTAGCAAGCTAGTGTTTGACAAACCCAAAGACCCCAGCTTTTGGGGTAAGAACTTACTGTTTGACAAAAATTGCTGGGAAAATTGGAAACTAGTATGGCAGAAACTAGGCATCAACCCACACTTAACACCGTACACCAAGATAAAGTCAAAATGGGTTCATGACCTAAACATAAAGAATGATAATATAAATAAATTAGAGGAACACAGAATAGTTTACCTTTCAGACCCGTGGAAGAGGAAGGAATTCATGACCAAAGAAAAACTAGAGATCATTACTGATCACAAAATAGAAAATTTTGATTATATCAAAATGAAGTTTTTGTACAAATAAAACTAAGGCAGACAAGATTAGAAGGGAAGCAATAAATTAGGAAAATATTTTTATAGTCAAAGGTTCTGATAAAGGACTCATTTCCAAAATAGATAGAGAATTGACTGTAATTTATAAGAAATCAAGCCATTCTCCAATTGATAAATAGTCAAAGGATGTGAACAGACAATTCTCAGCTGAAGAAATTTCTAGCCATATGAAAAGATGCTCCAAGTCATTATTAATCAGAGAAATGCAAATTAAGACAACTCTGAGATACTCAGACTGGCTAGAATGACAGGTAAAGATAATGCGGAATGTTGGAGGGGATGTGGGAAAACAGGGACACTAATACATTGTTGGTGGAATTGTGAATACATCCAACCATTCTGGAGAGCAATTTGGAACTATGCTCAAAAAGTTATCAAACTGTGCATACCCTTTGATCCAGCACTGTTACTACTGGGCTTATATCCCAAAGAGATCATAAAGAAGGGAAAGGGATCTGTATGTGCACGAATGCTTATGGCAGCCCTCTTTGTAGTGTCCAGAAACTGGAAACTGAGTAGCTGCCCATCAATTGGAGAATGGCTGAATAAATTGTGGTATATGAATATTATGGAATATTATTGCTCGGTAAGAAATGACCAACAGGATGATTTCAGAAAGGCCTGGAGAGACTTACACGAACTGATGCTGAGTGAAACGAGCAGGGCCAGGAGATCATTATATACATCAACAACAATACTATATGATGATCAATTCTGAAGGACCTGGCCATCCTCAGCAATGAGATGAACCAAATCAGTTCCAATGGAGTAGTAATGAACTGAACCAGCTATCCCCAGCCAAAGAATTCTGGAAGATGACTAAGAACCATTACATTGAATTCCCAATCCCTATATTTTCGCCTGCCTGCATTTTGGATTTCCTTCACAGGCTAATTGTACACTATTTCAAAGTCCAATTCTTTTTGTACAGCAAAATAACAGTTTAGTCATGTATACTTATTGTGTATCTGATTTATACTTTAATATATTTGACATCTACTGGTCATCCTGCCATCTAGGGGAGGGGGTGGGGGAAAGGAGGTGAAAAATTGGAACAAAAGGTTTGGCAATTATCAACGCTGTAAAATTACCCATACATATAGTTAAATAAAAAGCTATTTTTTTTTAAAAAGAAATATAACAGTAATGAATGAAAAATAATTATAGTAACTCATTCATTGACTAAAGAACATACCAGTTAACTGTTATAAAATACAATATATAAAATATATAGTTATAAAATATAATATATGATATATGAAAAAAAAACCTCAAAGTCTATCTGGTCCTAACTACTGCTGATAAAGAATGTCCTATACACAAATTATACCTACTGCCTTTCACCAGAAAGCTTTCAATAAAACGAAGCATGTAAACAGTTGAACCAAGGCTTTATGTATCTGGATAGGATAGCTCTCAATATTAGGAATTATATATTTTTTCTCCTTAACTTGAATTCCAATTGCATTTCTACAACTTTTCACACATTACTCCCAATGTTGTACTATGGGACTGAGAAGAATAAATTCTAGCATCTTTTCCACATTAAACCTCTTCAGAAGGTAACTTAAAAAGGAACAAATTGACTCCTGGTTCATAAGCGCTTTGCTGAATTTCTGCTCTTCATATGACTTCCAATAACATTATGATAAAATGTCTTTTCTCAACAAACATGTACTTCAACTAATATGACTTTTTTACATTTTGTGTATAGCTTCTTTCATATTAAGCACAAAGAGATTTGGTTTGGTGTGAGAGGAGTGAGGTTAATTTTATGAATTCACTTATTTAAATTCACTGTTAAACAATTTAGTTGCATTTAAAAATATAAGTATATACTACAGGAAAACATTTCAGTAAAGAATATAAAATATAAAACATTTCAGTAAGGAAGCATATGTTCTTCAACAAAAATGCAAAACTTAATTTTTTCTCATCTCAGTCAAAAATTTGGTCAGCCTGAGACAGCATTTTTTATTTGAAAAAAAATCATAAAACAACAATCAATCTAGAAAGAAACATCTAGTTCAAACACTCATTTTTCAGAGAAGAGAAAAGAAGCCCAGACTGAAGCCTACACAAAGTTACACATGGCAGAATCAGGCCTTGGAAATGGGTTTCCTATTTCTCAATCCAGTGCTAACTTACTTTTATGTGAAGAGAATAAAATACCATTCTGTTGTACCATTCATTAAAGGAAACATGCTTCTAAATGATATTTAAACATTTTCTAAATAAACAAAGCACCTAAATCCACACTCAATCACACATATTTAAAAGGTGAAAGTCCATTCCCAAAGATACTTCATCCTATTTCCTTTCATCAAATACTGCTTTAACTCATTTTTGTTTGTTTGTATTCTACAACTAGTTCCTCTAAGAAGAAAGCTTGTATTAATTTACTGTAGCCAGATCATTATCTCCTGTCAGTCCTTAAAACAAACAAAACCAATCAACCAATCAATTCCTTCCCACCATATTCCCTATAATATACATATATATATATACCTACATCTACCTATATCTATGTATATTTATTATTCATCTATATCTATATAGATATACAATGATAAAGATTTTGGGGGGTGTCAAGTGTATGAGAATCAATTGATAAAAATAAAGTCTTGATTTTGAAACTTTACAAGTAATTAAGGTATTGACCAATTAGCACATTTCTGATTTTACATATGCATATGAATGAAAATTCATATATATATAAACATTTATATGTATTATATGTATATATAAAAATCTGTATATGAATGTATATATATATATATGAAAATCAAGTTTGTGTATTAATGTGTGTTTATATGTAGAAAATTTTCTGCATCTGCTGCTGTTGTGAAAACACATCTATACACACAAAACACATACATATATTCACACATTCATGGGCATATGCACATGTGTTAAATGATGGGTTTTCAAATGCAAAAATATGTGTGCACACATGCATGCGCATGTGAAAACTCGCATGCATCTACATATGGAAGTATATATGGATTTTTGTGTTATATATGTATCACAAGTTTTCATATTCACGTATATGTGTACATACTTGTAGTTTTCATATATGTATTCAGATGCATAACATGTTTGTAACAGATTTCTATATATCTGTATACATATATACATGTATATATATATACAAATCTGTATACATGTATAAAATCCATGTGAATATGGAAATTAGAATCCACATATTCATATATATACATATTCACATGTGTCTATGTACAAGTAACATTTACATATTCCCATATATAACCATGTATGTGAATCCATGTGTGCATAGACATGAAGCATGTGTATGATTCCATGTATGTATGCAAAAATCCATGTAGTATGTATGTGTGTATATATATATTCCCTTTACATATATTCCATATATATAGTAGTGTGTAGATGTAAAGAACTGAAACTCTGAGCAACCAAGCACTTAAGGCTAATTACTTATTGGACAATACTCTCTTAGCATATGCTTGGAAAATGGCCCTTCCCATTATTCTTTGCTGGATTGATCTTTTGGTGTATACAGAAAATTGTAGGAGGGATGAGGGGGTGGAGTCACTTTTGTGGCGGCTGAGGAGAAGGGAGGTTGCGGAGAGCTTGTGTCCATTCCCTTCACTTCTACCCCTAAAGACCAAGAATAAAGACCAGGACTTTTGCTTATCCTGACTCCAGCTGATTCTAAGACATCCAGGGTGCTAACTCAGTCTTCATATGTATATATACACACACTACATGGATCATTCTTTAGGTGTTCAGTCATCTTTGTATCACAGTTTCCATAAGAATTTTTTTTCCATTAAAAACTTTTAATTCTTTTCTTGAGGCAATAATTTCCTTAAAGCTTTATGAGAAATATTCATTAGAATAATTTTGCCACATTAAACCTCTAAAGTCTATGCTTTTGTCTTGTTTAGAACATTTATCCCCTTCAGTCCATGGAAAATATAAGGAGCCTTCCCCAGTCAAAAGGAAGTGAATTAACATTCAATATTTTAAAGAGCTTAAATTTCAAGGCACTATAGGGGTAGTTAGGTGGTACAGTGGATAGAACATCAGCCCTGAAATCTGGAGAACCTGTTTCAAATCTGATCTCAGACACCTAACACTTCCTATCTGTGTGACCCTGGGAAAGTCACAACTCCAATTGCCTCAGGGGAAAAAAAAATAAATTCAAGGCACTGTGTTTGAGTTTGATAGATAACCACCTTGTAAATTTGGAACTTTTGGTGAGGTTTTCAAATTTGACTTGGAACCTGAGAGTGATTGTTGAGGATTGGAGTGAGAAGGTCGTTAAGAACCTAATTCCTGGAACAGAATGTCTTAAAACTAGACTATGAGAATAGTGCACATTCCCTACTTTCTCTCACATCACACCACAATAGATCTCTCACTTACCCTTTTCACTGACGCTTTCACTTTCTATTTCCACATCTTCACAGCTGGTATATTCAGGTGTGGAGGCACCTTCTTCCTCAGAGCTGCTGACAGACATCTGTCTTTTCTTTCCCCCTCTCTTAGATCTATAGGGCTTGGGCGGAGATGGCCGCACTGACTCTGACTGGTCAGAGCTCAGAGAGTCATTCCTCAGCATTGTTTCCATTTTCTCCCTCTTTGCTTTCCGGATAAGAATAGCAGAGCTGGGATCTAGGCGACTCTGCTTTTTGAAAGACTCTTGGCTCTTGGACTCAGGGTGTTCTGTTGGAACAGGGCCATGCCTGGGAGCTGGTGGGCTATGGTTAGTTAATTGTTTAGAAACAGATACTCTTACATCACCTGTTCTTTCTATGGAATATGACCTCTGAGTTTCCAAAAGGGATTTTCGATCCTGAGTTCCAGAGGGCTGGGCCCGTTTCCCTAACTTATTCTCCGGCACCTCTGATTCTTCCATCTCTGTGTGGGGCAAAGACACATCACTATGTCTCCTTTCATGGCGAGCTTTAGAGACTTTGGCATGCATGCGCATCTGCTGTTCTTCAGGGTGGGGCTTAACAGGATATCTTGCTAGATTAGGGTCACTGCGGTATCGAGTCTGATATTCTTCTTCTTTCCTTTGTTTCTCATCCTCCATACCTTTGCTCTCTTCATGCTTTTCTGGCAAATCCTGTGATCGGCCCTTCTCTAGTCTTCTTTCCCTCCTTTCCTTCCGGTCCCTTTCTTCCACAGGTCCCTCACCTGGCTGAAGGGAGGATTTTGGCACACGTTTACGCTCACTTTTCAGTCCTCCTTTACCATTCTGCTCAGCAGTCACTGAAGTTTTCTTCCTAAGAGAAATATAAGTAGTATAACAATGAAAAAAACAAATCACAAAAATTAGACGAGCACAAATATTTCTCCTTTAGGTCTGAAATACATGCATTCACGCCATGATGAACATTAAGATGTGATTCAATAAGTGAATATGATATCTAATTTTAGAAGTGGGTGATAGAGCCATGGTTAAAGCGTTAAAACAAATTGTTTTCCAGATATGGGTCAATTGCATCACTGTATTTCTTAGAATCATGTTTTATGGTTTTTATCATTGTGAATGACTTCAACATTTTGAAATTGTCTATGTGGATACAATAGAAAAAATAAGTAGCTGTCCAATGAGTCACATTTGGAAAGGATCCTTTATTGATTTCCCCAGCCACTTGAACCTTCTTTTCTAAGGTTACTAATCTATATCTTCTCTCTCTCTCTCATTAGCATGTAAGTCCTTGAAGATGGAAACTGATTTTATGTATTAACCTATTTTTCTAATAATTATGGGCTATCTGCAAGACACTAAAATATGAAGCAAAACAAACAAAAAACCCACCACTTTTTGCCAAGAGATATGAGTTAAGTAATATAATACAAAATGTACTAGGTTGGAAGTCAAGAAATTGGGGTTCTAACCCTGGTGTTGACACTAGCCATTTGTATGCATGTTGGCGAGTGCTGCTTATCATCAATGAAGCAAAGGAACTGTACCAGATAACAACTGAAGACTCTTCCATTTTAAATTTTTTTGATCCATGATAAAAAGAGGAGATATATTGACTCCTTCATTTCAAATGTGAACATCTCTATATTGCTATGTATGTCAACATGATAGCATTAACGATGTAAATTAACAAGGAAAATATAAACAAGGAATATTTTGATATAAAGGGTTTTCTGTCAGAAATATAATTTAGCATTAAGTCAGATAATTTCATATTGTATATATATATACAATATATATTCATATTGAATATATATTGAATATATATACATAATATTCATATTGTATATATATTATATATATATATACATATATATGTATATATATATATATATATATATATATATACAGAGAGAGAGAGAGAGAGAGACTTAAATCATGAAGATTTGAGACCAAACATCTCCTAGGACATTAGGTTTGGGATTATGGGCAAATATTCTTTCTTTCCTCTTCTCTGAAATAAGTATTATTATAGAACCTAACCCAGAGAGATCTTGTAAAATTAAAATAAGATAATTTATATAAAGTGCTTTGCAAGCATTAATTACTATATAAACATCACTTATTTTTATCCAGAATTATGATTTTAAGTACATAGGGACCTTTCAGATGAAAATCTCCCTTTTATTAGTTCAGGTCAGCACTTTTTATGCAACTTGTGGTTTTAGAGAGTTGCCTAATATCCCGAAAGGTCAAATGATTTGTCTAGAGTCATATAGCCAATATGTGTCACAGGGAGAACCTGAATTCTGATCTTGATTCTAAGGACTACCCTCTAGACACACATCCACTCATTTTTATTCATATTTCTTTATCATAACAATCAAATAACTTGGACACAATAATTAATCTCATTACACTTTAAGGAGGAAAAGAGAAAAGAATAAGTAGGAAAAAAATAAATAGTTCTCCACATTAATTTACTCAACCAAAAGAATAAAAACGTTCAAACTTTATAGTTTTTTCTCAGATAGTTTAGCCTTAACACACACTCTCTCTCTCTCTTTCTCTCTCTCTGTATATATATATGTACATTTTGCCTAGTTACATGTTAAAACGATTTTTATAATTTCCTTCTTTTTTAAGCTTCAAGTCCCAAATCTTTCCTTTCCTCTCCCTTTGCTCTTCCCTTCCCTCCTTTCTTGCCCTATTCTTGAGATAGCAAGCAATTTTCTTCCTTTTAAACATTACTTGGTATAGCTGCTGATAGAAGCTGGGTTTCCAGGATGAATCCATTAATATTCAAGTATTCCTATTCCATATTTTCCAGGTTCTTTATAGAATGTCAAAATTATCATATTGACATTCATAATATTATATCATAGCATCAGAGATCTGTTCAGATCTAAAATGAAGTGGGACATGTTGTCTCCATGTTTTTATCATAGCATGTTGAACTTACAGATAAAAGACCACCTTAGAGATCACTGTGTAATTTCTTTGCTAAAGGATGAGATTACTGGCAAACATGTCAATATCATTTGCCAGGGAGCATTTAGAATGATTGGGTCAGCATCACTGTCAAAATACATGATCCCTTACTCTTAATTCAGTGTTCTTTGTATCATACCTACCAAATATTTATAAGAGCTGCAAAAGAAGCAAAAATAAACAGAAGTTTATCAATATAATAATAACAATATGTAGCATTTCCATAAAGATTTAAGTTTTGTTAAGTGTTTTACATGTGTTAAATCATTTAATTTTTGCAGCATCTCTTTGAAAAATTGATGCTATTATTATCCCCATTTTACAAATTGGGAATTTGAGTCATGGTAAATTGAATTGACTTACGCTAGAGTCAGAGGGCCTGACTTCAACTCTGGTCTCAAGCACTTACTAGCTATGTGACCATGAGCAAGTAACTTAACCATTTTTGCCTCACTTTTCACATCTGTAAAATGAACTGAAGAAGGAAATGGCAAAGCACTCCTATGTCTTTGCCAAGAAAACCTCAAATAGGGTCACAAAGTGTTGGACATGACCAATAATTGAAAAAACAATAAATATGAAATGCAAGTTTTCAATCATATATACTCTGAGGTTAAATTCAGTTGAAAGAATATTGGCTTCAGAGTCAAAGGATCTGGGCTTAAATTTTACTTCTGACACCTTCTTGACTTTGGGTAAATCACTTAACCTGAAGCTCTTTCTCCTCATCTTCAAAATGAGGGACTTTTGAGATCTTTTTGATTCAGCTCTACAATTCTCTGATCATTTGTTCATAAAGTGGGCTAAAGTTTACCCATTTTTTCACTTTTATAGACAGTTTTTTTTGTTTTAGATGTGCAATGGTTTTTAATGATTACTACCTTGAACAAGTCAGATCCCCTAAATGGTGAGGATTTCTAATTATGCCCCTGCCATGGTCTCCAGAGAGAGGAAAGTAATAGTTCTGCTGACTATTACCTTTCTCGAGAGGGTTCACTTCTAGATCTGGATGAAACCTGTTTCTGTTCCAGACCCATGGCTTTCTGGGACAGTTCTGTTCCTTTGCTTCGCTCTGATGGGACCCCTGAAGGAGTGATTTCCTGGGAGGCTGCTGCTGTGCTTAAGGGGGTCTGAGATCTTGATCGTTCTTGTAGCCTCGCTTTTTTTTCTCTAGGCACCTCGGAACCTGCACCAGTAGCTGTGTCACTGAGTGTCCCGTCTTGACTTGGTGGTTGAGTTCCACTCCCAAAAAACCAAGCTCCAGACTTGGTTAAGATTTCTTGTTGCTTTCGACATAAATTGCATACCCACATAACCTGTTTAAAAAAGAAAGAACAAGATAGCATTCACTCTGAGAAATGTACTATGTGCAGGGGAAAAAAACATGCATTTAAGTAATAGTCTTATTTATCTGAGACTAATGTTTCACTGGTATATAGAGCTTTTGGAAGGAAATTCCTTTAACCAAAGAAGATCTAGTTATGTTTTTAGAATGTAGAGTACATGCAAGTAAGTATTATTTAATTTATTATATTTTCACCTCCATGGTGCCTTAATGAATGCACATTGATTGATTTATGAGCAATCTTAAACACTAAGTAGTCAAACTGACTTTTCCAGGATCACTTAGCCAATAATATAAAGGAAGAGCATGAATCCAGCATCTACTATACTACTACTCTGGGTGTATACGTGTGTGTATATCTTTTTCTCTGTCTCTATCTCTTTTTCTTTCTCTCTGTTTCTCTTGTCTCTTTCTCTCCCGCTCTGGCTGTGTGTGTGTGTGTGTGTGTTAGGAATTAAGAGATAAGCAGCATACTTCCTGAATAACATAATTTGATTTCAAGAGAAATTAAAAAGTTTTTTATCCACAAAAGCCCTTCTAAATTTCTTGAGAAAATGGATGTTCTCAAGTGGTACATACACTGTCTAGAGCCAATCTCCTGCCTAGATCTACTGGGCAAGTGTTTGATCCTTGGTTTACTAAAATGTAAAAGAAAGGAATTGGCTGAGATTATTTTTCAGACTCTTTCTATCTTCAAACATATTAGAATTTCTTCTTCATTCATTTCTATTCCCATAGGCTATTTCCTATGAATCGTGGGATTCATTAGCTTTAGACTATCATTATTAGGAAGAGACCCGATATTTGTTGGCTTGAGGCCGCTGGGTAGAATGGAATGGAATACTGGAACTGGAGTCGGAAAGACTATAATTTCAAATCCTGGCATCAGTCACTAATAAGATAGTATCCATCTAGACAATATTCCAACTGTCAAATAAGCTGCAGGGTTGGGAGCTATATGGTTTTAGGCTTGAGTAGATAAGTAAAGAGGTGAGACAATGGAAAAAGCACTGGGCCTAAAGTGACTGAAACTCAACAGTGAAACTTCAACTCCACTGTTGGAACTGAAATTCAAATCCAATTTCAGCAACTTACTAGTTATGTGACACTAGCTAAATTATATAATTGCCACCTGCCTTGGTTTTCTTATTTGTAAAATGGTGAAAATTGGGCATATTTACCAGGATTATTGTGAACATAGAATGAAATGGTATTTGTAATTCATCTTATTCGTCTTAAAGTTCTACCTAAATGCTAACTACTATTGTTTTTTTTAAACATTTATCTAATGCTTACTATGTGCCAAGTTATATGCCAGACACTGTGTAATTATGTTATCTGATCCTTAAAACTACCCTGGAAGGTAGGAAACATTATTATCCCTGTTTTATTAATGGGAAAACTGAGGCAAACAGAGATTAAGTATTTTTCCAAGGTCAAAAAACTAGTTAGTATGTGAGATCAAATTTGAACTCAGGTCTTCATTTGTTTGTCTAGAAACAGAAAGCTTCTACAACTTATTCTCTGTCAATAGGCAATTACCTCACTGAGTCTTAATTCCACATCTGTAAAATAAGAACATAAGATTAGGTATCTTCTGAGGTCCTTCAGAGCTCTAAAGCTTTAATTCTTTTCCTTTACATTAAACTTCCTTTTTTTTTTCCTAGAGTGTTAATGAAAGTCATAAAGTGTACCGGCTGACAGAGCCAATGGAGAAGTAAAGAAGATTTAGATTCAAGACCTGTATCTGAAATATACTGGTCATGTGATCTTAAGCAAGGACGTTAACCTCTCACCACTTTAGGAAATTAAGATTACAAGTTGAAGAGAAAGAACCAATCTGAATTGTTGATGCCCTTACTTGAGACTTCCTTATTTTTAAGAAATCCCAGGTCCACCCTCTATCACAAAAAAAAAAAATGTAGTTACATGAATAAAAAAAGTAACAGTGAATAAATCAAGAAGGCAATCTGCATAATCTTTTTTCCTTCAATTTTCCATTTTTCTAGTTTCTTCTTTTACCACAAGGAATGTTTTATAGTATGCAATATAATTTTCCAAGTAACTAATTAACAATGCAATAAACCTAAGGCACAACTTAGTCATATCTATCTACCTAAATTACAATCATTCCTTCAGAATACTTAATTAAGAAATAAACTAAAACTTTTTAAACCATCTTTCAGTAATCTTATACCTTCTTCCTCTTCTCAGAACAGGGAGGAATAAGTAAGTCTATGTATCTCTCTAGGTATAGATAGGAGGCTATTTGCCTTTCTACTTCAGTCACCTTGACCTGCATCATATTCAGCGAAGACTATGGCTGGATTAAGTGAGCATGCCAGGGCAACTACTGGCCCCGCACACAATGTCAGCTCCCACTCTCCCCATTCAGCAGTGCTGTCAATGGGCAAAGACTTCATGTGACAGAATTAATGTTCTTAGACTATATCAAATGCTTCTTCCAAAATCCAGCTTCATCACCATTGGAAACTGTACTGCTTTTCATAGAATAATAATAATTCATTTTCATATAGAGTTTTAATGTTTGCAAAACACTTTATATACATTATCTTGTTTGAGTCTTACAATAATCCTATGATGTAAGTGCAATTATTATCCACATTTTATTATCTATAAAACTGAGGATCAGAGACATCAAGTGTCTCACAATGGTCATACACCTAAGTATGTGAAGTAAACTTCAAATCCAGGTCTTTCTGATACCAAAATATATTGCCATTATACTCCACGGTCATATTTAAGCATTGCAATCATTTTCCTAATAATAAATGAGTTTATAAGGCCCTCAAAATTTGTCATCCTCTAGTAAGTGACAAGGTGATAAGTGATGATAAAGTTATCAATTCGAATCAAACAAAATTAATAGCATTAATTCAGTCATTCTTTTAAAACAATCTATTATATTTGCCTCAGAAGCTTACAGAGAATTATGTATAATGTTATAAATTTAAATGTATTTTGTAATATATATGCATCTACATATGTTTCTACACACATAGACATACAGATGTGCTTTTTTAAAGTTTTACCATCAATTCAAAACTTGAGATCCAAGTTTCCTAAATTTATTCTAGGACAATAAAATCCCAAAGGGAAAATAAAAATGGGATGATGGAGGTAATATATTAGCAAATGAAGAAAATAATGAAGACATTAAATCATAAAGAGTAGAATGTGATAAAAGAATAGGAATCCTAAAGCTAGGAGGGAAAGGCATGCATGTTATTTTAAACCTCCTTAAGAGGATAAGAAGAAAAGCTCAAATGAAGTGAAGAGGAAAAACAAAGATAGGAAAAAGTCATATTTTTTTTTAATTTAAAGTGTGTGTGTGTGTGTGTGTGTGTGTGTGTGTGTGTGTGTGCGTGTATCTTTGGAGATCTAGATGAACTATGATGTAGATTGTTGCTTTTTTATAGAAAACAAAATAAAAAAGACTGAGACCATAAGTAAATGGAAGCTAGCTGTTAGAATCAGAGTATTGCAAAAGCTTTATCTATCTTCCTCAGCTCTCTCTAATAAGGGAGAGGCTGGAAAAAGATCTAATTCAAAGACTATATATAATATACACACAGAAAGCCATAAAAAATATAAGCGTATTCTCATTTACTGAGATGTCCAACAAGATGAGCTGCTCATCTTGTAAAGCCTACATCATAATTTAGGATTTATAGAGTATAGCTGCTTCCGTTTAAATTGCTGACCAAATAAGGAAAAGATGGCTATTTCCCCCACTGTGTTACATATCATCAGCTCCTCTGCTTAATGAATTAAGGTCATTCAAAACTCTCAGTTGATTAAAATAGAGACACTGAGTGGGACTTTATCAGGACAAATATTCTCAGTCAAGGATTCTGAATAGAAGAAAGAAAGAGCACTCTCTGCTCAAAAGACCTAAGCATGCATGGGACAAGTCCAAGATGTATATACAACATGATAGATTTCTTGATATCTTGTTTCCTCTAGCAAACAAACAGTAGCAAGGGTGACAAGATTCCAGTAGCTAGAAGAAGTACACTTTTATACCTTTTGCATTATTTAAATAACTGTTGAACATTGTGATGTTTCATATTTTTGTTATTATAACAACAAAACTAAATATTCTTTAACTCATTGCTTTCACTAGTCCTTTCTGAAAAGCAAGTTTTAAATACAAATTTACTGAGAATGTATTTCTTTTCTAGGAATTTAGAGGCAAAATCATTACATACACACACACACACACACACACACACACACACACACACACACACACTTCTGTAGTTATCAAAATAGAGAAAAACTAGTAAAGAGAAACCTAAAAGATTCTGATAGGGAAATGGGGTTATGATTCTTTCTTAATGATTCATTCCTTTCTCTGCTATTAGGAAGTTATGATAATTTTCTAAATGTAATCAGGACTTGACATGTCAATAATTTGAAGATGTACAAAGTTTTTGCCAATGTGTTCCATATACTGTTTATAGTCACACGTCTATTTAGAAAATATTCCATAACAATGAATGGAAAATTATGTAATAAATATAAATTCAATTCTATTTTCAAATAAAATCTTGCCTTGATCTAATACTAGAAGGTATATGGACAAAAAATAATTGCAGTTATCTTAAAATGGTTATTGACCAAAATATGTTTGAAATGAGCCTTCAATAATATAAGTTCATTACTTTCTTACACAGATTTAAGTATAAATAATCACATAGATCCAAACATCTCATCTTATATTGTTATGATTAGAAATATATTTTAAAATGGCTAAGAAGTCTAGTCATTTTTTTCTGTTTAAATAAAACATAAGCATACACAATTTTTACATCATGAAAATCTCATTTTGTGAAAACTGTATATCTGAAATCAGTCTTCTCATTCTCACATAGAAATCACATGCAAAAAAGATCAAACCCACAAAAGACCAAGAAATTATTCACATAGACTATAAAATAAAACATACATGAGATTTTGTCACACTCTTTCAAACACCACCCACATGGAAGGAGACAAGCATGATACTCACAGAGAAGCTAGTTTATCACATCTATTTAGTATTCTCTTTATAGTTTTTACCTATTATTGGCTAGGGTTTGCCTTAAGCCATACTCATTCCAAAGGGATTGCTTGACAAAGGTCTTTCTGGAAGAGTTGAAAAGCAGCTGAGGTGACAATTATTTCGACAAGAAGACTGTTGATCGAAAACCATTTTGGGAGAAGTATGTGGAGCAAGCCGTTTAGCAGCCTGCAGGAATTACATCCTGATTGAATATCCTGGGATGTGTTCCAAACTAATCTAAACTAAAGCAGGTCTGCGTAATAACTTATCTTAACAATCCACAGATGTTAGGCAGCCCAGCACACACAGTGATGAAAGATTACAGTGAGTGAATATGGCTCCTGCAGCAAGCCATGCATTAGTAAAATAAAATAAATAAATAAAATAATTGAAGTTTGTCTTCTAAATTTTAACTCTATTATTTGTTGGTTTGGGGGAGTTGTTATTTTTTTGTTTGTGTTTTTGTTTTCCCTTCTGTCTTTCCCCAAAAGCATGGAATTTGGAGCCAAAGGAGTTGGGTTCAGATTTTGCCTCTTACATGTATATACAGTAGGATCATAGATATATCATATGATTTCTCTGAACCATAGATTTATCATTTGTAAAAGAGAAGGCTAGATTAAATGGTCTTTGGTTTCCCTTCCAGTTGTAGATCTATAATCAAATAATGTCATCTGCAAGAGAAACCATTCAAGAAACCTACAGGAAATTTAAACATGGCAATTATCACATGCTATTCATATGTACAATGAGCCCATAAAGGAAAAAGCATGTGTTTTACTGAAATGTGCTTCTCATATGGCAAAAGATGGGTAAAAGTGCAACACAGTATAAAATTTTGAAGCATTTCTTTCTTTCCCTTGGCAAATGTAGAAGGCTCATTCACATGTTTTGGAGATTGAATAGTATAATGTAAAGAACACTGGACAGTGAATCAGAGAACCTCAATTCTCCTTCCAACTTTGAAACTACTTAGAAAGATCACTTCATCTCACTGAAATTCCATCATCTTTAAAATAATGTTAGGATTAAAAAGTCTCTAAGATTTACTCCAGCTTTATTCTTGTTTGTTGTGCAGTCAATTCATTTATGTCTGACACTTTGTGACCTCACAAAGGATTTTCTTAGCAAAGATACTGGAATGGTTTGCCATTTCCTACTCTAGTTCTATTTCCAGATGAAGAAACTGAGGCAAACAGTGTTGTGACTTACCCAGGGTCACATAGCTAGTACATGTCTGAGACCAATTTGAACTCAACTTTCTGACTCGAGGCTCAGTGTTCCATCCTCTTAGGAATCTAGTTGGCCTAAAGATATCTTATAACCCTGGTTAAATCTCTGTGCTTCTTCTTTTTTTTTTTTTTTTTCATGTATAAAATCAGTGAATTGGATTTGATGGTCTTAAGGTTCTTTTTAGCTTTAAATCTCTGATCCTATGTGTATTGGCACTAAATAAATATTAAGGGAATTTTGTGAATGAAGTTTTACAGACTATAGCATTTTTCCTATAAGTCCATAAATTTATAGGTGTATCTTCTTCATATAAATAGCATTGAATATTCAATGCTAAATATAATTGAAAGTTATAGGAGTATAGATTTAGAGCTGGAGGGAAACTTAGAAGTCATCTAATCTGTTCCTTTCATTTTGTAAACAAGAAAAGGAAGGAAGGAAATAAACATTAATTCAGCACCTGCAATGTGCCAGATACTTTGCAATATTATATTGTAATGGGCTGAGGCTTGAGAGACAGCCCGAGTGGTCACTGAATTCCTTACACAAGCATTTGCTATTATGGGTGGTGCCACAAGCAATAAAAACAGACAATGGCCCTGCATATGCCTCCAAACATTTTGCACACTTTTGTGCACAGTATAAGATTTTACATACCACTGGCATACCCTTTAATCCTCAAGGACTGGCAATAGTAGAGAGGAAAAACAGGGACATTAAGACGCTGCTCCAAAAACAAAAGAAAGGGGGAGCCACAGGTAACCCTAGAGAACTACTAAATCTAACCCTTTATACTATTAACTTCTTGATTTTTGACAAAGATGCACTGGCTCCGGCAGACAGGTTTTATAACTCACCGGAAGGGCAATGTCCAGTGCGAGCAGCTTCACTATCTTTAGAAAATCATCAGGTGATGTGGAAAGACCCAGAAAGTGGTGAATGGAAGGGATCAGATAGGCTAATGGCTTGGGGGAGAGGGTTTGCTTGTATCTCTACAGGTAAGGAAGGAATCAAATGGGTGCCAATGAGCGGTATTCACCTTGTCCATCGCAGAGAGACAGAGAAGACCCTTGAAACGAAGAAGACCCAAGAAATATCAGGTGGTTCTGTTGATGGTTGTGCTCACCATTGAAAGAGCGTGGCAGTTATGGTGTTTGAGTCCATATAGAAAATTGTTGGACTTCAAAACCCTCAGGAATCATTGGGTTCTCTGAGACATGATAAGATTCTTGTAGGACTTGAAAACCCTCAGGAATCATTGGATTCTCTGAGACATAAGACTTGAAAGCTCTCAGGAATCATTGGATTTTCTGAGAAATGATAAGACTCTTACAAGACTTCAAAATCTGCTGGAATCATTGGATTCCCTAACATATAAAAAGACTTTTGCAGGACTTCAAAAACTTGGGGGGAATCATTGCATTCCCTGATATGTGAAGCAATGGACAATAGATTGGTTTTGGACTATCTCTTGGCTGCTGAAGAAGGCGTATGTGTGACTGCTGTTTATATACTTTCCTTCTAGGACTCCTGGCAATCTTTTACAACACCATGTTGATTTATATTGTTTGTTATTCCATTACTTGTGTGTACAATTCATGTTTGTTACACCACATCAAGCCTGCACTGACTGTGGGGAGAGTCATCACTAATAGCCTCTGTGTTATTGCTATATTCTTGTATAATACCTCCCATGCTAATGGGTTTGTGCATAATAATACCCTTCAGCCCAGAAACCCGCTAGAAACCCCCACTTCCTTTTGGTGCTTTTCATCTCCCTTCCTGAGATGTCAGGGAGGGCGTGATTATCTCCTTTTTTAGTGCTTTCACCTCCCTTCCTGAGAAGTCAGGGAGGGTGTGATCACCTCCCCTTGGGGGCTCTGACCTCCCTGAGGAGTCAGGGATGGCATGACCACCTGTGTTCTAAAACAAAAGAAAGCAGAAGATGTAATGGGCTGAGGCTTGAGTTGATGCACTGAGGTCCCAAGCACGTGAGGCTAAATAGTAATTGGACCATATTCTATTAATATATATGCTTGGAGAAAGAATGGCCCCCGCCCACTCTTTGTACAAGTCCTGATGTGTTGTATAGGAAATGACGTTTTTGGTGGGTGGAAGCAAGGGAATGGAAGGGGAAGGGGAAAGAGAGACTGCTGGCTGGCGTCTTGACAGCTGCTCGCATTGCTATCGCGACCGGCCCTTCACCTCCAATCCCATATTGCTATCACAATCCTTCTTCATCTCTACTGAGAATAAAGATTGAAGATTTTTCCCTTAACCTGAATTCCTGACTCCTGCTGATTTTAAATACATGGTTATCACCTTATATCACTAGTTCTGGAAAGGAGTTGCTATTATTATTCCCATTTTATGGAAGAGGAAACTGAGGTAGAGAGCTTCAATACATTATCCAAGATCAGTAAGTATCTGAGGTCAAATTTACATCTTCCCAATTTCAGGTCCAGAATTTTATCCATTGACCTACCTGTTTGTTTCTTTAAAAAAAAGAGAGAGAGAGAATCAGGGAGTTTGATTATTCCAAGATTATAGGTAGTAAATGGAAAAGCCATAATTTGAATTCAAAGTCTCTTACTCCTAATTCATTGATTTTCTACTTTCCTGAAAGAGTGGTGTCTCTATCTACTTTATCCATATAAGAGAAAAGAAAAGTTTTCTACAG
Organism: Antechinus flavipes; assembly: GCF_016432865.1. Lineage (NCBI taxonomy): Eukaryota > Metazoa > Chordata > Mammalia > Dasyuromorphia > Dasyuridae > Antechinus > Antechinus flavipes. The sequence continues at coordinate 240,063,778 of NC_067401.1, read as the reverse complement.
CTGTACTCCTCCTGCTTTTAAAAAAAATGTTTTTACTCTTCTTTTATACAGTCCTCTCTCTACAAAATATTCTTAAAACTACTGACATTTAGAGAAAAAACAAATGACTTTGCAACTTGGATGGAAGTAGTAAAACAAGGTCAGCAATCAAATATAGTCAAAATATAGTGGTTATGTGCTGATGATGCTGTGTTTTTATTCAATAATCTTTATAATTAATTCTAAAGTGAATTGATCTCTAGGGAATCAGAGAATCTTATTTAAAAAGAAGGCAACTTTGCATAAACAGCCTAAAAAGTTGCAAAAGAGATTTTTAAAATATCTTCTACTAGGAAGATATTCCTTACAGAGTTGTCAGAAAAGGCTTGTTTCTGTCATCAACACATTCCACTGAGGCAATAAAGACTGTCTAATTATATGCAACTAAATGTTGGTCTTTTGTTTTGTTCTTGCTTATTTCATTGAAAATGCTTCATGTAAAACCTGCACAAATGAAATTGTTTTATGAATAAGAGGGGACAAAATGACAATATCTAACCATACATAGCTTCCAGTTCTCACTGCATTACTTCCTAGCTGTATGCCCTTGAACAAGTCAATTCATGGAATCACATGATCTGACAGTTGGAATGAACAGAAGGTTACATTTCCTACTCAATAAAGGAATTACATCTGCATAATCCTTGAAAAAAATATTCATCTTGTTGCTTTTACTTAAAAAAATTCTGGTGATAGAGAACTCACCATGGGAGAAAAAATCTTTATCAACTTTAATTGGTAACAAAATTATTCATGAAATTTAATTCAATTAAACTATTATGGACCTATGCTAGGTGCTAAGAGAAAAACAGAGTTTATATTAGAAAAGAGGGATTACTGAGATATCAGTCTTTGGGTAAAGATTAATCTTTTCAAAAAAGTTGAGCTTAAGGAGAACAGAAATATTTTAGAAATAAAACAAGATCTTGTTAAACTCAGTTCTTATACCTTTAGTTTATTGCTACAGAAACTGAGGCCAGAAAGATTAAATCTCTTATCCGAGAGGTTTTAGAAAAGATCTTACTTGACAAAAAGGACAGATTTCATTACAAATGAAAAAAGAAGGGAAAAGACTTGCATTGCAAGTATCATTTCAAAATGCTGCATCCGAGATGTTTTTTAATTTATACCAAAGCTCATCTTCTATGTCTAGAACTTTTTTCTTCCTCATATTCACCATCTGCCTACCCTAGATTTCTTGAAATTTTAGATGAAGATTTACTTTCTGAAAAAAAAAAGTTTCTTCCTGATTACTTTAACTCAATACTTTTCTTCTGATACCACTCCCAACTTGTTATCTGTGAATCTTGTTGGTAAGCAGTTGCATACATGTTTTCCCGATTACATTATGAGCACTTTCAGAGCAGGTATTGTTTCTTGCCTTTTTTCTTGCATCTCCACTACTTAGCACATTGTCTAGATTATAGTAGGTACTTAAGAATTATTAATTTATTGACTGACTGATGGTGAGTTGTTATTGAAGTTGTGACAATGTATATTGGAAGTAGTATGGGGATTATATAGAGTACAAATGAATCCCTATATCTTCTATCTATGGAATGTCTCTCTGCTACCAGACACTTCCCCCTTTTAAATAGTCCTCTTTTTAGTTTTGGTTCCACATAAACTTAGAAATTAATTTTTGCTGCCTATACAGTCCAGACTAGGCCCACATGCTGTTTTCATCCAAGGCCATGAAGCCCCAACCCCTGACCAGCACTATAATCTTTCCACCCTTATAAAAAATCATATTATTCACATTATTTTAAGACAATAAGATACCTATATTGTGGTAGGCATACTTACTTTAAAGACTATTGATTCCATGGTAAATTCCTTTATTTACTTGAACAAATATTGATCAGATTACCTTAACAAGACTATGAAATGCAATAACAAGTATTTTCTTAGCAAAATCGTATGCTAACCACATGCCTAAGACAAAATTGTATACCAATCTTGAAATGAATCAAATATTTATTATCAGAAGTATTGACCAAATATTTGTCTACTAAAACATGATTATCTTTTTATATCTTAGGATGATATCTTAGTTGTCTAAAAAAAAAAAAAAAAAAACCTTTCTCTAAGCAGGGGGCGGGGGGGGGGGAAGAGGGGGGGCAATTTATTTGAGCTAATTATCAATTTCTTGAGTTTATTGAATCTCTAAGCATCGATACTACCAGGAGCAAAAATTAGATTTTGAGAAAATGGTCTCATGGCCCTAAATTGAACATAAAGATGAACTTTATTAATTGATTCAGAAGAGTGAAGGTGGATTCTGTCCACTTACATATTTTATAGTTGCACAGTTCAGAGGACTTACTGATCCATAAGCTCAACAAGATGGCATCTCTCAGGGGGCACTAGAAACCTGCTGGCAAAAGAGGGACATTTTTGCTCTTTGTTAACAATGTTCTTTTCTTGCTGTGCTGTTCTTAGGATCATATAATCAGTGAAGTGGAAAGGATCTGAGAGATGTAGCACAACTTGCTTGTTTTTTACAAATGAGGAAAATGAGCCTCAGAGACATAAAATAATTTACCTTAAGCCTGGACTAGCATCCAGATAAGAGATTTTTTTTTCAATAGTAGCAAATTTAGGCTTTGGGACTGAACCAATGTTACTCCTTCAAGCTATTTGCCAAAGATAGTTCATTTATCTCCTGTGACAGTGAAGGCATTATAAACAATACAATCACTTCTACTTTGTAGTTCCACTTGAGCATTGTTTTTCCATTAGGTTCAATAATGATATAGAAAAACTCCTCTCTGACCCTCAATGACCACAAACCATATTCTTTTGTGTCTCTCAAAGATTCAGGATGCAAAAGAGAAATTATGCCAAAACGAAACTGATATTCTTGAGATTCTAAAAAGGCTTCAAAAATGATCTTGAGATGCATTAGTATAATTATTTGTCACATACTGGGCTTTTAAACTCTCCTACACTGAGGTGGTACTATTTTGGCTGGGCTAATCCAAGCCACTGGAATAAAAAGAACAAAATTATTATCACAACCAAAAATATTGATGGTCTACTAATTTTATTTTTCTTCTTAATAAGATCAGCTTATTCAGAAGATGTTTCAAATCAACTCATTCAGAAAATGATTCAATGCTTTAGCAAACAAATCTCCTGAGGAACTACTGCCTTTACCAATGTGAACTCTCACCTTCTCTACATATATATATATATATATATATATATATATATTAGGAAACAGCCTGGAGCTACTAACAGGTTAAAGGACTTAATAAGATCATCTAGTCAGTATGTGGAAGAAAAAAGAATTTTCACTTGGATATTCCAGACTCTCTGATTCTTTTGAGTAAGCACTTTAGGCCATCTTTTACCTTAATTCTTATCTAGCCTTTAACTATGAAAATAGATGTTACCTCAGACAAACTTGAGACTTGGGAAGGACCTTAGCTTAAAAAGACCATGATATCCCCCTGCATTTTAACCATCATCAATTAAGCTAACATATGACTTTCCCCTGGACTTTGATGATTGGAAAAGAAAGTGACAAGTGATGACTTTACACAATTCTGACTCACTTAAATCCAACTCACTTGCAAGTCAAGACATCACCTTTTTGGTATCATTTGTCCTCTTGGAGAATAAAGGACAAACAATAAACAACAACTATATCACAATGCTATATTTAGATCATATAATCATTGAGCTTGAATGAACCTTAGAAATGGAATCCAGCCTGCTCATTTTACAAGTTAGGAAAATTAGGTTCACAGATGTGAAATTGACTTGCCTAAGACCAAGACTAACACCAAGATCTCCTGAATCATTTTCTCCTATGATACCACAATGTCTCTTCAAGGCTTAGTTCTATATGCTACACATACAAAACCATAAAAGTATACACTTACATGAGAAAAGATCCTTTAGTTAAGCTTTGATCTTAAGATTCATTCTGCCTCTAAAAGTCATTCATCCAAAGTCAGTTCTTTAAATATAGTTTAATACTTAAATACCTCAAATTAAAAACATAAAGAGTGTGCTCAGAGGAAAGATACAATTATTCTAGTAACCAATTTAAAAATGATTCTTCAAGATGAGAATCAGAGTATTATAAATAGAAGGGACCTCAGTAACTACAAAATTCAGCACAAACCTGAAAATGCATGCTCTTTACAACATCCCCAATAAGTGATTCTACAAAATGAACTTAAAAACATGTGGTAAGAAGGAATACACTATTCATAGCCATTCCATTTCATGTCAGCTCTAATTATTTAGAGGTTTCTTCTAAGAAATCAAGTCTAAATTTGCCTCTTCATAGCTTCTAATGCACTGAGTTTTACCAAATAGGACCTACAAATCAAGTCTAATATCTCTTTTATATAATAATCTCTTCAAAATTTGGAATTAGTCATGATGTTCCCTTGATTCTTCTCTTTTCAAGGATAAATACTACCAAAACTCTAGTTGCTTCAGCTTAGCCTCATATGGCATGATACAATGCCCTTCATCATCTTCCCTGCAAAAAAAGAGGAAATCAATTATATTGTTAAAAGATGTTATTTTCCAAGGTACAATAGTCAATGATTATAGTAATTTAGTGTTTGATAAACCCAAAGAGCTCAGCTTCTGGGATAAAAACTCACTATCAAACAAAAATTGCAGGGAAAATTGGAAAATAGTATGGCACAAACTAATCATTGACCAACACCTAATACCCTATACCAAGATAAGGTTGAAATGGGTCCACAATTTAGACATAAAGAGTGATACTATAAGCAAATTAGAAGATCAAAGGATAGTCTAGTTCTCAGATCTGTGAAGAAGGAAGGAATTTGTGGCCAAAGAAGAGTTAGACTACATTATGAATTGCAAAATGGATCATTTTGATTATATTGTTTAAAAGTTTTTATACAAACAAACCAGTGCAGACAAGTCTAGAAAGGGAAAAAAAAAACTAGGAAAAAAATTTATATTCAAATGTTCCTCATTTTTTAACTATATAGAGAATTGATTCAAATTTATAAGAATATAAGTGGTCAATTGATAAGTGGACTAAGGATATGAACAGACAATTTTCAGATGAATAAATTAAAACCTTTCTAATCATTTGAAGAATACTCTAAATCATTATTGATCAGAGGAATATAAATTAAGACTACTCTGAGGTACCATTCCACACCTTTCAGAATGATGACAGGAAAAGATAAGGAAAAATGCTGAAGGTCATGTAGGAAAACTGGGACACTTATGCATTGTTGGTGGAGTTGTGAACTGATCCAACCATTCTGGAGAGCAATATGGAATTATGCCCAAAGGAACATCAAATGGTGTATACTTTTTGGATATAACTTGAATCCCAAAGAGATCATAAAAAAGGGAAATGACCCACATGTGCAAAAATATTTGTGGCAGCTCTTTTGTAGTAGTAAGGAAAAGGAAACTGATAGATGCCCATCAGCTGGAGAATGGCTGAACAAGGTTTGGTTTATGAATGTTATGTAATATTATTGTTCTATAAAAAACAATCTGCAGGATGATTTCAAAGAGACCTGGAGAGACGTACATGAACCAATGCTAAGTGAAACAAGTAGAACCAAGAGAACATTATACACAACAACACAATTATATGACAATCAATTCTGATGGACATGGCTCTTTTCAACAATGAAGTCATTCAAGCCAATTCCATTAGACTTGTAATGGAGAGAGCCAATGGCCTCCAGAAAGAGGTTGTGGAGACTGAATGTGGATCACAACATATTATTTTCATCTTTTTTTGTTATTTCTTTGCTTTTTTTTCCATTCTTTTTTTTCCTTTTTGAACTGATTTTTCTTGTACCCTATGATAAATGTGTAAATATGTATAGAAGAATTAGACATATTTAACATACATTATATTACTTGCTGTCTGGAGAAGGTAGTGGGGGAAGAGAGGGAGAAAAATTTGGAACACAAGGTTTTGCAAGGTCAATGTTGAAAATCAAATGTTTATGCATATAATTTGAAAATAAAAAGCTATTTTAAAAAGAGGTTGTTTTTTCTCCGTTGAAACTATATAATACACAAATTGCAGCTAGGGGGATTTGAGTTAGACTTAAGGAAGAACTTCATAATCACAGATGATCAAAAACTGAAAAACTGTCTTCTTTAAAATTATAGTTGCAAAAAACTTTTCTAACAAGTATTGTACTGTCATGCTGACAGGAGCAGGAGATAAGAAGTCCTTTTTGATGGTCCCTGCCAGTTCAATTTTTTTATGAATTTAAAAGTCTTGCCTACCCCACACCATAGTTCATCTGGTTTCCTTTTTCATTAAGATAGTATATGCACACAAAATGCCTTATATTTTGAGGCTGTAAAAGTTATCAGAAAGTATAAACCAAATTGATTTAGGAATGCATTTTTAGATGGCACTGAGGTCAGCCAGAATGAAATATAATTACTATGTTGTTTCCTCCCCACTTTCCCAGTCAGTAACTAATTGGTACTCAGAGTACAAAAGGACAAATAGTGCCTAAAAATGGTAGCAATAAAATCTATACATTAGTGTCCATCTCACAACAATGAGATTTATTAATACTTTATGGTTATTAGCCTGAAACCAACAGAGTGATGTGAGGAGGGAAAGGACATGAGAGGGGATACTTGTAAGAAGCTGGTTTGGTAAGAAAATTAAAATGATTAGTCTCAGGGCAGTAAGAAAAGCTAATCATAGTGATCAAAGATAACTAATGTTCATTCTTTGCATTGTTTCTGCTCCTACAAAACTAAATTCAGAAATGAGATGATAGCAAAGCAATTCTCACTCCCTTACTTGGCCAACTCAATGATGCATCTTTATTTTGAGTGATGACATGAGGAGGTGGAGGTTAGGGAGTCATATTTCCATTAACCTTTTTATTCACTGACCTGAGGAAAATGTATTCTTGTTCAGTCATTTAATTTCTTCAGATAATAGGTGGGTACTCCCTTACGGGAAGGAATCAATTGGAACTATGTTATCTTCTCTTCTGATAAACAACAGGTCTAGTTGCTAGCTCTTGCTATTGCCTGGTTCTCTTCATAGTAATTAAAGGAGCTTAAGCCACATTAACTCTGGATTTTTCTCTTGCTCTGATGGCTTGCAAACCGAGATGAAGGCAGATTGTTTAATAATTTTGTGTTATTTATTAGTAACTGAGAAACTACTAAGAAACTACTCCTGATCTCAATTTCAAGAGCATATTCTCAGGCTTTTATCTTTCAGGTATCAGTAAATAATGTCCAGGAACTCCGTTATTGATTGTTTTTGTTTTTAACAGGAGCTATTTTTTAAATAAAAAATTTAGATAAAGTTTTATTGTTTTAAAAAGCCAAAATATTCCTAACTCTCAGGCAGAACCGGATTTAATTCTCTGCCATAGTATGCTATGAATTCTCAAACTTTTTGATTCTTTTGTGCTATAAAATTTATTAAAGATCCCAAACAAGTTTGTTTTTATTGATTATATCTATTAATGTATACCATATTAGAAATTAAAAACTGATCATTAATTCATTTAAAAATAACAATAAATTCAGCACATTGACATAAATAACATCTTTTTATTTAAAAAAAAAACCCTAAAATTTTTAAAGCCAAAAATTTAGTTTGAAAAATGGTTTTGTTGTATATATATTATTTGCAAATCACTGTAATTTGGGCATAATAAAAGACAACTTGATACTTATATCTGTTTCTGCATTTAATCTGTCATGATAAGGTATTTTTGTTGAATATATAAAGAAAACCCAGCTTTTCCCAATATGTAGTTGTAAGAAAGAAGAGCATTTTCATAGGCAAAAAATGTCTTAATAGGATAAAAAGAGTTTTGACATCAAAAACCTCCTAAAACATTCTTGGGGATCACCAAAAGTTCATTGACCACAGCTGGAGAACTTATGTTTTATTTGAACCATATTCCAAGGTATTTTCACTACTCATCTTCCTCTGACTAAGTAGCAATCAGGATAACATCTACTTCCCAGAAATGCAAGAATGTGAGGAAGAATTCCTTCTAAGTGGCAAAACTTCATCATCAAAGCCTCACCAAACCTTTGAATTAAATCACTTGAATAAGGCTAAATAAATGTTGAGTTTTTTTAGAAATCAGTAAGAATAACAGATACATATAATCAAGCTAACTCTCAGTGGAAACAATGAACAAATTGAGTCAACAAGGCTTTCTCTCCATGGCATATTTAAGATGGGTATAATTTGATATCTCCATGGCATATTTAAGATGTATATAACTTGATACGCAATGCTCTGTTGCCCCCTAACATTCACCCCATCAGCTATTATTAAAAAAAAAAAAAAACTCTATCCAAGGCAATCCCAATACACTTTGGGTAGAAAATGCCATCTGCATCCAGAAAAAGAACTATGGAGATTGAATGTAAATCAATACATGCTATGTTCATTTCTCTTTTCTGTGTTTTTTTCTTCTCCCATGATTTTTCCCTTTTAGTTCTAACTTTTCTCTCCCAATATTATTCATAAAGAAATGTGTATTAAATAAATAACTTAAAAGGAAATAAATAAACAACATTTTAAAAAGTTTAGGAGCAGCTAGATGGTACAGTGAACAGAGTACCACTTCTAGAATCAGGATGACCTGAGTTTAAATTCAGTCTTACATACTTAACTCTTCCCAGCTATGTGTCACTGGGCAAGTCACTTGACCCCAATTTCATCAAGGAAAAAAAATCAGTCTAAAATACCACTATTCCATTTCATTAACTTAAGGTACAGTTTCCTAGAGTATTCTTATAAAATGAAAATATTCATGGTCAATATATCAAGCTAAGGGCTCAGATTTCTGGACAACAGGCATTAAGATCCTTGAAGGATAGTCAGGTATGTGAGATTATCCTGATACCTAGTAAAATTCATAGTACTTGAAAAAAGGAAAATTTTGAGAGGAGAAGGAGAAAGGAAAAGTATATGTCTAAGTAATGATATGTTACTTCAAGATATAAGACCTAGATAGAATGTTGCAATGGGGATTCTGAAAAAGTGAGAAATTAAATTGGGACAAAAACAAGTTGAGAAAGAATTTCTTTAGCATCCTTGTACTCCCTTTGAGTGGCTGTTCTTTTTCTTCACTTCCCATGTTGTATATTAGAGTTGTAGGTATAGAGTCAGGAAGAATTAAGTTCAAATTTGGATTCAGATATTTACTAGTACTCGGCAAATCACTTTAATCTCTGCCTCTGTTTGCTTAACTGTAAAATAGGGATACTAATAATAGCATTTTTCTCCTAGGATTGTTGTAAGAATGAAATGAGATGTTCATAAAGTATTTAACACAGTATCTGCCATATATTAGATGCTTAAGGCTTGTTTCATACTCTTTGCCAATATTTGGTCAAATCAATTTAATAATTTTCTTCAATGATTAAATTAAATCTTTGCTTGCCTATTTTGTGCAACCCTTATTATCATATTATGGAATATTATTGTTCTGTAAGAAATGACCAGCAGGATGAATACAGAGAGGATTGGCGAGACTTATATGAACTGATGCTAAGTGAAATGAGCAGAACCAGGAGATCATTATATACCTCAACAACGATACTGTTTGAGGATGTATTCTGATGGAAGTGGATTTCTTCGATAAAGAGAGCTAATTCAGTTTCAATTGATCAAGGATGGACAGAAGCAGCTACACCCAAAGAAAGAACACTGGGAAATGAATATAAACTGCTTGCATTTTTGTTTTTCTTCCCAGGTTATTTCTACCTTCTGAATCCAATTCTCCCTGTGCAACAAGAGAACTGTTTGGTTCTGCACATATATATTATATCTAGGATATACTGTAACCTCTTTAACATGTAAAGGACTGCTTGCCATCTGGGGGAGGGAGTGGAGGGAGGGAGGGGAAAAAACATAACAGAAGTGAGTGCAAGGGATAAATGCTGTAAAAAAATTACTCTGGCATGGGTTCTGTCAATTAAAAATTTATTTTAAAAAAAAACCCTTATTATCAATGTGCTACCAAAAATTTACCACAGGGGGTCCAGCCAATATGTAGTCGGTTTTCCTTACTCACAGTACTGTTACAATTTGCAGATATGGGAAACATAAGGTTCATAAAGTTCTTTGCAGTTTCTAGAAAGCAAGTGAGATTGCTCTGCTCACCCTTTGTTATTCTGTACCCAGCTAATTTTTCCAAATATATTGTCTGCCTTAAATATAAATACTGTTGGAAAAATTCAATAACATAAAAATTCAGATATATGTTGGAATCAGAGTAATAAGACAATATTCAGCCATTGAATCTCTCCTGTATAGATTAAGAGGTCAGATTCCTTTGAGTGATTTCTTAGGAGGTTCTATGTCTCTGCAATCAATACAAAGTCATTCTCAAATATTTTCTTCTGAAGGGTTTCACTAATTTCTGTATTCAATTTTCCCTATTACAGTGATGAAAATCTTCAAAGAACCTACATTTCTCTATTTTACGTATTATAAAAATAGCGGGGTGGTACAGTGCATAAAGCACCAGGAAACCTGAATTCAAATATAGCCTCAGATACTAGTATGTAATTCTAGGCAAGCCACTTAACCTCTGTTTGCTTCAATTTTCTCATCTGTAAAATGGGAATAATAATACTACCTAACCCTGAGGGTTTTTGTGAGAATCAAATTAACATAATTATAAAGCCAGTACCTAGTATATCATAACACTACATAAATGTTAATTATTATTGTGCTTTTCCTAAATTATTTTGTTTGTTGTGTTTAATTGTGTTTTGTTTTTATCAGAGGGTCATTGAAAAGATATATTGTTACCTCTTCTAAGGAATCTTGAATTATTTTGGTATAGGGCTAAAAGATAGTAGTTTTTAAAGTTGTTTTATAGTATTGAATTGTTCTTTTCTGTATGAACAGAGAGGCCTAATTATTTTAAGTGATTTCAAGGAGTTTTTGAAGGATCCAAAAAATCTGAAATATATAAAGACATCATTTAACAACAAACAATAAGTACAGTGGAACTCTACATCTTTCAGTCAATTGTGAAATGATAAAAATGTTTTCCATTGTCAAATGTTATTCAAGTTAACTATTTTTAAATGATATTTAGAGAACTGGCCTTGGAATAAAAATAATAATAATAATAATAATAATCTTATCAAACACTAGCTCTGTAATTTAAAACAATTGGTCATAATAGATCAAGTCATGTCTTGGGATCCATGAAGACATAAGTTCAAATTCCACCTCTGACTCATACTACCTATATGACTAAGCGTTATTTTGACACCCAATGCTCTAGGTAACCCTTCAAGATTGTTGCCTTCAAAGCAGGTGCTAGTCTGCGTTGGTAAAAGGAATTTCCTAATGTGGAGGTTCACTTCAAATGAAATCACAGATCAAGGCCCTATCCTCTATTTCCCATTACACTATTGTATGCTGTATTTTTCCAGCAGATTGCAGAACATAGTACCAATGTACTCCACAAAATCCAAGTTTTTTTCACCAGATTATGTCAGAACATTTTGTCAATGCAAGACTTGGGCAAATCTGTCCATCTTCTGATCTTCAATTTCTTAATGTCCAAAAATGTTATGACAGTACTGCTACTATCAACCTGTTAATTATTATAAAGATTGTGGACTGAAAGCACTTTGTAGGCCACATAGTAATCTCTCTATAAACTTAAACGGTTGTTTTTGTTAAGAAACAAGGATATATTTTGGAAAATACAATTGTAGTCATTTTTACCTAAACATATAATCTAATATGAACACAATCATAGTCTCTGTCATTGGCATGTCTAAATTAAAAGTGCAAGGGTATTGAGGCAGCTAGTTGGTGCAGTAGATAGAGCATCATCCCTGAAGTCAGGAGAACCTGAGTTCAAATCTGACCTCAGAAAGAAGCTATATTGGAGTTCATCTTGTTCAACACCTCTCTTCTACAAATGTGGAAAATGAGACCTAAAGAAATGAAATGACTTGACCAAGATCAGACATACTAATTCACAAAGGTATGATTTTACTCTAAGTTCAATTGTACTTTCCACTATACTACTTTGTTCTCTCAAAATTTATGATCGATAATACCAGTCCTGACCCTGGAAAAACTCTGACATTGATATGAATCTGATTTTTGGTCCAATATGTTTATTGCAAGAGAGCAAATATCTTGAAACAATAAATTATCTTTCCCACTCCAAATTTGTGTTTTCTTAAATTCTCTTCACTACCAGCAAACTTCACCCAGCAGGCTAAATCTTATTTTTGTATGCAAAATCAAACTTAACTTGAGGGTCAATCATAGTGATTTACATTGACATTGGCATAGTGATTTGTTGAGCCAATTTGACCTTTAGACCATAGTTGACCAATCCCTATTCTATACCAGGAGACAGATACCATTTTTCCTCCTTCCAAAATGCTCCGTGATTGGCTGGTCTTTTCCAGAAAGTCTTTTTTAACAATGTGTTGTTTCTTGTCCTTCTTTTTAAAATATAATAATATCACGATTTGGGGGTAAACCAGTGAATGATGGGTCATATCTTGACTTGTGCATGAATTGTATTTAAGTGGGGCAAAGTTTTCCAAAGTCGTCTAGCTCATTCTCTCTTCCAAAGACAAAAAAATAATCAGTGACAGGACAAAGTCAGGATGACTGACAATGATTCAGAATGCAGTGAGTGAGTTTTTAATATCTGACCAAGTTCTAAACAATCCATAGCACCTGCTTCAGTCACTTTCATGGCTGTTGAAACAAATTGTCCTCATACACCTATTCCATTGTGGGAAGTAATCATAAGGTTGAATACAACTCTCTAATACATTGACAGGTTTGAAGCTTGTCAATTACTCTATTTGGTGTATATATGTGTTTGATAAATGCTTATGGAACTGACAAATACAGAATGTAAAAGTAAAAATTCTTCCTAAAAGAAATACATATTGGAGATGGCTATTCCCTATCATTTATGGTTCTAAAAAGCAATCACCTTCAACAAAATATATATGTAATCCATGGATGTTTATATCAAAATAAGGTCTATTTCCTAAATTTTATAATATCCTTCTGTTTATTTCACACCTGTTGATATCATACCATGACAGAAGCTGTCTTTGCAAGAATTTTCCTTCCTGAATATTATAGCTATATCTTATTAGGCTGAATTTGGCCCCAGTTTTTGAATAATAGGAAAATTAGAGGAAATTAAGAAATATAGGAAATAGGACATTATAGGAAAATGTTAATAACTAAAGAATATTTTTTCAGAAAAGTCAACCAGTGCAAACTAGTGAAAGAAAGAGAGAGAAAGAGAGAGAGAGAGAGAGAGAGAGAGAGAGAGAGAGAATGGAAGAAAGAGTAGATGGAAAGGGAGAGAAACAGAGTGCTGGAGCTAGAGAGAGACAGAAAGACAGAGACAGAGACAGAGACAGAGACCAAGAGACAGAGAAAAGGAGAGAGAGAAAAAGGAAGAAAGAAAAGTGAGAGAGAGAAAAGGAGAAGAAGAGAGGAAGGAGGAGGAGGAGTTTAGTATTCATAAGTAAAGGACTGGTAAAGAGGGTATCATTTTTTTTCCTATTCATCACACCAAAGAAAGAATTAATGCCATATTAGGCAAAAAAAGTTGTCCTGCCAAACTTGCTGGAGCTCTGGATGCACATTAACATTTTTTATGGCAAGACTGTTAAGTCTATAAGGTTTTTACTTCCAGCTGTTTGCAGTCAGAGGCATTTTAGAAGCTTAAATTAATTACTGATGCTTTTCAAACCAGTAAAAAAAAAAGAATAGTTAAAATTATTAAGTAGTTATTTTGTATCAGGCACTATGTTAAGTGCTAGGGATAAAAACAGAAAGAGATAATCCTTTCCCTCAAGGACCTTACCTTCTAGCTAACATGGCAAGTCATAATATAACCTCACCCATCCATGTAATTTTGCAATTATGGATATTAAAACTCAGAGATATTATTTTCCCAAGTTCACATAACTCATTAAGTCATAAAACCAAGACTCTTAGACCATACATTTTCTTACTATAATTAAGTAAAAAAAAAAAACCACAACAATTTACATATTCAATACACATATTTTCCTCTTTGAGATATTTAAATTTCACAAGGAAAATTAAATTAGTTTCACTAACAGTTAAAAACTCAAGAATAATTTTTGGACCATTTTTCTCCTAATTTTGAATCCACTATCTACACCAAGAAAATCCCAAATGGGGTAATGAAATCGGTTACTAAAATGTATAAACAATAATAACAACAACAACTCTCTTTCTCTCTCTCTCTCTCTCTCTCTCTCTCTCTCTCTCTCTCTCTCTCTCTCTCCCTCCCTCTTCACACATATTTGTATACATAAATATGTATTTAAAAGTTTTATACATGCATTCACATGATATATTTTAGGTTATAATTTTAAGAGCCAACATTCATTTTTGCTATAATGAATATTTAAACTTTGAAACAGTCTCATAATACAATTCTATAATACCTGGCTCTTTAATAGATGCTTGCTGAGTAAATGAATGAATGATAAAGTTAACAGTAACATTGCCTTTTAAAATGTTAACTAGAAATTGATTCATACCTCTGTTTTTTTGAAGAAAATTATAAAAAAAAAAGTATACATACCCTTCACTCATCCTCAGCAAATTTTCATTATTTATAAATGTGTATATGCATAGAGATGTATAAAATATATACATATATTGTTATCAATATATGTATTGTATAGATATCCATGTGACATGATGTCTATATTTATAGACATAGCTGTGGTTGTTTGCAAAAAATAAATAATTCACTGCCCATCCAGCTTATAAGATATGGATTCTTTTCTATCAACAAGAGGAAAGGGGATAAACACATTGATTCCATTGTATATTTGCTCTCTTCATTCTGGATTTTCTTTCTGGGAAAGATAGTCCAACTAAGAAAAATTTAGAAGCCTCTCTCTCCCTATTATCTTGCCTTCTTTTATATGGTTTATCCAAAAATATAACTTTGTACCTCTAGAAATATAAACAAACTCAACTACAAACTTTATCAAATGCAATATACATGCAGAAGTAATAAGGTATAGTAGATAAAGAGCTACTGAACTCAAAGTAAGAAAGACTTGGATTCAAATCCTACCTTTATATATGCTGGCTGTCACAGAGCCTTTCTGTGTTATTGTTTAGTTATTCAGCCATGTTCGACTCTTTGTGACAGCATAGACCATGTGACATGGAAGTAATGTCCATGGATGGTTTTTTTTTTTTTTTTCCTGAAAAGATGCTGGAGTGTTTTGCCATTTCCTTCTCCAGAAGATTAAGGTAAACAGGCTTCTTGACTTGCTTAGAATCACACTGGATTTGAAGCCAGGTCTTCCTGACTCCACTCCCAGTGCTTGAGCTACTGTGCCAATTTGAGTACTCTAAGGCAATTTTCTGACTTTAAGTAACAAGAAAATTCCATTTGCAAAACTGAGGAAATTTTCTCATTTGCAAGTTCCTTATACCAATGAAATTAAAAATCTATTCCCTTATCTCTTTTCTCTTATTAATGCAAGGCATCATACTGGGGATTTATGATACAGAGACAAACACAACTCATGACTTGCCTTCAAATAAGTATATATGTATACATATCCACACAATACATACAAATATATACATATATGTACATATTCTTTCTTTCTTTCTTTCTCTCTCTCTCTCTCTCTCTCTCTCTCTCTCTCTCTCTTTCTCTCTGCACATGTGTGTGTATGCATAAATTCTGGAATAGTACAATGAGTGGTAAACTGAAGAAAATCACTTACTAAATTGATCTCTTGAAAAGTGAACAAATCAATATAGGAAAATGCAGGAATGAAAATCATTATCAATTCTTATAACCAAATATCTTTGATTATAAAATTTTAGCATTTTTCTTTAGTAATAGAAAAATATTTGTCTTTTTTAATACAAAATTTAAAGTCTAAACAATCCTTCCTAAATAGCTCATTAAAATCAATATTTCCTCCACAAATTAAAACATTAAGTCATGTAGAAATGATTCACCTTCTCCCTAATACTTCTTCACTTTGACTAAGCATTTTTCCTTCTTAATTTGAAGATTCTTCAGAATTCCATGATTGTTGATGGAGAAGAAAACCAAAAACTTCAAAGTGTTTGGTTAAGTTTACTGCTAGTGCCTTGGAAACTTCAAAGATAAACTAAGAAAATTTAATATACAAAACATTTAATTCTTTGAATATTAAATAAAATTCATCAGGATAGTTTCAGAGATGAATCTTACAGTTGTTGACCATTATTATTACATATATATAATTCCCATTTATTACAAATGGGAAATTATAGTAGGTATCTATGTATTTAATTTTGTAAATTAGGAAATTGAGACTTAGACAAATTAGGTAAAGGAATGCTCAGAGTTTAGTGCTTTTCACAGATAGGATTTGAATCCAGAGTTTCAGATTATAAGCCTACACGCTATCCATTTTGTCAGTATGCCTTTAAAAATGATAATGTACATTTATATAATAATTTAAAGTTTGCAAAGCAATTAAAATAATTCAGTAAGATAAATTGTATTAAAATAATTATACCCATTTTGTGGAAGAGGGAATAAGGTAAAAGAAGCTATAGTTTGTCCATAATTTAAGTCTAAAGCAAGATTCCAACAATTACTTTCAATCCAATACTATTTCCTTGAATCTGCTCTGTCTTGAAAAGTAAAAAAGCAGACACAAGGAATTTTAAAAACTGAAATTAAAAAAAAGCATTGAGGATAAAAGTATGTTTTATTAATTTATTTAATGAGAAAACTCTTAATTTGGAAAGAGATTGCATTATCTATTACTTTATTTTATTGAGCCAAATATGAACCAGTCATTTCCTTCAGAGGTCAGACTATGGCTAATGTACAGAGGAAAAAAAATTCCTTGCATTTATTCATAGGGGAATTATTGATTGGAAAGGCTACGAATTTTCCCTTCTACACTTCTAGAAGCAAGAAATTTACTATGGTTTTTTATATCCATGTAGAGCCAGAGCACAGTATTATATATTGTTAGAAGTGTGCTGGAACCACCTCAAACCAGCTTGAAAGGCAGTTGCTAACTTTTTCTTTGCCTTCAATTACATCTCACAAATCAGCAAGAGCAAGAAATAAGGGCTTGAAATGAGTATTTTTTTTTGTTTGTCTAAACTTAAGATAGTTGTGGGAAAAGTTAATAATTTATATTAAGTTTAAAAGTATATCCTCTCGTCAATCTCACTCCTGAATTAAATGTTACATATTTCACCTGGTTATTATTTTATTTTATGTTGCTTTGTGACTCATAATAGATTGAAATATAATCTTCATGGATTTCTCAGGATTTAGGACTTAATCTTTAAAGTAGCAATTAGGCTCATGAATTGGGGGAGAGATAATTTAAAGAAAAGCTACTCTTCAACATGACTTATGTGGAAATATTTTATATAATTTTACATGCATCATCTATATCATATTTCTTAATGTATTGAGAAGAGGGCAGTGAAGAAAAGAATGGAGAAAAATTTGGAACTCAAAATCTTTGAAAAAATGAATATTGAAAATTGTCTTTACAAGTAATTGGAAAAAATAAAATACTATTAAATTATTTTACAAAATAAAAGCTGCTCTTTAAATCAGCCTATAATTTCTCTGAAAGAGTTCAATTTCTTCCATTTTCCTCATCTTACATCACTCAGATCTCTTCCCCCACTATCTCCTCACAAATATATATGTGTTTGATATGAACTTTCCAACTGAAATGCTACTAAAAATATTCATGTTTATATTTACATTTATCCCACAGTACAATATTTTTATTGTTGCTTATAACTTCCAATGACCTCAATTGTTTTCATTTTATTACTATTATCATTGTAAACTGTATTTAACCTACCAGTTAAGCTATCAGAGAAACATAAGAGAGGGAGATAAAAGTTACATGTTAGCATATACAAAGTTGACTTTAACCTTTATAAGCCTTTCAAAGTCTGATTTTAAGATCAATCAGGTAATCAACTAGCATTTATTAAATACTTATTATATATTAGGTACTATATTAAGTACTAGTGATATAAAGAAAGGTAAAAGACAAACCTGGCCTAAAAAGTAATTGCCATTTAAGTAAGCTAAGTACTGGCAAATAAAAAAAAATAGGCACATATAAGTTATAGACAAAGTAGATACATTGTAATCTTAGAATGGGAAAGGCATTAGTAATGGAAGGGTAATAGGAAAAACCTCTTGCAGAAGGTAGAATTTCAAATAAATAGTCAAGTAATATAAAAGATGGAGGTGAGATGGGAGAGAATTTGAGGCATGTAAGACACACAATGCAAAGACACAGTCATAAGAACATAGAGTAAGTCACAGTATATACAGTCATAGCCATTCTCTTGAGTTCATTATCTTGCATCAAATAAACCAAGATATTTATTAGCATTAACAATCCATTGGTTCAATGTGTCCTCTGAATTCAAACTTGAATACTTTAGTCTATATCTTTTCTCTTAGTAAGTGTTCAGAATTTCACAATTAGCAAGTCCAAATAATGTTATGATTGGCATGTAATGGCATTACCTCCATGATGTCATGGTCCTCTTCCAAAATGAAGGACAAACAAAAACAATGGCAAAATTAGGAAAGTTACATGTGGTGGGGAAGATGAATTTAGTTTGTACATATTCAAGTTAGAATGTCTAATAAACATCTAGTTTAAGACATGATGTTAAGATACCAATAGGAGATGTGAGACTTGAGGTTAGGAAAAAGATTAGAGCTGGATAAATTGATTCAAGATTTATTTAACTAGAAATGATGGGAGGCTAATGAGAAAACCAAGATATACATTATAGAAGGAGAAAGAGAAATAGGCAGAATGTCATGGTCTTTGGATATAACCTAAAGGGCTAGCAGACAAAACAGAAGAAACATATAAGTAGGCAAAAATATGAAGAAAGCAATTTCATAGAGAAGTCTATTGGAGAAAATATTCAGGAGATGAGGGTAATTGGCAGTGTCAAAGAAAAGTCAAAAAAAGATGAGGGTAGAGAAAAGGCCCTTATATGTGTCAGCTAAAAATCATCAGTTTCTTTGGAAAGAGCAGTTTCATTTGAATGATATGATCAGAAGTCACATTGCTGAGGATTTAGATGAAAGTGAAAGTAATTGGAATATAATATAGATTTCCTTCTCAAGGGGTTTAGCTACAAAAGGAAAGATAGAGAATGATAGATGTATCAGCAATGGTCAAATGATGTGAAAAGGTTTGTTTTTTGTTTTTTTTTTAATTTATGTTTTAAGATGGGGGGAGGCTTGAACACTTTTGTAAGCAGTAGGGAAAGAGTCAGGAAAAAGTTTGAAGGTTAATGTTATTTATATTTGCTATATATGAATAAGTCATAAGATAGTAACTGAGTGAAATGCTTTATAACAAAAAGGCAATACATATGTTAGTAACTTGTTTAACAATTACTGAATCAATATTATTTTTCACTTTGCTTTTTCAAGTGAATTTTACCAGAGTATACTTGGGTCTTAATGGGTATTCCATGATGGTTTCATCTTTCCTTCTATGCTTCTTATCATGAAAAGTGTTGTCATATGTAATATTTTGTACTTGTTCTGAAATGCTAATACTTTGTGGCAAACACTGTGGGAATGATGGTTACAACAGATGCCACATTTTAAAAATTACTCTGCATTTGCGTAGTTGATCTCTTAAGTGGATTAATGCCTTTAAACTCAAAAAGTGCTTTTTGGAATTCTAGACATAGTGTATATATGTATGTATGTATGTATATATGTATATAGATATATGTATACATATGTATGTATATGAATTAATTGAAACTGTAGTAAAGTTTTTGGTCATCTATTTCATTATGAGATATTTCTGAACTCAAAAAGTATAGATTTTGAATAGATCTTTTACTTTTTCCTCTTCAGATTTTAGTATCTCTTCAATTTCCTCTCATTTCATTTAATCTAGGTTTAGATATAAAGCTTTTTATTTGTTTTAATGATTTCCCCACACTGGTCATCAATGTTTTTGTGACTTGGAACTGAAGGTACCTTTGATTTAAAAAAAAAGTGGGATAATATGTTTCCAGATTTTTAATGTAATATTGTTGCACAATTTAAATGTTCATGACTTCATTCATTGCTGTATATTCATAGTTAGCCTGCCTTACTTGTTGTCACCATGTGTTCTGAAACACTTCTACAGGTAAAGAGTTGCTATTTCTGATTTATTGAGATGTAGTTTATCTTCCTGTGGTAGTTGCACACAAAAAATTCAAGCTGATCATTACAAAAGTTTTGAGTGGGGCTAGCCTACAATTCTATGATTCCTAATCTATTTCTAAGATTAACAGAAACAGTTTTTATCACTCTGGTCTGAACACTAATCCAATCAGTACTATTTCCAGAGGTCAATGGCCAATATTTCAGCATTTTTGCTAGGCCTTCATACCTGTCATTGTGACCTCAAATCACACAAAGTCTTTGCTATTTATTACTTTGATTTTCATTCTCTTCTTTCCCATGATCCCATCCTGTCCCAACTTCATTACATACAGAGTGGCTTGAAATCCGAGAGGGTTATCTTCATTATTCCATTATCATTCCCAGTTTATAGTCACCCAGCTTCAAAAGAGTTATATTATTATTGTGAGTTTTCCATTTAAGCCACTGTACTTTGTAGTACAACACTGCTAATAACTTGTCCTGTACAAATGCTACTTATTTTTCAGTTCTTTAGTTTTAAGAATCCATGTATTATGTAATGACATATCCCTAAATTTAAAACATATTTTGATAGTCAATGCAATAGGAGTCCTTTTGTCTCAGCCTACCACCTAAGGACTATCTCCATTATTACTATGTTGTCAGTGAGGTAACTGAATCCCCTCTCTCCCAGCCTGGGGAAAAAAGCTTCACAATTCCCTAGATGTTTCAGGATAGATCTTTCCTTGCTCTCATTACTTGATTCATAAGACAGCATCAACAAATGAAGACAGGCTATTTTCAGCACTAAAAGAATGCTTGAATGTGTCAGAAGGACACAGCTATTGGATGATTGTGTTGAATCAAGTGTTTAACACAAAATAGGTGTGAATTGAATGGAAGAATTGATCTCTACTTTTCTTTTTGAGCTGCATATCATTTACAACTTTCTCTTTTCTGATGCTTCTGTCTTTACTTTTTTTTAGTAATTGTAATCTGGTAATCACTTCCTTTTTACCTTTGCCTTATAAACTATACCTTACTTAAACCCTAGCATCTTTCAAAAAGTACCATCTTATATATTACATGAGGTCCTTCACAACTATCAGCATAATTTTTTCACTTAGTTGTAAGTACTAGCTCCCTTTGTCAACATTGATTTCATTTTTATAAATTTTGAATTTACTTATCCCATAGTAGAATAGAGAGAAGGATTTTTTTTTTTTTTTTGGTTTTGAGTATTTGAATCTTCAGCAACAAGAAGAGTGCATAACACATGATAGGAAATTAATGAATACTTCCTGGTTTGAACTGAGTTGAAGAAACATACCTTTCCTATTTTGACAGTTATCTATGCTTGCAAATGTCTTATATAGGAATATTAAGTTCTCAAGTTCTTATCTTCTTATACCAGTTTCCCCACAGATCCAAATGGTGCCTACATTAGATTGAATCAGAATCATTAGTATATCTTTTCCTTCCTTTCCCTCCCCCTGAAATCCCCACAATGATATTGCTGAAATAGTGATCCATGACTATATAAATAAACAGCACTTCTTGGTTATTTTCACACTTCAAAGCTTCTGTTTACCCTGTCCCCATTCTCTAGTTTTTGTATATTGTCTTCCCCCAGTATAATATAAATCCTTTGAAAGCAAGACTTGTGTTATGTTATATTCTCAATTCTTAGCACAGTGACTGATACATAGTAAGCAATTAATTACTAGCTCTCTCTATAAGTTTTTATTGACCTATCTGCCTTTACAATTGTCATGTAATAGAATACCACATAAAATTTTCTAGAATTTCTTTTAGGTATCTCACTATATGCTATAATACAAAACCCCTAGTAAAACATCTCTAAAACTGTATCCTTAACCTGGTGTCATGAACTTTTTATTTAATATTTTGATAACAGTATTTCAACATAATTGGTTTCCTTTGAAATTTTATGTATTTTATTATATGGATTTATATATGTTATTCTGAGAAAGGATTCATAGGATTCACACCTTATTCAGGGCAATATTTATTGTAGGATCACAAGATTATAACCCCATTGCTGGAGGGAATCTTGGAAGTAATGAAGTCCAATCCCTTCATTTTACAGATTAGGAAACTAAGGAACAGAGATGAGAAGAAATTTCTCCCAGCATCACATAGGTATTATGCTTGAGAGAGGATTATAAACTTGGTCTTTCTAATTTCTAGGTCAGTGATCCATACCACTTCTACTACAACTTTCACTACAGCCAAAGAACTGATTTCTTTTTTAATTAGAATAAAATAGGATGTCTAAGATCATTCTGGTTCAGATGGTGTATATCCCCACAAAATGTTTTCACAGGCCTGAAGTTAATATTAGACATAATACCAGACCTAAAATAATTTGTATAGGTCTCAGAAAGTTCTAGATATTCTATGCCCCTATACTAGATCTTCTTCTACATTACTCAGGGAATGTTTTTATATTTGGGAACAATATTCGATTTTATAAGCTCAAAATAGGTTTACCCAGGGATAGGAAAATATTAAATCTTAGTAAATAAATAAAAACTGAGTAGCAAAGCTTAACTACAAGCTAATAAATATTGGTAATTATTCTGCAAAAAATCTCCTACTGCTATAAGAAAAAAGATTACCATGATTGAAGAACATACAGGTCATAAAAAATGATGTAGAGACTGAAATATCTGCTCCTTATCTAATCAATGATTGCAAAAATAATTGCTAATATTTATATAGCCCTTTAAAATGGGCAAAGCTCTTCACATGACTATCTATCTTCTGCTCTTTATATTGTTTTATCAGATTTGGTCCACACAACAATCCCATTGTGATTGATTCTATGAAATAGGCGTTAATATTAACAAGATGAAGAAAATTAATGAATTGTGACTTGCTCAGGATCACGTAAGTAATAAATGTCTGGGCTTGAAGTCAAGTCTGCAACACTCCAAAGTCTATCATCTGTTACTCTACCTAACTGCCTCAGAAATACAGAACTCTCTTTGGATGGGTCCTCCTTATCACTCAAGCAATTCTTCCTTTGGATTCTTATTTCAAAGCTATTTGGTTCTCATTTATTACTGTTCTAAAACTTTTACTTTTCCTCTAGCCCCTAACTAAAAAAATCTTCTCATCTATAGCAAATACTTAGCTTTCAACTTTAAAAAGGAATATATAGCTATGTACTGAGGGAGATTTCTCAGCTTCTATTCTTTTTTCTCAAAATTCAAAATCATTCAATTCATTTTCATTTCTCCCCAATCTGCTGATCACACATTTCTCAATTCTTATTTTAATTAATCAATCAATTAATGAGGATTTATTAAATACTATGTACCAGACATTGTGCTAAATATGGGGTATATGAAAAGAGGCAAAAGATAATTACTACCCTCAAGCAGCTTATAACCTAATAGGTAAAAGAAAATTCAAACTATCTAAGATAAGTAGGAAATAATAACAGTGAAAAGAAAGGCACTTATTTTAAGAGATTCCGGGGAAGGTTTCCATTAAAAGAAGGTATTTTAGTTGAGATTTAAAGAAAGTAAGAGAGATTAGTAGGTAAAGCAAAAGAGAAAGAGAATTCCAGGGGTGACATATAGCTAGTGAAATTGTTAGGTGTCAGGAGATGTTCATGACCAAATAAGGAATAAAGAGTATCGTAGAAAATAAAATATTTATATCAGCTTTCTTTGTGGTGATAAAGAACTGAAAATTATAGTAATGCCTATCAATTGAAGAATGGCTGAACAAGTTATGGTATATGATTATGATGTAATACTACTGTAGTGTAAGAAATGATGAGTTCAATGATTTTAGAAAAACATGGAAACACTTGCATGAAATAATGAAGAGAAAAATGAGCAAAATCAAGACAGATTATATACCATAATAGTAATATTGTTTTAAAAATAATTGAGCAAAAAGTCATCCTGACTGTTATAAATACCCAAGTAAACAACAAAGGACCTTTGAAGGAAGGCATTATCTATCTCCAATGAAAGAATTGATAAAGACAAGTATGTATAGAACAAACTTATATACACACACAAACACATACCCATATAATAAGTATATATTTAATAGATATATACCTAATTTTGCCTAATGATATCAATCTCCAGGGCAAGGAGAAGGAGGAAAGAAAAAAAAATTTACACAATAACTTTATATATTTAAAAGGAACAGCAAGTGTTCACAATAGATTTGAAGTTTCATGTGCAATTATCTTTTTATTATACTATATTATTCAATGCTTGTTTTATTTCATAAATTAAAAATATATTAATAAATTAATTTAAAAACAAAATAAAATAGACAATTTGGGCTTTATAAACTTAAAACTTTTTTTTAACAAAAATAAAATCAAAGAGTGGATCAGCTAGATGTGTGCAGTGCATAGAATACTGGCCTTGGAGTCTGAGTTCAAATCTAGCCTCAGACATTTGATACCTCTAAGTCACCCTGGGCGAGTCACTTAATACCAATTGTTTCTCTCTCTCTCTCTCTCTCTCTCTCTCTCTCTCTCTCTCTCTCTCTCTCTCTCTCTCTTCACCTCCCTCCCTTCCTCCCTCTTTCTCTCTCTCTCTCTTTCTCTCTTTCTCTCTCTCTCTCTCTCTCTTCCCCTCCCTCCCTCCCTCCTTCTCTTCCTCTCTTCCTCTCTCTCTCTCTCTCTCTCTCTCTCTCTCTCTCTCTCTCTCTCTCTCTCTCTCTATCACACACACACACACATACACACACACACACACACACACACACACGATAAAGATTTCATATCAAAGATATTTAAGAAATGGATTGAAATTAGTAAATAAATAAATAAATTCTCCAATAGATAAAAAATGAAAGTATATAAATAGGCAGTTTTCAAAGGAAGAATTCCAAGCTAACAACAATGTTCCAAATAATTAATAATTGAAGAAATGAAAATTAAAGCAACTCTGGAAGTTCTATTTCATACTCAGTAGATCTCTAAAGTTGACAAAAAAAAAAAAAAAGAAAAATGACATTTGACTGAAGGTTGCAGAAAAACAATAGGTAGAACAGTGGGTAGACTGCTGAGCTCACCTTCCTTAGTTCAAATCTGGTCTCAGGCACTTTACTAGCTATGTAACCCTGGACAAGCCATTTGACTCAGTTTATCTAAGTTCCTCATTTGTAAAATGAGCTGGAGAATGAAATAGCAAATTACTCCAGTATCTTTGCCAAGAAAGCCCCAAATGAGGTCACAGAGTCAGATATAGCAAAGCAACTGAACAACCACAAACCCATGGTTGGTAGAGCTGTGAATTGGTCCAGCTATTTTGAGAAGCAATAAGGAACAAAAAAATTGGGAAAACCTGAATAAACTAACATATAGTAAAATAAGCACTATAAATAGATGAATGTATACAATAAAAACATTATAAAGAAAAATATTTCTCTATAAATATAGAAAATGAGGTAGGGCAGCAGGAGATACAGATAGAGTAATAAAAATGGAAAAGAGAAATAAAAAACAAGGAAAGGAAAGATAAAAGTGAGAAATAGGGAAAAGAAAGAAAAAGAAATAAAGTTATTGACTTATAGTTTCTTATTTTAAATGAATTGAAAATCATCGAAGAATGACCAGAGAAGTGAGGCAAGCAAAAAACCTTTTAAGGACACATGTTCATCTTAATATATTCTTAAAAAGAAAAGTAAACTGCACATGATAGGAATCTGTATTCTGTATATGCAAATGCTCATCCTAGTTGGTATTTACTAAGTTTATAATAAATGTTTAAATTATTTTAAATTATTTGTTAATTAATTGAACCCCATATTATAAAAATATGGTAGCTCTTTTCATAGTAGCAAAAAAAAAAAAAAACTTTAGAAATCAAAGGATTTCCCACAAATTAGAGAATGACTAAACAAATTTTCTCATATGAATATAAAGAAATATTGTTACATAAGAAATTTTTAAAGAGACAGTATCAGAGATAACCTTCATGAAAGAAAAAAATATTGACCAGAACAATTTATGCAGTGTCAACAACGGTATATAAGAAAACAATTTTGAGAGACTTTTTAATTCTCATCAATGCAATGACCAACACATTAGATGAAGATTGTGAAAATGAAGAACCAATATTACAAAGGAGCAGACTTAAAATTCAAAATGAGATATATTTTTATCAATGAAATAACCAAACACAAATGAGACATGCTACCTTTTTCCTTAAAGAAAGGCAATGAGAGACATGTAAAATGAGACATATTTTTGGATATAGCCAATTTGGGTGTTTTTTTGTTGTTGTTTTTGTTGTTGCTTTTTTAACTATTAACATATTTTTATGGAAGTTTTGTTTTTTGTTTTTCCTTTTTATGTCTTTCTCAATGTAGAAGAACGTAGGGAGGAGAAAAAAGCAAAGTTTTTTTTTTTTTTTAATTGAAGAAAAGTAAAATAAAACATTGGCGCATGATTACATAGCTTCTAAGGCTCCTTTAAGTTTTAAATATATGATTCTCTGATTCATTTTAGGTATAGACTATATTTAAGCATGACCTACAGTGGAGCCAATAAAGCAATATGATATTCTCTTAAAGAATCTTTTCTCTTTCTCAACCTTCTTTTAAGTACTTGGTGCTCTCAGATATCTCAATGCTACCTACTGCAATTACCCATCCAGGCCTTCTAAAATCCCCAAAGTGCTTCAAATTCCAATATTATCATCATCTATTCTCCCCTTCTCCAATGAAAATACTCATTTTCTCAGTATAGATTATCTCAATTAAATATTATAAGTAAAACTTTTAACTAGTATTTCAACATAATATTTTTTTAAATGCAAATTCATATGTCAATGGCCTATAGTCCTTTACTTATAACAGAGGTATCTGTACATTTCAAGAGTTAAAACAATTAGTCAATTTTAGGGAGAGAGAGAAAAAGGAGGTGATATGTGCCAAATGTATCAAGTAACTGTGACCACTGTGAACACCATTCCACCTCAAACCCAAACCCAAATTAAGATAGCCCAATTTGTCTGAGGTTAAGATCCCCAGGAATTGCAATGCCTCCAGAATACCCATCAGCTTTTAACCATATCCCTATAGTCATCATAAAGGGGATCACCGACTGCCTCTGTAAATGATACAGCTTCACTTCCCCTGGCCATATCCATAGCCACAGCTATCAAAGACCTCCAAAATAAATATTCTTGCAATGAGTCATCAGAACTGTTAAATGTGCAATATGAGAAATAGATATTGTTTCATCGATAAAAATGTACTTTTAAAAGTTACATTATTCATTGGCAGAGCTGAAAATTGGCATAACCATTCTGGAAAGCAATTTAGAATTATACAAATGAATTTGCTAAAATGCCTATTACACCTTTAACTCAGAGATTCTACTGATAGGCATATGTCCCAAGAAATTGATGACCAAAAGCAATATCCTATATCAACAAATATTATTTTGTTATTTAGTCATTTTTCAATTGTTTCTGATTCCTCATGACCCCATTTGGGGGTTTTCTTAACAAAAACATTGGAATGGTTTTCTATTTCCTTATTTATATCATATTACTGATGAGGAAACTTACCCAGCTTCACACTGTAAGTACTTGAAATCAGATTTGAATTAAAACCACTGTTGACAACCTTTTATAAAAGCAAGAAACATAAACCCAATAAAACAGCTATAGACTTGGGAATGATCCCTGTGCTTGATAAATAATATATAGCTTTGTACTCTACTGAAAAAAAAAATACTATACTTTAGAGATGATCTAGAGATGGCATTTGATATGGATAAAGAAAATTTGACATAAACAGTAAAAGAACAACCTATTGTAACTGAGGGATTTGTTTTCAACAAAGATAAAAATTACCGTCAATGATTAAGGGCAAAGATCTATAAATTTTTTGCTATCCCAATGTTGAGAGGATTTTGAACCATACTGCAGGAAAAATGTAACTGCAGAAAAAGTTAATCTTATATATGCTGAAAATATAATGTTCCTCACTATAGCGTACAAGATGGAAGAAATCATTTCAAATTTTCAATTTAAACACATTCACCTAATAACATAAAATAGCTCCCAAAGAGGTATACTGAATGCTAATAACTGTTATATAAATATTGAAATGGAAGAGATCAAAAAGACATTGAAGAAAGATGGCCAGTCTGTAAGTCAGGAAAAACAAGATTCATGGATTGTCTATGATGAGAGTTATGCTGATAAATGTTTAACAATCAGTTCCATGGTGGAGAAAATGTGCCCACAACTCACTTTTAAAATTAATCTTCATCATCAGTATTTTCTCTATCATTTAATCAAGTCTAGATATTTAACAGAACAACAAATCAAGCACTGATCTGTAGCCTTTGTTTATTCCTAATGTATACATGTTCATACTGAAATTTAATAATTAGTTCACAATTCAGACTAGTTCTGAAACACTATCTGACTTAAATCAATTATGTCATCGAGGCCAAGGTCTGTTGTCAGTGGTTCAACCAACTCTTTAAGGATAATTAAAAAGGATTTACTAATGTCCATTAGTAGAGTTAGCTTCCATACAACAAGTTCCCCATTCTAATAAAATCACAGGGCCGGATCAAAATTATAATGGATATAGTTACTAGTAATAATAGTCATAAAAAAGGAAGTAGGAATATTAATAATTTATATTCTTCCCAAATTATAAACTTAAGGGATTATTTTCATGGTCAGTCTGGTTGCAATCTACAAAACCTAGTCAACTGAAATAAGCACAGTTTTAGGCCAATGAATGACCCTAATAAAGGCATAGTGTAATTTGGCAGAAAATGTACTTGTAATCAAATAAGCAATCCAGAATAAATAGTATCCATCCATCCAATTCAGTTCCAACCAATCCAGCAAACATTATTGGCCTGCAATGGGTAATGCTATACTAGGTATTGAGAAAAAGTCAAAATTAATCAAGATGTGGTCATTAATCTTATGGAATTATCAGATAGATAAAGTCATGTAAATCTAGGATCAGGGATTTTTTTTAATTTTAATTGACCTTGGAGTTCATTGACTTTCATTAATGGGAGGGAAAGCCTCAATTGAAAGCTATATAAGTAATGGAAAGAAAAATCTGGGTTGGATTATGTTAGCAAAAAATACAAAATCTGAAAATACTACAGATAATTTAAAAAATAAACTACAGTTGTATATTTCAGCCAAATGTATCCATAGTATGATTTCTTTAGAGGAGAGGGGGAAAAAAAAGTAGAGTTTGCCAAAAAGAGAAATATATAAATATAAAAAAATTGTTACTAGAAGGCATTCTCATAAATTTTTTTTAAATGGTTATTAAGTTACATCCTAAGTATTATATTCAGGATTGGAAAACAGGTCTTTGGGCTCCAAGTTCATCACCCATTACCCCAAAGTATTTGCCAGTATCAAGGAAGTTGAAGTATATCTCTTCAGATGGCAGCTATGAATACACAGGCAAATTCTGCACAACATCAATCAATCTACATTTACAATATTTTCTATATTTTCCTTACTACTATTCTCGATTCTAGGTACTGGGAATACAAAGACAAAAATGAAATAATCCCTGGTCTCTATAGAATACGCCATACCATATACAATCAATCTTCCGTTAGTCTGAGAAATCCATTGATTTTATTATCAAACTATATGTGTGTGTGTATGTGTGTGTACAGCAATTGCTAGATTACATATATATATATATATATATATATATATATGTATATAGATAGATTATAAATATACATATATACTAACTTATACATACATGTATATGTATGAGTGTGTGTGTTTTGTGTATATGTGATACACTACCAATTATAGGGCAGCTAAGTCGTGTACTGAATAACATGCCAGATTTAAAGTAAAAAAGACTCATCTACCTCAGTTCAAATCCAGCCTATTACAAGATTAAACATATCAGCTGTGTTATGCTAGGCAAGTCATTTAACCCTGTTTGCCTCAATTTTCTCATGGATAAAATGAGCTGGAAAGGAAATAGTTTACTCCAGTGTCATTGTCAAGGAACCCAAATAAAGTCAGAAAGAGTCAAACATGACTGCAAAACAACTAAACAATTACATGTGTGTCTATATATATATACAAATATACATATATAAAAATAAATAAATATATGAATAGAAAATGCACATATGTATATGTGTATATTTATATATGTATATATATTAAACTACCAATCAAAATTATGCTTAGAAAGGAAGTCCTCCCTCTAGAACAAGACATAAAAAGAATCTACTATAATTAGTATTCCTTAATTTATATTCTTTTTCTCCATCTTACATTTTATAAATAAAATCTATCAGCTTGATTTCTGGCTATGTAAAGAGATCTATAAAAATCTGTTAGGGGATTGGGTGGATCTTCCATAAAGTATTAATAGCAGATCTTGCTTTAAAGTCACCCAGGATAAGTAGGGCATGGATTATCATCTATATTTCTGAGTACTACATTTGGAGTTAGGAAGTCTAGGTCTATGGTCTTGACGTCGCAGGGGTCCTCAAACTTTTTAAATAGGGGGCCAGTTCACTGTCCCTCAGATTGTTGGAGGGCCAGACTATAGTAAAAACAAAAGCTTTGTTTTGTGGGCCTTT
The DNA here is from genome assembly GCF_016432865.1 of Antechinus flavipes. NCBI lineage: Eukaryota > Metazoa > Chordata > Mammalia > Dasyuromorphia > Dasyuridae > Antechinus > Antechinus flavipes. The sequence goes on along the minus strand of NC_067401.1, from coordinate 240,032,878 downwards.
AAATAAAGAAACTTCATAGCCCTGGATGAGGGGGATAATTGTCCTCAGCTGCTGCATCTGGCCCGTGGGCCGTAGTTTGAGGACCCCTGAGAGAGAGTATATGACCCTATGCAAGTCACAACTTCTCTGAACCTCAGTTTCTTCATTAAAAAACTACAATGACCTACTAATTACTTGGGACAAGAGTGATTTTGAAATAATTTCACTTTGTAAAAATGAAGTTCATACACACCTAATCTACCATAGGCTGATTTAGAATGCCTGACCTTAACCAGATGAAGATAATCCTTAGTTAATTCTATGACACCTGAATGCTAGGTTTGTGGTATATAAAAGTAGCTTATTGCTCTCTTTTATTCTTTTTTAATTTGAAGTTTTTAAGCATGTGTATTACTCCAAGGAAACATATAAGGTATAACTCTTAAAGAGTATAATGTAATGACTGTGAGAGATATTACAGTACCTCCAGAAGTAAGGAAGTCTTCAGTTGTTTTGAAGCACAATGCGAGATACAAAAAATGCAAAGAATTAATAAACTATTGCTGCAAAATACCCTAAAGCAAAGACCTTCAGAAGAATTTGTCAGCTAGAAGGATTTTTGTTGACCCCCTCTATAGTGGCTTGGAGGCTTCTTAAAGTTGAAAGACAACCTAAAATATAGGTTTAAAAAAAATAGCTGTTCTCTGTTGTTAAGAGGAATATGGGGGGACTGTAATTTTTTTTCATAGAAAACAAAGGATAGACTATTGAAGATTGGAAAAAGATAAGTTTGAACCTCATTAAACTAATTGTTCACTCAAGATACCAATTCTGCTGTCAGAAAAATTCCAGGTGAATTTATATGATGGAGGCATCTTCATCAGAGAATAAAACATTAATCCCTTTTAATTTTAATTGAGATATTTTCACCCTTTAGAGAATGATAAACTTTATGAATATATTGATATATTAAGGAGAACTACCTTGAAATTAAAGGAATTCCCAAAAGAAGGTGAAATATTGTGACATGAATGTGTAGCATGTCACACTTCTGGAAAGATAAACAAATTTATTCAGAAAATGTAGATAAACATGGCTCAGTATACCAGAAACCCACTTAGCTTTAAGACCCATTGAAAATCTATGAGATATAATCAAAAATTGGAAAAAGTGGAATGTTTATCAGATACATTATATCAAATGTTACAAGAATAGTTTAAGATGAATCATAAAATATGTATCAAAATCTAGTTAACTCTATGACAAATTGTATAAAACAAATTGTTTAAAACAGAAAAAAAGAGAACATATTGCCTAGTAAAGTTTTTAACATAAAAAAGTTGTTGTCTATTATGTATCAACACATTTAAATATTTTACTCTACCTAAGCTGATTTCACCCAAATGTTCCTCAAACACAAGGGTTCTTAACCTTGGGTTTCTGTACTCCTAAGGGTGTTTGTCTACTGATTTAAAGAGTCTATGAATTTGCTTTTAAAAACATACATCATATATATATATATATATACATATTGATATATTTCAATATAATTGATGTTTTTTAATAATCTTATGTTTTATAATATGTGCATACATGCAATTCCAATTCAATTCAATATAAAAAGCATTTATCAAGTGGCTATTAGTGCCAGGAAATGTAATGAACAATGAACACATCAAAACAAATGTTAAATGGTCCCTGGCTTCAAGAAACTTATATATTTACTGTAAACACACACATACACACAACACACACACACACATACACACACACACACACAATGTATATGTGCGTGCATATATAAATATATGCACACTTATGTGTATTTGATACATATAGCTGCATAAACACAGGATTAAAAATAGAAATTAATTCAAGAACTTAAAAATAGCAACAATTATACGTATAGGTCCTACCACCAACACAGATCTAGGGACTCAGTGAAAATCACTCAGTTTTGGCCTTGTTAATCCTCTGAACTCATATAGCACAAACTCTCCCTTCCCTCCTCCCCCCCCCAAAAAAAAAACAGAACAAAACAAAACGAAACCATCAACAATCACCTCATCTCCGATGTAACTTGTATAACAAACTGAAGCTTTGCTCACAATGGCCCACACATAGTTTTTGTACAAGCTGGATATTGAGGAGGAAGTTACAACCTCTCTTCAGACTAATATGCAATATATATGTGTATATGTATATATATACAGACACAAACATAGCAATTTATGTATGTACATGAATGAATATACTCTGAACTCTAAAATTTTGAGCACTGAAGTAAGCTACCAGCTAACATTTGAAATAGTGATAATGTCTAGCAAATTCAAAGACCTTTTAAGAAGAGAAAACAATTTTCTTGATCATTTCAATCTTCAAAATAAAAATTTAAGGAAACTTCAATTACTAATAATAATAGTTATGTTAATAACTAAAAATTGATTATGCTTCAAGTTCTGCAAATTACATTACATTTGATTTCCTACAACAAACCTGTGAAATAGGTATTACTATTATCCCCATTTTACAGATGCAGAAAGTGAGGCAGGAAGGTTTAGTGACTTGTATAGTATTACACAGTGATTATATAATTCAAATTTAGGTTTTCTTGTTTTTAAGTTCAATACTATCCACTATGAGTTCTAGCATCCTCAGACTAATTTTTTTATGGAATCCTCCCAATTGGCTCTATATATAATGATTTTAATTTTTAAGAAATTCAATTAGCTAAAAGAAAAAGAAAGAAAAAATGTTTATAATTCATTCTTAAAACAAAACAAAACAAAAACATATCATCAGAGAATACTCCTCACAATCTAGTGTGGAAATAATTCCATTTCCCTTTAAAATTCAGCTTCCCTTTTCTCCAGTGTCCTCTGATATCTGTGACTCAAAGATTATACAAGTTACTAATGTTGCTTATGTAGGTGGTATGGATAAGAAAAGCGAGTGGAAACAATTTTTTTTAAAAGAAATTATCTCCAGACTTTGTTATTTTAGATTTGTAATAATAATAACAATAGTAACTAGCATTTATATGGGGATTACTATTTGCTAAGCATTATTCTAAGAACTTTATAAACATTATTTCATTTGATCCTCACAATAACCACCTTGGCAGATAGGTGCTATTATTATCCATATTTTATGTTTGAGGAAACTGAGGCTAAGAGATTTAGCCAAATTAACACGGATTGTAAAGTCTGAGGCTGGATTTGAACTCAGATCTCACTGACTCCAGCCTAACACTTTATCTGCAGTACTCTCTAGAAGCCTCTGAAGAACTACATGTATCCTTGACATCTTTTCTCTATCTCATTTTCAAAAGAAAAAAAATCATTTTCCCTTATAAAGGCAAAGCATTACATTTCATTTTATAGAGGAAAAAGCTGTTTGTTTTCATGAGGTAACATCTTGTGGCCTTTTAGAGGTTTCCACTAAGGACTCTTTAAAATGTTTTGCAACTTGAGGCATAAATTATGTCATCTCTAGATATTGCTCCCAAGGGTAGGATGAAATTAAATTGAGGGACAAATAGAACCTATGAGACTCAAGATTCCCCCAGCTCTGATGTACATAGAGTAATATTTAATTTATAGTTAATACAAGGCAAGTTGTTTAACGGAACTGGATGATTTACTCTTGTTATTTAATATATCATGATTGCCAATTAAAATTATTGCAAGTACACAATAAAGAAATACTTGGCTGATGATGGATGCAATTAAATATGTAATTGGATCATGTGCCACCTTGTTTATGGTAGATTTTACTATTTTAGTACTTGCTGAATCCAAAGCTCTATGTTAAAATCTTATGGGAGAAAGAAAGATAAATAAAAAGGAGTACCTGCCCTCAATGAATTTATAATATATATACATATGTAATATACATATACATATACACACATATATGTATATTATATATATAGCAAGAGAGAAAAAAAGAGAGAATTTACAAATTTATAAGCTATCTGAAATCAGAGGAACTGTATTCAAATCTCTGATGTTCCTTACTATTTATTAATGTGACATTTGGCAAGTCATTTACCTCTTTTGGTTTTAACCTAGGTGTATTAATATGTAAAATAAAAAGGGAAAGAACTGGAAGGATGATTTCTAAGATTCCTTCAAGGTTCTAAATGCTAAGGAAACCAAAATTTAAGAAATTATATGTTAAGGATAGACAGAATAAAGAAATTCTAAGATTTCAGAGAATAAAGTATGATTTTGCTGGATGCTTTCAGGGAAGGTTTTAAATCAATTCAATAAGACCTACTATTTTTTTTTCAAAAATATAACTGCAAATATATGAAAATTTGTCTGAGCTATATTGATCTGATTAGCCACAGTTGGACACATGGTAACTTGACATGTAAAGTCATTTTGGTCCTCTTTGAACATGAAAGACCACAACCAACCAACTAAATATAGAAAAGATTAATGTAAAATAGTTTAAGGGAGTTAAAGCACTGAGAATGTGGTGGGAATTGAAAATCAGGAGGGGATTTCTGTAGGAGTTGGTTCTTAAGTTGAATTTTGAAGGGAGCTAGGGGTTTCAAAAAGTATAGGTGAGGAGTGGGAGAATTTCAAACATGAGGAACAACTTACACAAAGACATTGGTCCAATGGACAATTGGTTCATTGCAAATTTTAAGCTTCAAATAGCACCATTGACTACAAGTAGTAATTTGGGAGCTGGGTAATGTAGGCAAAAGGAATGTCAAGTGAAGGCTCAGAGACTCAAAACTTAGCTCACATGTGATAAATAGCAAACTACTTTGAGCAAAATGTAGAGTTCTTCTAGAGAAGTGAAAGATAGGTACAAAAGTAGATGATGTATCACTAATAACATCTCTTCGGAACTGGAAGAGATCTTAAAGATAATCTAGTCCAACCCCATCAATGATGTCAAAGAAGTTTATTCATGTTACCAAAAGTTCACTGTATACCATCAAATAGACCACTGTCAAAATCAATAAAAACTAGTGGCCATTGGGAGCTGAATCATATTCAAAGCCACAAGGTCAATGGGATTCATTCTATGAGCCAGTTCTTCTGGCAGAGACAGCATACTCATCCTACTGAGTCCAATTACATTTTAGCATTTTTGTATGAGGTCAATCTGGCTGGACACTCAGTTTCTTGATCACTTTCCTGACCTCAGACTACATTTTTTGCTTGTCCTTTGGCTTCCCTAAGAATATCTCCTTCTTGTCTCCTCTTTGCTTTTTATCTAATGAAAATTGAACTTAAGACCCACACAAATTAAAGTAATGTCATTTAATTATTCTGTAATTTATTCAACTTAAAGTACAAGTCTGCCCATTTAATTCTACAGCTAAAGAAATTTCAGAGAGTCCCTGTTAGCCTTAGGATAAAGTATGCTCTCCAATGTGGCATTTGAAATCCTTATAATTTAGATTCATTCTCACTTTTGAATCTGAGTACACATTATTCACCTTTGAGTACTTTATTTACCAGCCAAACAGGCCTACTTATTGTTCCCATTAAAAGATATAATATTTCCTGCCTTTACATTTATACAAACTACTCCCAATGACTGAAAAACTTTTCCTTTTTCACCTTGGCCTCTTGGAATATCCCCAAGTATTAATTCAAGATCCACTTCCTTCAACAGAATCATTACATGTTTGCTTATATGTAATCTTTTACTTACATGTAAATACATTCTATCCTCCTCCCAGAACACAAACTCCTGCAGGGCAGGAATTTTCTTACTTTAATATTTGTCTCCTAGTGCCTAGCACAGTGTGCAGCACCTACTAAACACTTAAATAATGCTTATTGATTAATTGAACAAGCATTGATCAAGCACCTAATTCATGCCAAGAACTTTGCTAAGCAACAGAATATAGACCGTCTCCAAGGCTTTAATATAAATTGATTAATAGAGGTCTAATTGCTCCAGCTCCATCTGAGTAGTCCCAAATCACTCAATCAGGTGGAAATTTAGTTATATTACTGCTAAGTAATATAACAAGTTCCAGACTCTAGGTCTTTTAGCTTCCTCTTCAAAATTCATTTCATTATACCAGTCTACATCTAAGGCAAAATTAGCAACTTTAAGCTGAAATCTGACAATATTCATGAAATTCCTAGTTATAAAGTTAATTAGATATTCTCATTCTCCTAAAATTCCCAAGTCCTATTCCATAGTTATCAAATACTGCAACTTTTGCTGTTCGGTCCATGTCTAACTTTTTGTAGCAAAATTACTAGAGTAGTTTGCCATTTTTCTCTCCACATCGTTTTACAGATAGGGAAACTGAGAAAAACAGGGTTAAGTGACATTTTCAAGATCACACAGCCACCCAGTGCTTTATTCATTGAACTACTTGGCTGCCCCAGTGCTACTTGCTACATGCATTATTTATTTTAAAAGTATTAAATATAGTTTTTCTACTCCAACTTTAGTTTCTAAAATAAGGCTTATTATACAAAAAAAAAAGTGTCTTATGAGATTCTTCACAACTCTAAATCTATGATCCCATGATGCTATCATGGGATTTCATTACTGAAATAAGCACAATTATATTTCTAATAGGTTTGATGCATACCAAGACCATCTAAGATGGAAAACTCGGGGACACCTATTTCTGGGTCTGAGTGGGGTCTGGAGAATGTAGACATTGGGCCCTCATTTTATCACAGGCTTGGAACACTCTTTTCTCATTGTCTGCATGGCTGGAATTCATGGTCTGTAAAACTGCCTGACTGAATATCATGGAAGATTTTTGCTATATTCATGTATGAGGGTGAAGAGCTCCTTCACTCATACCTTGTAGTAAGGGGGAAGAAAGTATGGGACTGCCTCCCTTATTCTGAAAAACTAGCCTGAGGCTTTGAACTTTTTGTTTCTGCTTTACTATTTTAGGAGTTACATTCCCATATAAGGGTAAAGGATCTCCAAGCCATGTTGTCTGTACAGGAAGAAGTCTCTGGCCTGGTTGGGGAGCATGAGCCAGGATAGCTGCTCTGATGGATCAAAACTGAAAGCTCAACAGAAAATGCTACTGTTCTTTTTGGACCTGAACTCGGTCAGATTAATACTTATAGGAACTGAGCTAATCAGTAAACTTTTATCATTCTCCCCTTCACAGAGACCAAGACAGTACATAAAGTGTATGAGACAGGGTAATGGGGTAAAGAGTAATGTCCCAAGTATAGAGGGAAATATCTTTTTCTTGATATATGTTAGTATACCTTTTTATTATCTTTATTAATACCCCTTAATTAAAAGTAAATTGATGTTAAGGGATTAAATAGAACTCAGGTGCTAGTCACAGATCTCTGAACATAAGGAGGAGGAGACAATGAAGACAAGTAATGATAGAGGGGAAAAAAAAAGGCCTTTCCCTTAGAGAGGATGGTCAAGACAAACATACTATATGTTAAGATTTTGTTATTTTTTGAAATAGAACAAATATTCAATTGTATTTTTCTTTAGAAAGATCCCTCAATAAACTTGTGTTCTACAGTTTGTGTCATAAAAAGAGAAAAGCATTCTGACATAAAGGGAAATTAATTTCTGGGCTATAAGCCGTAGTTAGATCAAGCTTTTATTAGACTATATGGCTTGCCTCTCATTATTTAAGATGTACTCAAGAACAATATAAAATGCTCCAATTAAGAATGGCAAATTCCATCTTGGCTACAAGACAATAATTGTCTGAAGAAAAACTAATGGCATCATTGTAACATTTTATGTTTCCTTAATTGATGAAGAAGGAAGAAAGGAAGGAAGGAAGGAAGGAAGGAAGGAAGGAAGGAAGGAAGGAAGGAAGGAAGGAAGGAAGGAAGGAAGGAAGGAAGGAAGGAAGGAAGGAAGGAAGGAAGGAAGGAAGGAAGAAAGGGAGGGATAGAGGGACAGAGGGACAGAGGGCCAGAGGGAGAGAGAAAGAAAAGAAAGAAGAAAAAGAAAGAAAACATAGCATGATTTGACCAAATTTGCAAAATTATTATTCTGGAAAGGAATATGTAATAGTCTATCTGCAAATGTTTATATTTCAAGACATTCATCATACCCTTTAAAAGTGAATTTGAAAATATGCACCCTCTCACATAAGAATTAATAAAGGCTTAATAAACAAACTTAATGAAGACAATTTTAATGATTTGTGATAAATTAAGTTCCTTTGAGATGTCATCAATTAAAGAGCATATATCCCACTATACTAGAAACTAAAGGGAGGACAGGAAAAGATGTTAGTGTATCTGGGTCACAGACTTATAAAAATGAACTGGATTTTAATCCTGGATGAGGATTAACATTTTTACTAGCAAAATTGTGAGTAAAAAGGAGAACAGATTCAAAAAGATTATAACTTCTGACTCTGAACATTCTGCTCTGACATGTTTTTAACTCAAAGGAAAAATCTTCAGTCAAGTAAACAACTACCAAAGATTTCTCTAATTAAAACAAATAAACAAGCAAAAACTATTCCAGTCAATGTTCTAAAGACCTATTTTTAAATTTTTTATTTTGATTTATAGTTGTGATTTTTGGGGTATAGGAAATTTCTGGTTTGAAAACTGACTTCACCATTATTTAAATTATTCCATAACATATAGTCTTAGAGAATTTCTTTGGGGGGGAAGGGTATACTGAGAGATTTAAGTAGATTGTCAAGAATCCCACAGCTAAGCACACTTCAGAGACAAAATTTGTTAGCAAATCTTCCTGAAGCCAAGACTAATTTTTTATTCATTACAGTACATTACCTCCTATCACTAGGACAATAGGTATCATTGGTCTATAATGAAAGGGGAGTTCAAAAGTCATTTATTTCAACTCCCTCATTTTACAAATTGAGAAACTGAGGCTGAGGGATTTAACTTATCCAAAGTAACCAAGGTAACAATCAACAAAGGCAGCATCTAAGTTATAATTGTCCAATTAGAATCAGAATTCATATATAAAAGACCAGAGAGAGAGCATGAAGTAATGGACAGAAAACTATTGTCAGTGGCAGATCTGGGCTGAAGACTGTCTTCTAATAGATACTGAATGTGTGACCCTGAACAATTTACTCACCCTTTGAGTACTGTTCCTGACGCCTGCATCTCCAGCAAACTCTCTAAGAGGATTTGTTTATTTGAATGGTCAGAAAAAATTCCCTCAATAAAAGAAATCATAGGTCCAGTCAGTGTGTGTGTGTGTGTGTGTGTGTGTGTGTGTGTGTGTGTATGTGTGTGTGTGTGTGTGTATGTGTGTGTGTGTGTAAATGTACCCCACAGTATGAATATATGTATATGCATACGTATATTACATATGTACATTTATATATACAGATACATAATATGTATATGTATGTATATATTAAAGGCAAAAATTGAAACACAAAAACCTGATTAATTATTAGAAATTAGCTACTAATTTCTATGTTTCAATAAATTTCTCAGGCCAGTCTATAAAGCACAATTAAAATGGAATAATTATGGGTGAGGAGAGGAAAAAACTATAATTTTCCATGCCCCACTAGAGCAACATTCAGTATTTTTGTTATTTTTTCTTTTTTCTTTTTTCTTTTTTTTTTTTTGACTAGATACTTGGAGAAGATCATTTGTGGAGAGTCTCCCTAATCTCTCTCTGTCCTGTTCATTTGTAAGTAATTCTTAGATCATTGGATGAGAAAGTGCATGCTTTTTAGAACCTTCCAGTCCAATGCAGTCCTAACACAATAGTAGGGCAAGCAGACAGAGGTTCAAGCTTTCATCATTAAACTTCAAACTATAACTGACCAGATATCTTCTATTTCTTTTTTTTAAAAATTATTGCATTAATGTGACTAAAAAAATAGTTTATTTATTATGTTAATTTCTTAAAGGCAGTCATCTAAAACCCCAAACTTAAATACCAATGTGATCTTGGTGGATTTTGGTTGGCATCTTAGCTTCTTGTCCCTGCTCTGACAGCAGGCTCCAAGTGCTAATGCACTGAGATACTAAGGGACCCATTTTCAAATGGTAAAACAAGGCAAAAACTAAAAATAAAAACTTGTTACCTAGTCTCTTCTTTTAAACTGTGAATTCCTTGAGGACAGAAAGGGTTTTTTTTTTTCCCTTTCTAATATATCCTTTACCATTTGCACAATGCCTGACACATAGTAAACACAATAAATTTTAAATTTGACTAGCTGTTTTATTGTGAGGATATAAATAAAATAAGAGATGTGGGAAGATGGTAGGAAAATATTCAAGTGCACTACAGGCATTTACTTGCAAAGTATAATTAGAACTAGGAAAATCTAGTTAATGTACCCTTGAGAAAGTATACCAAATATAATGATTGCTTTTAGTTGAAATTTTCCAACATGGTGATTCATTTCTATAACAGGGTAGTAACCTTACTTCAATCAGCCCAATCCAAAATAATCTTAGAAAGTAAAAAGTTCAAAGTTCACCTCACATCTGTACTATTGCAATAGCCTACTTCTTAAACTCTCTGCCTTATTTCTAGCTACTCATTCTTCGTTCAGCTATCAAAGTATTCTTCCTAAAGTATGCATCTATGTCACTCCTCCCTTTAATAAACTCTGATCACTCCCTATTTCCTCCAAGGTCATAGATAAGATCCTTTGAGGTCTTTTAAAAACCCCTTTACAAACTTGTCCCTTGCTACCTTTCCAGTCTTCTTATGCCTTATTGCCACCAATTTGCTTGATGATCCATTAACTCTGGCCTCTTTCATATTCCTCCCTCAAGGTACTCTATCTCTTAATTCCATTTATTTTTACTATCTATCCCCATGCCCATATTTCCTCCTTGTCTCTGCCTCCTGACTTCCCTGACTTTGTCAAGTTTCAGATAAAACCCTACAGTCTGTAAGAAATCTTTCATATTTTCCTTCAGTGTCTTTCATCTGAAATTAATTTCTTTCTCCTGAAATATCTTCAATATATCATATATATATGCTATATATATTCATACACATATATATATATGCTGTCCCATCCATACCTCTATTAGATTGTTAGAATATTCATTTTCTTTATTGAGGAAATAATTTTTTTTCTTCTTTTGAATATAGCATAATATCTGATACATAGTAGCAATTAGTAGTAAGCAATAAGTATTTATTGATTGGACTACAAAGTTTTCATTCCAAATTTGACCTAGTAACAACTTTCATGTAAAAATCTCAATTATTTCAAAGTAAACACAAAATTTCTTTCCTTGTCTTGAAGATTTTACTATTCTTGTTTTTGCTTTTTAAGAATAAAACTTACAAACTGTTCTTATCAAAACTTTTCTATGCATAAAAGTATTTATTTATATAGCACTATTCTACTGAAAGAGGGAAAAAATACTTCAAACATCTCTTTGATTTTGGAATTTCAGTAGAGACATTTGATGTATCATATTCCCCTAGAGGTTACTCAGATCCAAATTTGGGATAATGTCTCATTAATGTTCAGCATTCCCCTGAAAAGTTCATAGGTGACAAAAATCCCCTGAAAATGAAAACCTTAGGGGGGAAAATAGAAAGAAAGAAAATATCACTGGGAAAAAAGAGATTTTGAGGTTTTAAAGGGTTTCATTTCTTTATTTTCTAATTCATTTCTTTATTCTTTTGTGCTATTATAGGTTGAATGAACTTTTAGCAAGGCCAAAATCTACTGAAAACATCAAAATATTTGACTTTTCTATTTTACAAGTTTCCCACTCAAGCATACTTTTATTTCTTTTCAAATTCTGACAAATATTTGGCACATCTGATGATATTTAAGAGTAATAATCTCTATAAGTTATGACTAGACAAGATTTTATAGACATTTACTTTTTACTTTTTTGTACTAAATAACAATCTATATTAATTAAAGTGAGTTAAAGGTCATAAGATTTTTGATTCCAAGTTGATTTTTAATATCATAAAAGATAGTTGTATGAAAGTCCATAAAATTTGTCTATAAAACTGTAGTTTACAATTTCACAGCCCTCTTCTCAAATTATCTTATTTCCAATGATTTGCTTAAATTTAGTACTCTTGAAGTAGAAACATGCTCCTTGAAGGCAAGGACATTTTTTCCCCTTTTCTTTTGTATTCTTAGTGCCTAAAAGTGCTAGGTCATAGTGGCATGGAATGAATGAATGAATTAGTGCATGAATAATACATTCTCCTTCTTCCTTCCAATTTCTAGTCTTTCCACAATCTCACTACATTATATGTGGGGGGGGAGGGGAGGGAGAGGAGGAAGAAAGAAAAAGAAAAGAAAAGAAAGTGTGGGTATATTTGCAAGTCCAAAAATCAATAGAGAAAAAATATTTGTTTTAACTCCCAAAGGCAGAAGTTGCATCCAAGAGAGGGAACTTATAATAAGAGGGATGGGACAAGAAATGAAAAAGAATAAAATAACAAATGCAGTAGCAGTGTTACATAAATGATGCTTCAAAAATGAATGTGTTCAAAAGGAGGAGAAATTAATCTGTTTTTCTAGATATGTTGATCAATTAACTGAATAAAACTAACAAATAATTATTACTTTAAAATCCATCCTATTACTAATTCACATTTCTAAAATTATTAAAATATCACATTTTCACTAAGAAGTCATTAGTAGCAATATTATAGTGAGAGCAAAAAGGATCTTGTACTACTAAGAAATTTTAAATATTATTACAATTATTACAACTTTATCTTATTTTTAAAATTTCCATTTCACCACTTTTAATATCTATAGAATATGAGTAGAATGATATAAGTATAGAATTTACAAATAAACAAACATATATGCATTGATAGTATTATTCAAAAATGTTTTACTAATAGAGATATATTATCAAAAAATCTTTGGAAACTTGGAAGATTGGTGTCTTCATTTAAATTTATAATCCAAGATGTAAAAGAAAAATTAATCAAGAAAACATTAACATCCATCATGCGACAATGAACTACCTATATTTCTAATATGTTTAGCTCTTTTTTCCCCTTGAGTTTAATTTACCTGGTTTAAGTATAAGCTAAATGACAAAAGGGTGTGGCTATGTCTGGTTCTGTGAATTCTCTATTTTAAATAATCAGAGGTGATATATATTCCCTAGGAATAAACAAGGAATTGTTAGGTATTAGTACCATTTCTGATGCAGCTTTCCATGACTCTCTTAGTCACAAATGATTTCTCCTTTCTCTGAATTCCTGAAACATTTCATTTGTGTTTTTCATTACACATTATTGCTTAGGATCTTAACTAGCTTCTAAACTTCCGAAGAGCTACCTATCTTGCTTATCTTTGTGGTCTTCTCAGTATAGTACATGTATGTAGTGGGTAGGCAAAAAAAAAAAAAAAAATGTTGAATGGATTAATTAATGAATTAGTGAATGGATGAATTCTGTTTCAAAAGACAGATTTCTTCCTCGGTGTTTATGGATATCATCTGCTAAATAACTCTTTATTGAACTATGTAAGGTTATTAGTTTTATAAATTAAAAAAAAAAAACCTTAGTCTTTTATAAAGAAGATATTCCTGAAGTAAACACAGATCCCTGTATGGCTCTCACATTACAACTTGGGCATCAAAACTTTTGTTATCACAATGTACCTTAGCAATAATCATTTTACATATGTGGATTTCACAACAAATACAAATTATATAACAGGTATAATCACATGTAACAACAAAATACCTCAAGAAAGTCAATACAATGAACAGCAAAAGATTCTTGCCTAAGTATTTAGCTTTAATTAATTATATAAGTAGAGTAAATATATTACTTTTTTTTTTAAGGATCTACGAACATTCTAAACAAATATACTATCTTCATACTTCAACATAAGAAATTAAAGTAACTGGGAAGTATACTAGGTGAAGCTGAAGCTATGTTTCTATATCTTACGAATTGGAACTTAGAATTTTAAAAGAAACCTTCTTTTATTCTACAAAAACCACAAAACAAAATCTTAAGTGTCTGTTTAGTACATATGAGCTTTGGGTTTTGGCATTTCAAGAACAGTCCCAAAAACCTCATACTAAGTTAGTCTAACTACTACCGAATCCATTGAATAATATACAAACTAGACAAATATGCTGATTCATATCACTGATTCTTGATGGCTTTCTCTTTAGAGAAATATTCCCTCTTACATTCTTAAGTATTTGTCTGACCTTGGAAAATGAAACTGGAAATTAAATACTCCCCAAGGATGGTCTCCAGCCAGACAGTATTCCAAATGTTAGATAGCCTGAGAGCTATGTGCTTTTTTAGGTTTATGTAGACAAAAAGAAGGATGAGGTAATAGCTAATGTGCTGGACTTAGAATCAGGAAGAGCTAAGTTCAAATCTAAGTCAGATACTTCCTAGCTGTGAGATTCAGGGTAAATAACTTAAAACTATCTCAGTTTCTTCAGCTGTAAAGTGGGGTTAATTATAGCACCTACTTCACAGGGTTATTGTGAATATCAAATGAAATAATGATTATAAAGCAACTGACACATAGTAGGTACTTAATAAATGTTTATTTCTTCTTTCTTAACAAATACTTGTTGCAATTCCTAGGAAAACCTGCTATTACTTAGGGTCAGGATCATATTGATGAAATCTGTATTAAATAATGTAAGCTCAGTATATAAAGACAAATATCTTGGTTAATTAATAATACCTATAATTTCTTAAACAGAACATTTAAAAAATCCTTTTTTTTATATTCTTAAACAATATTTTAGCATTCTTCTGTTTCTCACACCAAACCCAAGAACCAAATTCTGGCCTGGAAATTAGTGAATTAACAGAAACTATAAAAACCCCTAGCTAGTTCTCTGGGAATGTGATCAACCCATCATTCTTCACAATTTGGAGATGCTTAGAGAAATTCCTCGAACAGGAGCCTCAAAAGTCTGTCTTGTAAAAATAGTCATTGGGACTTTCATACTCATACTGCTATAAAGGTCACTCAGAGCTATATCAATGGCTTAGCACAGGTGAAGACACATATTTTCTTACCAGAGAATGATATTTTTATTTGGCATAGTATAGAGGTTATCGGAGTGTATGTGGCAAGGTTTTGCAAATGTTTTTAAAGATTTTTTAAGTGTGGGAATTTAAGAAGTTGAATTCTGTTGTCTATAATAATGAAACAGAAATAGAGATAACCCCCAAAGAGAAATGCTGACAAAACTCAAAGAGAGAGGTCACCATCAGAAACATTACATGGATCTCTTATCATAACAATCTATAAATTCTTAATATTGAAAGAAATCTTATAGTGTGAGGTCCTTAATTTTTCTTTTATTTTCTTTGTTTAATTCTTTTTTGTAGGAGGGATTCATTTTTCAGTCTTATAAAATGGACCTTTCTTGAAATAATGTTTGTAGATACATAAAAGAAAATACATGATTATGAAAAATATAAAAATAAATTGTATCTATTCCATGTCAAGAACTCTTGAAAGAGAATTTCTAATTCAATGCAACACAAAAACTGAAGATCTTGAATATCAATAACAACTTCCTTAAAAATAATCATCTTCAATTCCTCTATTTGTGGGGAAATCATCACATTTATCACTATTATTTCATAATAATGAATCCTGTATATGTCTGAAATTTTAACAAATATGCTTTCAATGAATCTAGAGAATAAACTAACATTCTCTCAGGGAAGACAATGGGTATGTGAATGTGTTTGTGTGTGTATGTGAGTGTGTGTGTGTGTGTGTGTGTGAAAAATAGAGAAAATAACAATATGATACTATTTAAATACATTTTTGAAATAAGATGAAACAAATAAATTAAAAGAGTAAACATAAGTAAAGAGATGATAGAATTATCCCTATTTTCTAATGGTAAAATGGTTTACTTAGAATATCTTGGGGATATAAGTATAAAATATAAAATATTGAGATCAATTTAGCAAAGCCCATAAAATACATGTAAAGATCAAATGACTAAGTGTTACTTAAAGAAACAAAGAGTAATTTTCATAGCTTAAAAATATTTAGTACTTATGGCTGGGCAATACCAATATGAGAAAATGTTAATATTGTTAAAATTAATTTATAGTTTTAATTTTATATATGATTCGGAAAGACAATAACATGATTCATTAGGAGAAATAAAAAATCCATAAAATATAAGGGAAATAGTGAAAAAAGTTAGAAATAGGAGGGAATTCTCACTTCCAGACCTCCAACAATAATATAAAGCAGCAACATCAAAATTATATTGTGTTGGTTGAAAAATTGAACAGATTTGAAAAGAAAGAAGCAGAAATAAATTAGCTCAATAAACTAATATTTAATAAACCCCCAAATATATATTACTTAGGAAAAATTTTCCTATTGCATAATAAATTTTTAAAACATTACAAAGCAACCTAGAAAAAATTAGGATTTGACCAAAACCTTATGCCAAATTGGCATAATTCAAAATTAATAACTGAACAAAATGTTAAAGACCATTCTTTAAAAAAAGGAAAGTCATATAACTTTCATAATTATGAGGAAGATAATTTTTTGACCAAAAGGAGGACAAATACACATACAAAATATAGAAAGGTATAATTTGTATTATGTGAAATCAAAAAACTTTTGCACAGCAAAAGTAACGTACCTAGGGTGAAAAGGGAAGTGATTGAAAGGTTTGGGGAGGGGAATTATTTATGAAATTTCCCAAAAAAGGGTTTGTAATCCATATATACATATATTCACATATATACATGTGTATAAATATACACATAAGTATATATACATATATATTTATATGTATATGTAATATATATATATATATATACACACAATTAACATATATATTACTCTTTGAAATGGTTTGAACATGAATTTTTCCAAATATACATACAAAACAAGATTGGTCTGGACAATACCAGTGAAGCCAATATTTATTATTTCCTATCCCTCATATCAGCTCTTTCATTTCTATATTAATTAATTCTTTCCAATCATCCCTATACCTCAGTTGCTTCCAAACCAACTATTTCAGGTCCTTAGATTTTATTTGATTTATTATTATTATTTTAATGGTTATTATTATATTCATGTAATGTTTTAAAATTTTCAAAATGCTTTGCATGTATTATTACATTTAGTTTTCACAACCTGTGAGGTAGTCAATAGTAGTCAAAGAACATTTAATGGCCTATTATATATCAAACACTGTATTAAGTCCTGGAGAGACAAAAAGAAGTAAAAAATATTCCTTGACCTCTAGGAACTCAGGATGCAAATGAGAGGCAACAAGCAAATAAATATGTAATGTGCATATATACATACACGTATACACACACACGACACACATGCCATATGTGTGTTTATACATGCATAGCAACATGTATGTACATGTGAGGGAAAATCAATTAACAAAAGAAAGGCATTAAAATTAAGAGATATTGTGAAAGGCTTCCTAGAGAAGATTAAATTTTAGTTGGAACCTAAACTAAGCCAGAGAAGGCAGTATGCTAAGACAGAAAGAACATTCTAGACATGGAGATTAAAAATATATATATATTGAGTTGAGAGGTAAAATATCTTGATCTTGGAACAGAAGAGAACCCAGTATCATTGGATTATGACAGAGAGTGAAATGCAAGAAGTAAAGATGGGAGTGGGCTAGGTAATGAAGGATTTTCAATGTCAAAGGAATTTTAATTTTATCCTCAAGGTAACAAGAACACTTGGGTTTTTTTAATTGGGGAAGGGGTGACATGATTGCATTGATACTTTGGTGAAATCACTTTAGTGGCTTAATGGAGGATGAATTGGATTGGGGAGAGACTTGAGGCAGGCAGACCCACAAGTGGGCTATTGCAGTCATCTAGGTATGAGGTTGGGCAAACCTGCAATGATGTGGTGACAGAGTAAGAGGAGAGGAGGGGCCAAAGTCCAGAGATATTCCAAGATAAAATTGATAGGTCTTGGAAAGAGATTGGATATGGGGGAGGGTGACAGATAATGAGGAGTCAATGATGACTTCTAAATTTTGAGCCTAAGGAACTGGGATTGTAAATGATTATAAATGTGAATGACAGTGGAGAAAATGGAAGAAACTATTGTAAATGGCCTTTTCAAGGAGTTTAGCCACAAAGGGATAAAACAGATTCAAGTTAATAGTGGGAACAGAAAGTTGAATTGAAGAATTTTTGAGGATGGGGAAAACATGGACATGTTTGTAGAAAGTAGAGAGACAAAGAAAGACTGAAAAAAAAATGATAGAGTAGAGATGAGGTAGCTAGGTGGCACAGTGGATGGAATGCTGGGCCTGCAATCTGGAAGACTCTTTTTCATGAGTTCAAATCTGGCCTCAGACACTTACTAGCTGTGTGATTCTGGGCAAGTCATTTAACCCTGTTTACTTCAGTTTCCTCATCTGTAAAATAAGCTAGAAATGGAAAACCACTTTTGCCAAGAAAATTCCAAATGGGATCATGAAAATTCAGATAAAAGTAAAAGAATGACTGACAAAAAAATGAAATGACAGAGGGGACAATTTGTTGAAAGAAATTTCTATTGAGCAGGTGGAGGGACAAGTAATGCAAACTGAAGAAAGTTCTAAATAGAAAAAGCACACAAGTAATATGAAATGAGGAAAGAGAGAGGAGATATTGTTCATGGTAAATAACCTCAATTTTTTCTCTTAACTGTGAGATGATAGCCTCAACTAAAAGAATAGAAGGAAAACAAGCCAAAGTTTGAGGAAGGATGAAAAGGTTTAGAAGAACTGCGATGGAGAGTGAGATATTGAGTTGATGGGGGGAAGGCATAAAATAGAATTAACTACTAGAAATGAGAGTCCAATTGAGGTTATGAAGCACAAATTTGTAGTGGACTCAATCAAAATGATTATATGATTTTCTCCAACTTTGTTTACCAACATGTTTGTAAGAGTTAAAGTATTATGATCAAAGACTAAGATTTGGCAGAGCCCAGAGAAATTATAAGGGATAAGGGATTCAAAGAAAGAAGACAGTGTAGAGTTGAATTGATTCATCAAAAGTTCAATATGGGAAAAAAAGAAGATGGTGACTAGTCTACAGGAAATGGCCAGGGAGATAACTGAAGGGTCAAGGATTTGAAAGTCACAATATGCATAAAGAATAGGGTTTGATAAAAGGAAGGTAAAGGGAAAAAGAAAAAACCAACATGGTATAATCAGATAAGAAAATTGATGATTTCTTGAATATGGAGGTGGTACACTTATGGGTGATGGCAACACCATCTTTGTGTGTGACTGAGTTGGAAAGGGGGAGTAGCTCATGGGAAGTTACTAGGTTGAGGAACGGAGTATTTGGAAGACTAAAGTCTCTTGCATGAATATAGGAGCTGAGGAAAGAAAAATAGAGCTGTATAACTCATTGTGGGAAGGGGAGGGTTACAAGAATTTTAATTCAGTGGTAAAAATTAATAGCACAAACTTCAAAGGAGAATGAAATTTATTGAGTCATGATGGCAAAGAAAGAAACTCCAAGTGACAATAGGTAGCAAAGAATATTGTAACTCCTCCATCTCACCCAGTGAGATAGCAGAAATGAGTGAAGGTGCAGGAAGTACTGGAAAGGGTAGCAAGAAAGACTGTGTCATTATAGAAGAGTGAGGTTTCAGTGATGGAAGGATAGAAAGAAGTAAAGATTTAGATCAAGTGAAGTTTGTTTTCTTTGGAACATACATTCCAAAGGGTGTGGTGGAAAGAGTGGGTTGTATTTAGTAGCAACTTTGCAGTAGAAAGATTGACAAGAATAGGAATAAGGAATTGGATGGTAGAAGATGGGAAATGGGATTTGGGTGATGATCTACTACAGGGATCCAAAATCAATGTCACGTGAGGGATGTGAAAAGGTAAGAAAATGTCCATCACTGAATCAAGACAGTATTCTTCTTTCCAAAGGAGATTGGAGATTGAAGTAGGGCTATGAAAATGTAGCATATAGATAGCTGTCATATGGTCAAATGATCAGTTGGGATACTTTATTAGAATATCCCTATTCCCTTTGAAAATTGAAGATGAGGAAGGAAGGCAAGTAGAAAAAGGAAGTTCTACTCTATTGACTTTCTTTTTCCTCTTGCCTCAGGGAAGAGGCACAGCAGAAAATAGAAGACCTGAGGTCAAATAGAAGGTTGCTGCTCTTTGTATCATAAGTTTTTCAGATGTCATTGGGAAATCAATCTGGCAACAGCAGTTAAACATTGTTTCTAACAACAGAGATGTAAGTCAGTCTGGCTTGGCCCCATGTCATTTTCCTTTAGGTGACATGTTCAGCAAGAGATGAAAAACACAAGTTCAAAAGTCAAGCTTCTACTATTTTTAATCATTTTACAGATAGAGAATCCATATCATTCACCTCCTCAATAAACTCAAATTATTTATATACCACGAGGATCCACAAAAACTCCTCTGTCTGCCTTCTACAACATGCATCAATTTCCTTACCATTTCATTACATATTACTTCCCTTCATACACTATGTTCTAGCCAAATTAATCTTCTTGTTTTTCCATATTCCATTCCATATTCTATTTCAGGAATTTTATACAGGCTGCTTTCTCCCTTTTCCAATTCTATCTATAATACTCTATCTTTACCTGTTTTTGATACTCTAGGTTTCCCTCAAAACTCAGCTCAAGTAGTTCTACATGAGTCTTTGGTGATCCCTTCTACTAAGTGACTTTCTCAAAACCTATAATAAACCCAGATAAATATGTGTGTATTTATATATATGTATGTATGTGTGTGTATATATATATATGTATATATATATATAAAATCATACATATAGAATACATAAAATATTTCTATATAGCTATATATGTGTGTATTTGTATATATTTATATATTTGTATGTACAACTATATAGTGTATATTTTTATTATGCATATTTTATGTCCATTTGCTATATATTACTTGTATATTATATCTTTTTTGTATCCATATATGTATATACAGAGAGAGAGAGAGAGAAAAAAGACAGAGAGGGGTGGGGGGAGGAAGGGAGAGAAAGAGGAAGGGAGGGAGAAAAAGAGAGGAAATAGTAAATAGAGAGATAGGTGTGTATTTATACTTCTACTAGTACATGTTATTTTCTCCAAAGGAATATAAATTCCTCGAAGACAAGAACTGTTTTTAATTGATGCTTTAATATTCCCAGTGTCTAACACAGTGCTTGGTACACTGGTGATAGTTATATTTTTTGGTTGATAGAATTGTCCTCATATCACTTCATTGTCTCCTACCAAGAAAATAAGCTCATCCACACTGTGACAATTAAGAGCTAACTAAGCTCATTTGTTTGAAAGTCCCTTGTTTAATAAAGTGCTTTACACATAGTAGGAACTTAATAAGTATTTGTTGAATTTATTCTAAATTCTCCTTTCAAGTGCCCTCCAATTTGAAAGGAGAAAGAAATACTAAACTATCTTAAATGGATCATTAACTGTAGAGAGGCAGTCAGTTGAGAATTAGTAGAGAACCAGTAAAGTAAGCTCAGTGCTAGAAATTCTGAGCATGCCTTGAAAATTTCAGTATGTAGTGAAGGGACAAATATTTCTCTACCCTGAAGAGAAATTTAGCATACCAAATGTGTGACTCAGAGTGATTAGGGAGATTTAAAATATAGGTTGATTTATGGGGAGATTATCTATATTCATGGATAATGGATGCATGATGGAATTTTAAAGAGCAATTGAGGGACATTCAGCCCACATTCCAAACCTTTAAGGATGGTGTCTCTGAGACCAATTACCACATTATTCCACAATATGCTTCTTGCTTCCATAGTAAATACAGATTGCTAAACTGGATATGATTTGGCTCAGTGTGACATTTCCTTAAGCTCTTATATCTAATATTTCACTCTGAAGAAATATAAAACAAATAGCAAAACAGCAAACTCTTTAAAAAACAGCATGGATGCAAGTACAATTGTATATAAGATAAAGAACTTAATGTGTAATTGGATAGGAATAATCATTTATTCCTTTAAATATCTAAGTAAAAGGCATTTTATTCCAGATCTCCAAGAAGCAGATTCTAAAAATCTATAATCTGCACATAGATTTTAGAATATGGGTTCTTAATCAGGGTGCATGATTTTTTTTATTTGATAATTGCTTTTCAATATGATTGGTTTCCTTTGTAATTTCCTGTATTTTGTTTTGCTCATTTAAAAACATTATTATGTCTGAGGAACCCATCAATTTTAACAGTAAGGTGTCAAAAAAAAAAAGTTAGGAACAGCTATGGAAGTCACACAATATTATCATTTTTTTTCTTCTTTTCACTCATTTCTTCTTTTCTCTCTCTCTCTTTTTACTTCAGACCTTTAATTCAGATTCTTTTCAATTCAGATTTCCATAAAAAGGTGATGATATTTGGGAATCCAAGAACAGGCAACAGTGGCACAAATGGAAAGCATGTTACCTTAGAAATTTTCTGTCCACATCAAGATCTGGTAAGAAGCAATAATGACAGGGAAGAATTAATCTTGTCTTTTAATTTTTATGCCATATTATTGAAGATATGTGATAGGAAAAAAAAGTTTTCAAAGTACCTGAGAAAGGGTTTTTTTAAATCAAAATAATTTCACAACATAATAAATAGAAAATTTCCTATTTCCTATCTCATCAATATTTCATCTCCTAGACCAGATCAGATCCCTAGAGCAAATGTCTAGTATAGTAATAGCATGTTAGGATTGGGAAAAGCTGCCACTGCTGTTCACTAAAGTCAGCTACAAGGTATCTAGTCAGAAGTAGTAATAGACCCAAAGAAAAAATTTGTGAAGAGTGCTACCTGGTGGTTAGCTTATATATTGCACCCTAAACCAATCCAAACACCTTGGATGGAATTTCACCTGAGACAACACAAATGAACAGATACTCCAAATAAAATTAATAATGTAGTATTTTCTTTCTCAACATACGCATCCCAAGTATTTGGGTTGTCATATGTGGAAATAGAGAATTTTAGCTGAATGAATGAAAAAGCATTTATTAACCACAAGTAGACAAGACAAAAACTGTCTTCACTCTAATTCACATTCTAATGGGGGTAAACAAATATATTAGAAAATTCAGCAACAAGACAGATAGAAAAGCCTGGAAGTCCAAAGGGTTGTACATTGTGGCAGATGGCAAGACCCAGAGATATTTTTTTTAGTTACTTAAGTCCTTAAGATGACAATGCTAGGATTCTAAAGGGCCTGGGGCATAACTGATGACAAGCAAGGTCTAACGAATATCATGAGTAGAAACTCTTTCCTTTTTTGTCTTTGTATTTGCCAATGCCTAGTACAATGCTTGGTATAAAATAGGTGTTTAATAAATGCATTTTTGTTTGATGAATTTATAGAAAAACTTGCATCAATTCTCATTTTCCTAAAAGAATTTTGAAATAAAATAAATGGAGTTTACCAATAAACATAAATAATTCCTGGCCATCTAATCAGCTCCAATGGATTTAATAACCATCTCTATGCTAATGATTCTTAAATCTGACTTTCCTACCCCAATCTTCCTCTAATCTTATACCTGCAGCTGCCTTTCTGACATCTTGAACTGGAGGATCAGAAGATTTCTTAAAAACAGTATTTCTAAAACAGAGCTCATGTATCTCTTACCCCAAACACTCACCAGCCCTTTCTACCTTCCTTATTATTGTAGAGGGCTCATAATTAGGAACCATCCTGGATTTCTTTCTATCTCTCAATTCTTATATCCAAGTTTTTTGTCACTGACTATCATCATTTCCTCTGATACTGCTATAACTCCACAGTGGACCCTCATCATCTTAGAGCTTAATTATTGTAATAGTCAGCTTGTGGGTCAACCTACCTTACACTTCTTCCCATCCTAACCCAATCTCCATTCTGCCACTAAAGTTGATGTCATCCCACTACTCCACAAATTCTAATGCTCAAAGGAGAAAACACAAAGCATTCCATTTAGCATTCAAAATCCTTTCCTGTATTCTATCTTTTCAGTTTTTTTTTTCAATACCTTACTGACACAGTGACACTGAGCTCCTGATTGTTTCATAAACAAGACAATTCTCTTCTTGGCTCCAGGCATTCTCTCTGGCTGTCTCTCATGCCTAGAAAGCTCTCTCTTTTCTACTTTTATTACTTGCTTCATTTAAATCCTAACTAAAATTCCACATTCTATAGGAAGCCTTCTTCAACCCCTATTAATTCTAGTTACTTTCCTCTGTTAATTTTCCCCTCTTTATCCTGTATATAAGTTGTTTGTATACATTTGTTTTCATTTTATTTCCCCTTAGACCATAAAGTCCTTGAAGGCAGAAAACATCTTTTGCCTCTTTTTACAAATCCAGCACTTAGCAAAGTGTCTGGCACATAGTAATCAATACATTTTTCTTAATTGATTTTTAAAACTGCTTTATTCCTGATCAAAGCACTGCCTGATACAGTTAATAATTGCCTGTGATGACGATTTAAACCCATATACTGACTTTCTAGTTCTCTGTCTACTACATTAAAGGTACAGGAAGGAGATAGATGAGGAAGACACTAATTTAAGAGTCTAAATCAAGTCATTGAGATTATAGAAATTTAACACTGTTTGAAGGCAACTGATAGGACACAAGGAATTATTTTTTATAAAATCAATGAAGATTGCTAGCTCCTCTTCTTGAGATATGAAAGAAGTTAGAAACTCTGATCTAGTGGTATATCTTGACTTTTTACTTTGAAACTTTTTGTATAGTACAGCAACATATAGAGATGAAGATTTTTTCCTCCCTTCTATCCTGCTTCCAACTTATAACAGAAATACCATGGCTGTGGAAAACTGCTTTATGAAACTAGAGAGAGGAACTTAATAACAGTTTCCTGTGCAGAAGAAAGAGGGACTTACATTCCCTGGGCCATAATCTATTCTTTAATAAAGGAGGAAACTGTTTTGTTTTGTTTTGTTTTTGAGTAGCACCAAACTTGGGAACTGATCATGAGTATATTGAAGTTCAAGAGTTGCTGAATTTAAGAATTTGAGCACTAGACCTTCTAGAAAAAGAAAATTTCAAAAAAAGGAATAGGAAAGAGAATAGAAGAAGAGGAGGAAAAGGAAGAAGAGGAGGAAGATGAGGAAAAGGGAAAAAAAAGATGATGATGATGATGATGATGATGATGATGCTTCTTCACTTGGTTCCTGCATAGCATCCTACTTAAAGAACAAAGACAATATTGGATTAATGAGTAGGAGTTTGCTCATTCTTCAGTAATGATATACAGGGAGTGCTTTAAGTCATGTGTATCTTTCAGAGCAGTTTAAGCCACAAGATGGAAGTCTGTGAAAAAAAAGGACTCACCAGAATAACTGAAGGTTGCCAGGACAGCAACTCTAAGTTTATCTCCCTTCTGAGGGAGATGAAAAATTATTGAGTACTTTATATTTCTGTATTTATTCATACATTATTGTCGGTCTTTACTATCTGGTATGGTTTCAGGAGGGTGAAATAAAACATGTGGAATGCTACATATTATATTGCATATCAAGCTTTTGTACATGATTTGAATGCCCAGTCACCTACATTTGAAACAAACTGGACACAGTTTATATCTAAGGTTTATTTGAGAGGCTTTTTTCCCCTTTATTTTTAGTTCAAAGCAAAGGAATTAAATTAAAAGTTACAACAAAACATTTCCTCCATAAACTTAGAGCATTCTGTCCCACAAATACATATAGTATCAATGGGAAGTATAGACATATAAAGACATACAAAGAAGTATACATTCAGGAAATATGTATGTAAACAGTGTTTTCTTTTGTTTTTGCTACTCTAGAGCCCTACAGTCATCATTTAATTTTTTTTTTAACCAAAAGTCTTGTGACATATACATAAGTTAAGAGAGAAAATAAAATCATTTGGGAGATTTTCCTGGATTAATTCACATTAAAGCAATGAGCTAGAGCCATAAATATACAATGTCTGGCATACAGTAGGCCCTTGATAATTCCTTAACTGACTTTTGTTGAATTGAATCTGGTAAATTTGCAGGATTGGAAAACAACAAGCAGGGTCTGAATACTGTGGTTGAGGAGTGTAGGTCCCTCGGGTTACCCAGCCCCATGGGCAGTCTAATTACGGAACTCAGAACTCTTACAATAATCCATCCCAGCAGTCTATTAGAGCACAGACTGTCACTGTTGCATTTATGTGAAGAAGTATTAGCTGATGGAAATCTGTCCCAGCTGTGTGGCTACCACAACTTCCTCTGTTCTGAGCTTGGGCATTTGCACTGCACCTCCCTCCAAGTTTGGCAACTCCCTGCTGTGTCCTTGTGTTCTTTTATGGACATTGGAGGGGGGAAAGCACAACTAACACAGAGTGCATGTGCTTGCCTTTACCCTAGTCAAATGTCTATGTTTCTGTGTCAGATTTAATGATATTTCTTCTCACTGAGGCTATATGAAAGCCTCCAGGAAAAAGCTTGAATTTAAATATTCTCAAGATCCTTCTTTTAGGCTCAGACCTTGTACTTGCCTATTCTTTTTTTCCTTTGCTGACATTCCTTGGTTTCAATCTGCCTCACTTTTTACTTCTTTCTTGACTTCATTCTTCCCAGTTCTAATATGGCTGCCTCCTGTGACTACCACCATTTCCCTCCCATAAAATATTAGTTAGAATCCATTAGAAAAATGGAGTTCTGCCTACAATAATCAAACTTTGCCACTTGATTACAGTATTTTTTTTTTTTTAATATAAGGCCAGGAATCCTATCTTGGACAATTGCTGTCTGTATAACCTTGGAAAATTCATTTAAAATTGCTAGGCCTCAGCTTCAATAATAAAATGCAGGGGTTAGATAAGATGACTTTTTAGTGACCCTTCACACCCTAGAAATATGATCTTGCAGATGTTGATAGAGACATTAAAACACATCTACATAAGTCTATACAAATTACTTAACTTTTCATTGCTCCTACAATCCACAAATTATAGACTATTTATAAATCTACATTGGGAGAGGGAGTTTGCTCATTAAGTGTCCTTAAATCATAATACTGGAGACCAAAGTCATCAAGAATATCAAAATTCTAATATCTGCCCAAGATAAATAGAGGTGTCAAATGTAATTGATACAAATTTTCCATTCAGCACAGAGGATAGGGATCTCCCCAAATAGATTAAGAATTTAGATTTCGTGGTCTTTAATTTAATGATCAAATGTAGAGGCCATTTTCAATCAGAAAATACAGATCTCATTGGGTTAAAGGGTAAGCTTTGAAGAAACACCTTGTGATATATAATCAAATAAAAAAAATAAGTCTAGTGGAAGTTCTTATCTTGAAAGATATCATTTCGTAGTCTATATACTTATCTATGTTTATTAGATTTATCCTATCCCTTTTGAGAAAATATTTTAAGGAGACTTCCTACATGGCAAATCTATCAAAGTATCTGAAAATAGAGGTGGTAAGAAAAGGGCTAAAAAAATATACTATTATCTTTTCCAAAATGAAGAAATTAAATTAGGATCATACCCTTTGCCAGAGCATGACCTAAATATGCTCTCCCTGAGCAGCTTCTACATAATGAGAAATAAATATTTAATGCAATTATGCAAATCATTTAAAGCTTTTGTTCACTCATTCCCAAACAATTAATACCACCTTTGATTAAGGAAATTACAAATTCCTTTCTCTTCCTCCAACCCTTTTATAATTCTTTTTTTTTTTTCTACCAAGAATATGTTTTGCTATATAAACAAGCATGATTTATAAGGATGAAATAACTAGGGAAAGTTTTGATGGACCAGTTTAAAGAATCAGGATTGTGTAAATATAGTTCCTAATTAATAAACACACTGACATAATGAAATGCAAATATTATTTGTCCTGCAAATAAGAAATAATATCACATGATTTTTAAAAGATAGGCACACTCAGTTTTACCAGGTCAAAAGAATAAAAAAAAAAATAGTTGGTCATTAGTTTCCTTAAGGTAAAATAATCTTAGAATATGCAAAACTCTACTTTTGTTATAGAAATAAAACCAAACTGGAAATGCAATAAAACACATTTTCAGTGGCTCTATTTATAAGCTGCATTCTCCTCTATACAATACTAATCATCACTTATAGTCAGTTCCAAAGGAAAATGAATTTTGAATGTTCAATTCAGCTGGTTCACTAAACTGCAAAAGTTAGTAAATGATCTCCCCAAGTTGTTGTCTGTCATCCATATGGGGGACAATATGGATAACTAATCTGTGATAATTTGGTAGACTATCAGACAAGACTTTGGTCGGGCCCCCCCCACTCTAGGCAGAATGGAAGATTTTCCAAATTAAGCAACTGACAAACCAGGAAGACATTTTATCTTGTCCTCACTAAAGACAAATTAAAGTCAAATTATGTCAGGGTGAAAGCAATTTTATTTATCACATGGGTAAATCATTTTTAATGCCATCCATTTCCTTGACAAGAACACAATTTCTAATGCTATTTCTAGTCTTATTTTTAGGTAAACTTTTTTTTTTTACATAGTCAATTACCTTCTTTAAAAAAAAAAATCAGGTATTATAAGTTATTATGTATAAGAATTGTGAAAGTACTAAATTTAAAAAGTATTAATGCATTAGCTATCTTTAGAATAATAGGAGTCAGACTGAAAGGATTTTAGAGTCCATTTAATTCCCTCCTTCCTTAATTTACTAGTAAGGAAACAGGACCAAAATTACAGTTAATAAATAACAGATATAGACCTAAGTTCTGTGACTAAAGGACCTGGTGCTCTTTCCTTATGGTGTCTATGTCCTCCTGACATATATACTGATATACATGCATTTTTGTGATTTGCATTATGCTAGTTACAATTTATTAAGGGAAGCTATGGGAAAGGGAATATATAGTACAAGACACTGTACTAAGCACATTTTATTATTGTCTTATTTGATCTTATGTTAGTATTCCCATTTTACAGCTGAGGAAACTGAGGTAAATGGAGGGTTTTTTTGGTTTTGTTTATAATTTGTTTTGTGATTTTCTGAATCACACATCTAGTAAATGTCAGACTGGATTTGAACTTTGGTGTTCCTGACTCCGACCCCAGTGCTCTATCCATTGGACCACTAAATTATTTCATACTTTTATAGTACTATGGAAGAGTAGAAATGGTTAATGAAAGAAATGGTTTCCTAACTTTTCCTGCCTGACCACAGCCTACTTGCAGGAAACTATATTACTTAAATTTTAAAAAGAAAAGAAAAAGAAGTATGACTCAGAGAAATAAGGAGAGTATAGATGTTGTCCATTACTTTATCCATATGCTGTATTTGTCAGTGCATATTGTATTTGAGCCAGGGCAATCAAATTCTATTTTCCTTGAAGTGAAAAAATAAGAATATTAGTTTGAAGTATCCTAATAAATTATTAAGAATAATTAATAAGTGATTACTACACACTTTAAAATGAAGTATTGAATGAACAGATCCTAATGAATATGAAGTTATTTGAAAATTTCTAGCATTTTCAAAGTTTATTGTCCTTTTGTTCTTAAACTTTAGACCAATCTAAGTCTGTTTGCATATTTTGGGATCACAATAACAGGTTTATATTCCTGAAACTGTCTAAAAAAAAGTCTTATTTTGGTGGAATGATTCATCTTAGTTGAATGCCTGTTAAATGAGCTATAAGTTTCAATCACATGTAATATCACTTTAAGAGCAATACTTCTTATACTGGAGACCTCCAATGAAAGACAAAAATGTTTATTGAATACATTTGTATATGCAGAAGAAACTATGTGGTACAATAGATTGAATTCTGGACATGAAATCAGGAAGACATTACTTTGAATCTAGCCTCAGAAACTTACTAGTTGAGTGATCCTTGGGGACATCACTTAACTATTTATCTGCCTCTGTTTCATTTGTGAAATGAGGATGAAAACAATACCTACCTCCCAGATTGTTGTGAGTAAAAAAGGAGTTAAATAATGTTTATAATGTTATAAAGTGTCTTGCAAATCTTTAAATACTGTATAAAGACTATTGTTCTTGGCAATCAGTGGCATTGCATAATAAATGGTTGGCATTAAACTCAAGAAGATCTAGACTTAAATAATTTCTATAATACATACTAGTCATGTGATCATGAACATTTTCTAAATTATAGATGAATTACGGGTCTATATTTGTAAAGGGACTTTTCATATTGGGAATTTCCCACATTAATAAATTGCACATCTGGATGGCATGTATACATCTATGTTTATATATGTATATATTATATATATAATAATATATACACACAAATATAAGATACATAGTTATTATTTCCAATTGCTTGCTATATGCTTTATCTTTATGAACAGTGTCACTATAAAAAGACTACATACGTATGCATATTACATATTATACCATATATGTGACATATGTGTATATATATATATGTGTTGTGTGATATATGGTATTATATTATATGTTATTTTATACATATATATTATACATACCTGTATATAGAATATGTGATTAAATTTTGTGGGCATAGGTCCTTGAATGTGAATAGTATGTGATAACTGCAAGTCCTACCACAAAGCACATTAGCCTTTTTCACCACTTCTATAAGTGTAATATCAAAAATCCCCAAACATAGAACTAGATGCTAGAAAAGAGGCTTGAAGTACATCATTCTTATCTCTAATTCTTTAGTTTTCTTATCTACAAAAGGGATTAGATAATTTTTAAGGATCATTTTAGTTCTAGAGTCCTTGGAATCTCCAAAATCTCAACCTTATTTTTTCACCTAATAAATTATAACGATCAAACATTTTAAAATCAAATTTACAAGCCACAAATTTGTAATAGAATCAGTGTCATATCCAAATAGCTTTACACATATCCAAATAGCTTACTCAGAATTTATTTTTCAAAAAACCTATTAAGCTAAGTTATAATGAATACTAATTTTTCACTGATGCCCTGTTCACATATCAGATAATTCTGGAGCTCCTGAAAATTCTAATTGTGCTTGTTGAATGGAAAAGATGGTACAAAAACAGTAAGAGATAATGAAAATGATGACCATAAAGTTGTTCCCTATAATTTTAAATTCACTACTTGTTTCACAAGGTTGTTATGGGGGAAAAAAAGAAAAAGCATTTTGTAAACCTTAAAATACTAAATAAACATGAACTATTATGAGTAAATCCTCTTCTAAAGATTTCTTACAATGTTTCATCATAGCCTGAAAGGATAGACTTTGGTTCTCTTGTAAAAGTTAACTTATTAAAAAGTAAGGTTTCTTTATGATTATATTAGAGTACCACCTGCTTCTATTACATTATAAATAAAACTGTTTCAATGTCTTTTTAAAAAATTTCAGGGGCAGCTAGGTAGCATACTGGATAGAGCACCAGCCCTGAAGTCAGGAGGACCTGAGTTCAAATCTGGCCTTAGACACCTAACATTTCCTGGCTGTGTGACCTTGGGCAAGTCACTTAACCCCAATTGCCTCAGCCAAAAAAAAAAAATTCAGTTGATACCAAATAATCTTCTCTGGACAGTGAAGGCTAATGGTATCCATTCAATTTGTTCTTTCTGTGTATTACTTTCCACTAAGATTGGTCTCTTCTTAAGAGTCTAGCTGAAAAGAGAGAGAAAACAGGGGCAAGGAAGGGGTAAGGATAGAGGTCTTGGTGAAAGACGGTAGAAATCTGGTTCTAGAGATCAACTCAATTGTTTCCATTTCATGGATAAAAACACTGTTAATCTCTGAATTCTCTTTTTTCTCAGTAACTCTTTGGAAACAGACTTACTGCATTTCTCCTACAGTAAAGGAACAAAGCCTATGCATCTTGCTTGATCAATTGGAAGAAGGAACTCAGTACTGCCAAAGTTAGAGTCCATTAGTGTTCATTGTTCCTGAAGGCAGATAGAAAAATCCTTATGAGACTGTTCTAAGAAGCTAAAATGAGCTCATAATCACTTAAATTAAACTGTATTTCACTAGTCTCCTGGACTTAAAGTTACAAAGACTGTCCAAATACATAGCAGACCCCTTAATGCCCCTGAATGTTAATCTTAATTGTTTGAGGAGCACAATAAGGAAGAAGGAACTCTTTTTAGCACTGAAATACTTTATGAAATATAGTGGCTAATATCAATATGTTGAACATTTATTGAAAAAAGTTTAACAACATTATAATAATAAATGATAAAAAGAAAGCATGGATTCTAACCACTTTGTCCTCCTTTAGGCAAGCATCCAAGGAAGCAGGGTAAAGAGAAAAACAAAAGAAGAAGAGAAAAAGAAAAAGAAGCATATATTAATACATAGTTTTTTAAAGGCAATTATATCGTGTTTCTATGAAGTTAAAACATAAAAATTTTGAAAGCAAAAGCATAATTCCTAAATAAAAAGAGTTCATTATAGAAAAAAGAAAAGATATACATTTCAATTAGGAAAAATCTAAATGAGGAACATTAGCAAAACAAAATAATAAAGATCAAAAATGAGAAATATTAGTTATCTCAATGCTATGATTATAACAGAAAATTTGTTAAGGACTAGAAATCATCAGGGTATAATGTTGTAAAAATGTTTCCTCAATTAATTATTTTCCCATAATCCATTTAATTTCAAAGATTTGACAATTTAAATAAACTCTAAAATGAAATAAGGTAGGACAGGCTTGAACCTAAGAATAAATACATAACTTTGTATTCCTGTTCTTAACCATCTTCTCTTCCTGACCCCCTCAACCCCCCCAAAAAAATCAAAACATAGTTTTTTGGGTTAGGCAAATCTCTTTAGCCTCAGAATCTCTCAGAAGAGCAAATTTTTCTTTTGCTATACTTCCTTTATGGTTCTCCTTTTTTTTTTTGGGGGGGGGGAACCTAAGATGTCCTTAATAACGTTCATATTTAATAATTAATCCCATTGTTATAGGTTTGTTTTTGTCCCACATTAGACAACCATTGTAATACTTTTATGGTTTCATCTATAAGAATCTTGTCCTAAAATAACTTATTTGGTGTTGCTCAAGATGATCTAGTTACTACTGGGAAGAATTTTAGTCCCCTGTTCTTATCTCCCAGATAAAATATGCCATTTGCTATGACACTGAGGCACAACAATGGAAGGTTCATTTTTGTCTTATCTGTGCTATTTAAAAAATCAATATTACATAAAACCTTTTTGCTATTTTTAGTGCAACACTCAAGTAACAAGATAATATAAGGGATTCTCTAAAAAGAACATTGCCTTTAAAAAAGCCAAAAAATTCCATAGGAATGCTTTAAGAGTTTAGATAGTTTAGATCTTATATTAAATATATATAATATATATACACATATATTATATTTAGATCTTATATTATATAATATTTCTATGTCAGAATAGTTTTCCCCGCCTTGTGACTAATTCTATGGGTACCACTTGCAGGGCATAAAATATAATACACTATTAAAACTGTATTCGAAGTCTAAAAACAGTTTTTTGGAATTCTTACCCAAGATATTTTCATTTAGTGTTATTTCAGAGAATTATGTTCACAAATGCATGAATATTAAAATGAAACATCCATTAGAAGAGATAAAGAACTTGGATCCCACAAGAAGAGAAGAAAAAGTACAAAATTGTAGCTCAATCACAATAGCGACAAGGAGAAAGGTTTTATTCATTATCAATGTATGTTCTTATATCTATAGATATCTAACTAGTTCAAGTTCATACAAACTTAGGGCATTATTCCTTTCTCTTTAATGGCATGATAAAAAGTTATAACCTGCTATTCATAAAGGCACATCCTCCTCTCATCCATATTATCTTATATAAAACTTTCTCTCTCTCTCTCTCTCTCCATATATATATATGCATATATATAGTCATTTATAAATTACATTTTAAAATTCAAAGAACCAGAAAATAATGGTTATATCCTTGTTTCAGATAATGAAAGTTAGAAAAATGCCCATTTTTTAGACATTAAAATCATTGAAACTGAAATTTAATATTTTACTACCAAACTGGTCATGAAAATTTACAACTCATTAAGATAAAGACTGTCAATCTTTTTTGGAGAAAAATGAACTCTGTCAAAAAGCAGAGCCAAAACTAGGGTGAGGTAATTGGAGCTTATCACCAGGATATTAAAGTTGACCTTAGGTTCTCATTAAAAAAAATAATAATAATTAGAAAAAAATAGAAGCTATTATATGATATTTTGTCTAATCTCAGAGATGTCTCATTCCAGATGAGCTCTCCTCTGTGACAGTGAATGAAGGCTCATTGTATCTTAAGGTCTTTATCTCCCTGTTTTCTATGTCCACCTAATTGAATTATTTTTAAAAGTTAACTTGAAGGTAGTTTTAATGTTGTTTGCCCTTCAGGTCTATTTTATTAAGCTTCCTTGATGTGTTTTTTTTTAATGGTGCTACTTAAGTCTTGGTCCATAAGATAGATCCTAAAACATAGTATGAGAATCTGAGATATTGATAATCTCACATACCTTCATTTTTCATATGATTACTGGCATTTTAAAATAGATATATTGAAGGAAAACATACAACAGAGCAAGAGACTGATACCTATATCTCCTTTTTAATAAATATATATTTCAAGGCTTAGAAATCTTAATGTTTTTATTTTCATCAAATTTATTTATTTCTATTCTTTTCACACTTACATTGTTTGATCGCAGAGAAACTCGGCCTCCACATCTTGCACAGAACTTGGTCCGGCAGTAAGAACATAAATGGCCACATCCATCAGCAAACTTTGTTTTCAGACAAATGCCACAAGTTGGGGCATCATCTTTGTGTTCTCCTTGATAACGGCGGGCTTCTTCCCCAATTTTCCTCACTTGTTCTTTATAACTTTCAAATTGCTGATGCAATCTCCTGGGCAAAACCAAACACATAAACAAAGTAGAAGAAAACTAAGTATATCATAAAACAAGAAAAAGTAACTCTTTCCAAAGTAAGATAATGAACATGTGATGATAACAAAAGATATGTTATAGTGATCATTTATTTGTGCATCCTACTCTATGGATAAAGCAATTATCATAATAAGAGACTCATTCCACCCTGATAATTATCCTATAATTTATTACCTGTTGCCCCACCCTCTGAACTCCCCTAGGAAACTAAATCCTTTCAGTTCTGAAAATCCTATTCTTGCATTTGTACTATCCTGATTAGTGAAAATGTCACATGAACCACTTCATCATGCTTCACATTCTAGTTCATATATATATTATACCATTTATGATATAATCATATCATATTACTATCTACCCTGCCATCATTCCTTATTGCTTAGTCCTAATCTCTAACCACTTTCTCTTACCAGTTCAATTAAAAAAAATTGGCATTGCTACTAGGAAGGATTTGGCAATCAACTCCCTATGATGCTATTCATCATCCCTCTAACTTTGCAAATCAAAACACATTTCTTGAAATATCATAACTAAACTGTGTTTTTATACCTCCTCCCTAAAAAGAATATAAATTCTCTAGCTTCTGTGTTTTATTTCTAGCACGTAACAATAAATGTTTTTTTTTTAATTTATTCATTCATTCATAGGACTTTAAAGCTGGGAAACTGTTGAGATTATCTAATACAGCTGTTCTCAAATATTTTGGTTTTCTTCTCATCAAAATTGAGGAATACTTTACACTCTTAAAATAATTGAAAATAATTGAAAAGTGTTTACTTATATATGGTCTATTTATATTTACCATATTAGAAATTAAAATGGATATTTTGTCAAAATAATTATTTATTGATTCACCTAAAATAACAATAATAAAAATATTATATGGTGACATATATGGCATTTTATGGAAAAAATATTTTCCAAAAGGTTAAAAGAATCATATCATTTTAAATATTTTTGCAAATCTTTTAATATTTAAATATAAGAGCTTTATTCTCATATCTGCTTCTGTATGCAATATCTTGCAATATGTTTTTTGTATTTTGAAATATATTTGGGTTTCACACAGAGAGGTAGTTGGAAAAGAAAGAAGTATTTTTAAAAGGTAAATAGCATCTCAGTAGCAACAACAGCAGTGGTTGTGATAGTAGTAGCACTAGCGGTAATAGTATCAGTCTTGTGGCTGTTTTGTGGTGGTAGTACTAGTAATTGTAGTAGCAGCAGCAGCTAGCATTTATTATAATAACCAGCTATTATGTTTCAGGTACTATGCTAAGTCCTTTATAATTGTTATTTCATTTGATCCTTACAACAATCTTGAGAAGACTCCTATTATTATTTCATAATAATACAGTTGAGGAATTACAATTAAGGAAACTCAGATAAAGATGTTAAGTGACTTGCTCAGGATCTAGACTTGACCTTGGATCGTCCTCAGGTAATTGAATTCAAATATTTCAAGCTCCCGAGTTCTCTGTCTACTGTGCCACTTATCCACCAATATTATTTTGAAAATATTTAATTAGTTTTATTATGAAAATAGTTTTGACCTCACATACTCCCTGAAATAGATTCCATAAATGGACCATAACTAGAGAACCACTGACTTAGTCTAACCCCATCATTTTACAGATAAGGAAATTAAAGTAAGGAGGTAGTGAAATGAATTATATACCATTATCTAATCTCTTCCTTCATTTTCTTGCTTCCATATATTGACAAGTATCCTTCATACTTGAAACAAAATCTAACATCAAACTCTATTGTAATATTTCCCTTTCACCAAGGTAAAGTCCATCAAGCCTTTCCTAGTTTTTGCAGTTAGAAATTATGCCTCCCTTCTTCAATGTTTCACAACAATCAAACTTTTCCAATGTATTATACAATTCTTATTTGTGATATTATCAAATGTTATTCAATCAACGAATTGGAAGGAACTTAAGAAATCATCTAATTCAGATCTTCATTTTGCAATTACTTTCCAAGGACACATAAAGTGTTAGAACTAGTATTAAATTCAGATGTACTAATTCTAGAAATTGTGCTCTTTTGATTTTACTTTATTACCTCTACTAGAAGTAAGATCATCAAAGTCAGGATTTTTTTTTTTCAATCTTGCTAGCCTGAGCACCTAGAACAATGTGTTTCACATCATGGACACAATAGATACTAATGGGATTGAGTAAAATTAATTGACTTGTCCAAAGTGACATAGCAAAGTAAGAGAACTAAGATGAGAATGCAGATTGCTTCACTTTCTATCTAGGGTATCTTCTCACTAAACTAAATACTTCATTTTCAGTATTTCATCAGGACAATGCTCAGGGAGGGATTCGATAAATGCTATTTGTAAGCAAATTCTATTTATTGATTATATATTTCATTATGTATAAGTTGCCTAGAATCTATGAGCTATGATTGCCTTAAGATGCAATATCTCACTATTTACTTTGAAGGGTTGTTGTAATGCCCTTTGTATATGATAACATATGAACAATTCTCATTACTTAATGGGTAATTATTACAGATTATATAAGCAATGCAAAATTAATTTTCTGCATGAAAATGAAATATCAGTGACCCAAGATACTTTTCCACATCTATCATGTTTCAGTTTTTCCCCAAATGAATCTTTCAGGAAATAGGATTTCCTGAATAATGTTATTTAATATTATACTCTCCTCCCACTGGACCCTGATGAAGGATTCCATAGTTATCTAAAGACAAACTGAAGGAATTCCCCTCCTTGGTGACAGCCTGGAAATACTCCAACAAGTGAAACCCATGGGGAATGCCTGGCTGCTTGTCATAGATTTGTTTACTACAATGCATCTGGATAAGCTTTCTGGGATTAGTGTATTCCCTAGAATTTAGAATGCAACTATCAAGTTTTCGACCTCCAAATATGTATCACTGTCAAAGTAGGA
This sequence comes from Antechinus flavipes, assembly GCF_016432865.1. Lineage (NCBI taxonomy): Eukaryota > Metazoa > Chordata > Mammalia > Dasyuromorphia > Dasyuridae > Antechinus > Antechinus flavipes. The sequence goes on along the minus strand of NC_067401.1, from coordinate 239,995,105 downwards.
AGAATCAACTTGATGCTTTTTTATTCAGAAAAACTGTGCAGATATCTTATTTCCCTCAAACAAAATTAAGTAACTTCAATGTAAAAATTGAATAGTTTAAAGAAATGAGAATTCATTTTATCTTCTTTTGATAGAAACCAACTCATGAACAAGAAATGAAAGAAAAAAAAAAACCATTAGATTCTCCCTCTCCTGTATTAGAAATCAGATTTTGCACTTCTCCACATTCACCAAGGACAAGAATTAGATAACAAATATTCATTCATACATGAAACACATTTCACACACTAGGAATAGTATTAATAGGAATAGGAGTAGGAGTAGGAGCAGCAATTGAACTTCATCAAAAAAATAGTTACAGGTACGAAATAAAAATCATGTCTTTCTCTTAACCCCACAATTTTAGATTCATTACTGAGATTAGCATAGGGAAGGTGGAAATCTTATCTTCATGTTATAGAAAAATTACTCATTACATTAAATTGAATCATATTTACTTGGAAAATGTAGTTTTGAACTTATAGCAACAAATAACATCCCAAATAAAGAAACTAAAAATTAGCCTTTAGTTTCTTAGGTTCTATTACAGATGAAAGAAGGATAAAAATGGGGAATAGCATCACTCAAAGATATTTAAATGAAACCCAAAGAAAAAGAGAAGAAGTAAATATGTATTTTAAGAACTAAGACCACTGGGGGAAAAAAGATACAAAGAATTGTGAAAAGATAAAAATTCTGGCTTCATTTTTAGTCTTTATGATGATGTGATTATATCAATAAGTAGTAGTGTAATGACCGCGTATTTAAAATCAGCCGGAGTCAGGAATTCAGGTTAAGGGAAAAATCTTCAATATTTATTGAAGTGAAGAGGTGAATAAAGATTGCGATAGCAAATATAGGCAAGAAAGATTGCGATAGCAATATGGGCAGTTGCGATAGGAAGCCAGCTAACAGAGAGAGATGTGAGCTGAGCCAACCATGGCAATGGCAATCCCCAAAGTCTCTCCTTCCCCTTCCTTTTCCACTCCCCTGCCTCCACCCACCAAAATTGTCATTTCCTATACAACACATCAGGACTTGCACAAAGAGTGGGTGGGGGCCATTCTTTCTCCAAGCTTATATATTAATAGAGTATGGTCCAATTACTATTTAGCCTCATGTGCTTGGGACCTCAGTGCATCAACTCAAGCCTCAGCCCATTACATAGTAGTGTGATATAAGATGTACCCTGCTCAAATGAAAATACTATTTATAGAAAACCAGGATATATATTTTAGAGCCCCAGCTTTGGCACTTATTACCTGGATCAGTCAGTCAATAAATATTTGTTAATGGTCATCTATATGAACAGAAAGGTTTAAGTGACTAAATGAGGATTAACAAACCCAGGTGACTTGACCCCAAACTTGGCACTTATTTCATCATATCACGGTGACTTAAAATCTTCATTTATGTAACCCTATGTGCTATAGGGACCAAATGAATATTAACAGAGATATTTCAAGATTCTGTCCTTAGAACAATCAATACCATTGAGATATTACTAGGATGTTAATAGTGAGACTATAATATTAGATTTAACTTTTTGTCTCTAGTGTTCTAATGCTTTAATCTATAACAGTATATGCTATATGAATAATAAATGCAAAATGCATATTGTATCATTTTGTATTACAGTAAATGTGTAATTTTGAAATGAATTCTATTTGAACATTGTGTTCACAGAATTTATAATTCCCTATTATTGATTCTTACCTTGGCAAAATATATAATTGCTGCTTTCAATCTCAAATAATATTTACTATTGAATACACATACATTTTATATAAAAAAGAGGTATAAAGCATTCCATGATTATGAAAAAAAGGATTCATATTGAAACAAAAGTTTCAGGCTGTATCTGAATTGCTAGATTGTGTGTGTGTGTGTGTGTGTGTGTGTGTGTGTGTGTGTGTACTAAATAGGTTAATTTTTCAATCATTATTATATTGTTTTAACATCTTATTATGTCCAATACAGAAAAATTTAATGCTAGACCTGTGTCTACACGCTGAGTGTACATTAATGTAGCATATATTTCCTTCCAAATGTATATAAAGCTGTACAACATCCCTTAAATAACTCTCTATATATACCATAGATTGTCAAAGCTTAGATTTCAAATTAAAAAAAAAAAAACTAGTAATGAATAGTTCATGAAAAATTAAAAAGTGTTGAGAAACTTCTATGTGCAAAGCATCATGATTGATATTATGCAGTACCACAGTACCTGTTTATTGTAATGGGTGCTCAATAAATATTTGTGAAAGGGAAAGCTTTCTTTTGATTTGGCATATTTATTATAATGTTACAACATTCCATTTCTTTCATATAAAAGAATGACATGGGAAAGAAGAAAAAGAAGAAGGGAGAGAAGAGAGTTAAAGAGGGAGGGGGAAAATTAAAAATGGAAAAAGAAAGGAAGAAATTCTATAAATATTTAAAAACTAATTGTGTACAAGATCCCAAGTTAGTTTGAGGGAGAGACCATTAAACAAATGAAGGGAAGGAGAGAGTGACTCACAGAAGAGACAGTGACACCTGAATTTTGTCTTGAAAGAAGAAAAGAATTTGGAGTCAGATATGGGAATCATAGGCAATCCATGCATGGCTATTAAATTGTGTAAATTCATCCATATTAAAAGTAATCTGTCAAGATCAGGAGCAGCTAACTCTTCATTTTGACTGAAACGTGGATTTCATGAGGGGAATAATGGGAAACAAGGCTAGAAATATTTAGTTAGAGCCAAATTTTAAGAGGCCCTTAACTGCTCTTGTGATGCAGTTATATTTTTCACAGAGGCAAAAGGTAGCTCAATAAAAATTTGTGAGTAATAGAGAATATTATATTCAGACCAGATCCTTAGGAAGTTTAAATTGGTCTGAACAGAGAATGTAATCCTACTATATATACCTAACAGACTCAGGCGTGGAATCGAAAGGAAAAAACAACAGAATCTCTGAGCTTTGTTTTGAACTTACTCTCATTCTCTTGTATCACTAGAACCAGAATTTTGGAAATGCTATAGATCTTATGATCTATATAATCTTTGAAAATTGTGGAAAGCAGCCCTAGAAGTGGTTTAAGCAGGAATGACAATGAACAACTAGGAATTGTTTATTGTTAAAGGGAACTTTCTAATCCTATCAGATATAGGCTTGGCCCAGAGACATTGATTCTGATTTGAGTGAAAGGTTCTTAGACATTAATTAACTGTCTAGCTATTTTAAGTTTAAAAGTATTTGGTCCCTGAAGATTAAGACCATGAGACCTGTCATCTCTCTCCTTATGGAAAGACATTCACTTTCCTCTAATACAATATTTAGGTTCCTTACTGCCCTGCCTGCTAAAAAGGACTTAAATTTAGCATCCAGGTTTGTAAGCTAAAAGAGGGATGATGATTGAACCCTTTTTTCCCTCTCTTATAAGTAAAAAAATAAGTCAAATCAACAAGCATTGACAATACTGGCCCACAATACTGTGGGGTTAAAGGAGTTGTCCAATGTCACAGCTATTTTTTAAGAGATAAGACTTTAACCCAGGTCTCCTTGGCTTCAAGACTAGGTCTCTATCCACTACATCACACTGCCTTTTTATGTGCTAAAATTAATTTAAATATAACTAGTTGCTAAGAAAGTAATTTTGAATTTTGGGAGGTTCATTTTGGTCTATATTATAATTTAGTACAGAAGATTTCTCCAATCCAGAAAAACCTATGATTCATGGACAACTTCAAGTCTTATTTAATTATGTGGATTGTGTATATATGAGAATTAAATTACTTTCCCATATCCACAATGTTAATTTTTGTCAAAGGCAGAAATTAAAATAATGTTCTATGCTATGTTTTACTTTCTGTAACTATTTGTTGTTGATTAGATAGAACCTGTTATATCACTGATAGAAAGAATGTCCTCTAACCAATGTATCTAATAATCATAATAACAATATTTGTCTAGCACAGTGTTTACAATGCATTTTACAAATATTATCTCAGATCTATGGAGAAGGAAAGAATTTATGACCAAAGGAGGCTTAGAGAACATTATACAATGCAAAATGGATAAATTTTAAAAGTTTTTGCCCAAACAAAACCAACTCAACCAAGATTAGAAGGAAAACAGAAAACTGGGAAACAAATTTCACAAGCATTTCTGATAAAAGCCTCATTCTCAGATTTATAGAGAACAGAGTCAAATTTAAAAGAATATAAACATACACATATGAAAAAAAACTAAAAATTTGCTTCAATGATGTTTAGCCAAAGCACATATTTATTAGAAATCATAAGCAGATAAGGCAGGTTTGAAGGCTAGCAAGAACCCTTGTCTTTTCAATGATCTCACTTTATCATCCAGGCATGTAATTGTCATCCCATTCTATTTGGTCTTGAATTTGTATCACTGGCATTATGTCTCTGAGCTAGACCACAAAAATTAAAATATCATCTTTAAAAATTCCCCTTTTAAAATTTACCTTATAAAGGAAGGAAGATCTTCTTTAAGAGATCTTTATTTCCCACTGAAATAGGTTAGTTTATTCAACTGGCAAGCAACTTATCATTTAGTCTAGAGTTTGTCATAAAAAGACTAGGAAATATAGAACAGGTATGGTTTTTTTGTTTTGTTTTGTTTTGTTTTGTTTTTTTGCAAAATGGGGCATCGTGATGGAGAATAGAGAGGAGACCTGAAAAATTTGGGAGTCTAGGAGTATGGAGGAGGAGATATCCCAAGGTAGGTAGAGAAATCTTTAATGATAAAACACTCTGAAAGGAGATGGCACAGAATAGGAGAAGTATAACATTAATGAGAAAAGACTTAAAGAAAAGGAAAATGTCCTGGACTTCTTGTCATAATCATTATCTTTTGCATGCCTCCCTAAGCATATTGTAAGCCTCTTGAAGGTATGGTAATTATGCCTATGTGAGTCAGTCAGTCAGTCAGTCAGTGATAACTTATAAAATGACCATTTATATTCTTTAATCATTTAATCCATTTTAATCATTTCCAACTGTTTCATGAATCCATTTGGAATTTTGTTGGCAAAGATACTGCAATTGTTTGGCCATTTCCTTCTCCAGCTCATTTTTATAGATGAGAAAACTAAGGTCAACAGAATTAAATGATTTTCCCTGGCTCACATAGCTAGTAAATGTCTGAGCCCAGATTTGAACTCTTTTTCAGGCCCAACTTTGTATGCACTGTACTATTTAGCTTTATGTTCATTTTGATTTTATGAGAAAATTTATGAACATTTATGAAGACTCTGTGCCACATACTACTAAGTATTGGGAAAAGAAAGAAAGAAAGAAAGAAAGAAAGAAAGAAAGAAAGAAAGAAAGAAAGAAAGAAAGAAAGAAAGAAAGAAAGAAAGAAAGAAAGAAAGAAGAAAGAAAGAAAGAAAGAAAGAAAGAAAGAAAGAAGAAAGAAAGGAAGGAAGGAAGGAAGAAAGAAAGGAAGAAAGGAAGGAAGGAAGGAAGAAAGAAAGGAAGAAAGGAAGGAAGGAAGGAAGGAAAGAAGGAAGGAGGAAGGAAGGAAGGAAGGAAGGAGGAAGGAAGGAAGGAAGGAAGGAAGGAAGGAAGGAAGGAAGGAAGGAAGGAAGAAAGAAAGAAAAAAGAAAGAAAGAAAGAAAGAAAGAAAGAAAGAAAGAAAGGAAGAAAGGAAGGAAGGAAGGAAGAAAGAAAGGAAGAAAGGAAGGAAGGAAGGAAGAAAGAAAGGAAGAAAGGAAGGAAGGAAGGAAGGAAGGAAGGAAGGAAGGAAGGAAGGAAGGAAGGAAGGAAGGAAGGAAGGAAGGAAGGAAGGAAGGAAGGAAGGAAGGAAGGAAGGAAAGAAGGAAGGAAGAAAAAAGAAAGAAAGAAAAAACCACCACTATCTCCTTACTTGAGGAACTCACATTCTAATAGGTGATATAACATGTTGAAAAACATGTGTTCAAGCAAAATATATATGGAGGAGATAGAAGACTTCCATGGGATAATTGAGGAGAGAAATTAGAAAAGGTACAGAAGATAGTATTTTAACTGACACTTATGGAATCCTGAGAAGTCCTGAGGCAAAGATGAGGAAGGAGCACACTGCAGGCAATTATAGTCCATAAAAAATTGAGTGCCTTTGGGATGGGAAATGAAATTTCAGCTGAAGAACTGTAAAAAGCCCAAGATAGTTGGATTCTCATATCAATGGAGGAGAATGAAATGTAGGAAGACTGGAAGGGTAAGAAGTAGTCAAGTTATCAAGAATTTTAAATATCCAATCAAGAAATATGATATTTGATCCTATAGATATTAGGGTAACATTGGAGTTAACTGAGTAGATGGTCACACAGGAAATTCTTTAAGCAAAATTCCTTTTTCTAAAGTTGGTTAGGGGCAAAAGCAGTGGCCAAAATCAATCTAGAGTTTGCAATGGAATTCCAGTAAGGGAGACCAGGAGGATGGCTCAAGAGTTTCAGCAAATATCCAGAATGACTATTCAGGGACAGGAGGCTAGATTGAAAGTTTGGTTAGCTGAGAAGACCCAGCCCAACAAGTCAGAACACAAAAATAGGTTTCAGCATAAAAGACAAGACTAAGGAACTTATATTGAGGATTGAAATCTAGGCAAAGTCCCAAGTCCTCTGCGACTAAAATATGAAAATAGGCAAAGATGTTTTCCCAGGACAAGTAGAGTAGAAGACAAAAGGCGGATCACAGCATGAAACAGAATATAGTAAGAAGTAGCACACTTAAAAGTTTGGATTTAGGGTCAGTGGTCAGTGGCAAATAGATGGTGTAATGGAGAGAGTGCAGGGCCAGGAGATAAGAAGGCAGGAGTTCAAATTTGGCTTATACATCTATGTGCATTTGGGTAAGTCATTTAACCCTGTTAGTCTGTTTTCTCATCTGTAAAATAAGCTGGAGAAGGAAATAGCAAATCACTCCAGTATCTTCGCAAAAAATAAATAAATAAATAAAAACCCTCAAATAATGTCATGAAGAATCAGACACAATTGAAACAATTGAACAGCAAAAAAGAGTTTGGACTGTGTGTTACAACCCTCATAAAGCTTTTACCACTGGCAATTCCCCTTTCCTATAGAAGATAAATTTTAGACACTAGTCTCTTGCAGGCTGCTGCTAAGTATATAAAAGGAGAAAACATTGTTAGGAGAGTTCAGTGGAGGGTGAAGTTACTTCCATGATGAGAAAAGATTGTTAGGGAAGGCTTCACAGAGAAGGTAAACTTGATTTTGACTAATGGGCAGCATTTCAATTGGCACAGAGTTGAAGTGTAGCATTTCAACAAGCAAAGATCCTATCAGTGGGGAAAGGGAAAAAAGGGACGCTATTCCAGGCATAGTGAGTAGTGTAAACAATGGCAGGAAAACATAAGACTTGTTCCAGAAAACAGCACATTTTTTAAGTGTTAAGATCATTTGAAGCAAACAGAATATGGAGATGACATACAGTACCTGCTGCAAGTGGCCTTTCTACTTCCCCAAACTACATTAAAATGTAATTGGGAAATATTTAACAAAATTTTAAAAAATACAGTACAGTCTATATAACATTACAATTCAAAACTATGTCAATCTATTGTCCTGGAAAATCTTTATCTTTGATTTACTGGCCCCATTTTTGTTTGATTTTGAGGCTGCTGGACTACAGCAGAGCTTTTTAAACATTTTTTTCCAATAAAAACCTCTTTTTGTCCAAGAATTTTTTACATGACTCCATATATATATATTAGATATACAAATCAAACATTATTGGTAATAAATCATACTTCCATGACTCATACATTCAGTTACAAGTCACACATTCTGAGTCATAAATCACAGTTCAAGAAAATGGGGACTAGAAGATGGAAGTAAATACATGGCCTGGAAGCAGAATTTGGAGCTGGATTGTGGAGAAACCCAATAATACAAACTCTTTGTAGATAAGAACTCTTTTTTGTTTGTTTGTTTATTTAGTTTTCTAACAATTTAACAAGCCATTATGTGGCAGGTACTGTGTATGGCACTGTGGCTACAGAGTAAAAAAAATGATGCCATTCCTACTCAACAGGAACTAGTGATGGTGATGTGATTTTGGTATCTCTGGAGATTAGCACAGTGTCTGCTGCATGTTAGAAAGTTAATAATTTTTGTTGACCTAATTTAAGGACTTGACTAAAAGGAAGCCAGGGATTACAGGAGGTCAATTTGAAGAGAGAGAATTTCAGGTACATAGGAAATTGTCCAAAGATGAAAAAGAGAGAGAAAGAGATTGAATGTTATATGAGCAGAAATAATAAAAGGTGATTTGGGCAAGAATAATACTAAAAGAAGAATAATGAGGGTTCAGTCTTGAAAGGTGAGTTGGAGCCAAATTATGAAGGAGTTTAAATGTCTAGCTGAGAAATTTATATTTTGTGAGATGGATAAATAGGGCCACTAAACAGGTGAGTGCTCTAGGCTTTGTTTACACCTCCCTCTATGTAGCACACACAATAGGAGACTCTTCAATAATTGCTGAATGAATGAAACAACCTATCATTTTGGGCCATCTGTGGGAATGAGATTTGTTCAACATATCCTTTGTAATGAGATTTTACCCATATCCTTTTAAAAAGGAATTGCTAAACAAATTGACAGTACATACAAAGGAAAATTGAGTCTACTTAAGAGGGAAAGCCTTCCATAAGCAGGATTTGTATCCAAACAATGAATTTGCTGAATATAAGACACTGTTTATTTTATGTGTTTAAGTAAATACAAGATTTAAAACCATCTTCCCTAACTCTTTCCATCAAACATGTATGTACCCAAAAGTAATAAGTATAGTTTAATTACTAATCATAGTCATCACTCATTACTCCCCTTTCCCTTTTAGTATTCTGAATTTTTTGTTGTTGTTGTTGTTGTTTGTTTGTTTATTACTTTGCTTTGGATGTTTGTGGTCAGAAATAAATTAGACTTGAGTATTGAGGCTCAAGGAATCAACAGCAAAGGAAATGAACAAATATGGGGGGGGAGAGAATGTGTGTATGTGTGTGTGTGTGTGAGAGAGAGAGAGAGAGAGAGAGAGAGAGAGAGAGAGAGACAGACAGACAGACAGACAGACAAACGGGGGGGGGGGGGGGGAGGGAGGCAGAGGCAGACAGGAGAAATAGAGAAATAGAGAAATGAAGAAGAAAGAGGTTCAACAGTGCCAAACAAGGTAGAGAAGGAGATAAAAAGGAAAATGAAGAAAGAAGAGAAGAGAAAATTATTATGATTGTAAAATCGCCTTCTTTTGAATTGGGTTAAACTTCTGAAAATAAGAGCAAAGAAGAAAACTAACATGGGGGGGGGGAAGGAGAGTAATGGGCAGGATTTGGGATAATAGAAAGAATATTATAAACAATCCTTTCATTTTCCTGGTAGCCTCCCTTGGAGTATGGGGGGGAAGGCCATGTGATTTAGCTAAAAATACAAGATAACATGGAACAAGCAACACTCACTCCTAAAATGAGGGCAATACCTCACACCTTCACAACAAAAGCATCCTATTTTGGGATTGACTTGAGATTTACAAAGCAGGAGGTGGAAGAAAGGAAGGGCTACAACAACTTGTCATCAGACCTAATGTCAGCTCCTTGAAGGCAAGGACTACCTTTGGATTTTTATGTCTCTATCTCTAGTACATAGCATGGCTCCAGGAACATAGGTATTTAATAAATGCTTATAAGCTGACTAACTAGTCATCAGATCATAAAAGAAAATTAGATTTTATGATGGTCTTGCCAGAAGCTGTTCCCAGAACAAGGCATATTACACCAAGTTCTCATCAGGACTCCTTTCTCCATGCCTCCATCTGGAGGCATCAGTGAAGCCCCAAAATCAATACAGCTTTAAGTATTTTACAAAGAAGCCTGGAGACTTATTCAAAGATTTCTGGTTGGTTATTACACCTGTAGAGTGTGTGTGTGTGTGTGTGTGTGTGTGTGTGCGCGCATGTCAATTAGTAGAGAAATGTTTACTAAATAGAAATGAAATATGCTTCCCTCCTGGTCAGAGAGGGGATCTACTGGAAAGAATGTTGCATACATTGTCAACAATGCTCTTAGCTATGTTTTTCTTTATTAAAAGAATGGACACAATTACTGGAGAGGAGAGAGGAAGTGGGACATTTCCAGAAATTATTTTGATGTAAAAAACTAGACATCGATAAAATTTATTTAAAAAAAAAAAAAAAAAAACACAAAGTAGTTCCAGTTCTGCCTTTGACACATATTAGCTGTGTGATACTGGATACTTAGTATCATCATTATCCCAGACAATTCTATACAAACACTCTTATTTTAAAAAGTCAGCATTGAAAAATACTGTTTACTTCATTCTAATCACATTCTGGGCATATAATAAAATTTGAAATGTACTTTGTAATACTATTTTAAAACGACATATATATCAGATTTAAGAGCATGTGGTCTTACTTGGATATGTATTCATTTGAATACTTTTTTTTTTTTTTTAAGCATTTTATATTAATCATTATAGCCAATGCTTTGAACAGCTTATATAGAAATAAAAGAGATAACTGAGTATCTAATTCATTGAGAAAAATTTGATGTGATTTATTGAGTAATACTGTTTGCAGGCTACAATTTAGAAGGTCAAATAACAATTTATCAATTTCTGCCTGAAAACATTGCCTTCAGCTGATATTTTTTAAACATCCCTTCAAGTGTCCAGCAGATGGCACTGAAGATTTCATTTTTTACACTAAATTCTCACACAGTTATTTAAATTATGAAATGTTTTTCTTTGGAGTATCTAATGTGTTGTAATAAAATTAGTACATTCAGCAGGGGGTATAACCTATTATGATAAAATGCATTTTTAGAGATGGCTGGAAAAAGAACAGGAAGAAAATTGATAAAATATTGTTTGAAATTACTGTGCTTTTATGGAGGACCCTTATTCCACATGCTTACTTTATTATAGATCAAGTATTTTTTTTTTTTTTTTGCTTTTTCCCCATAGAGCACTTCATTTAGCTTTTTAAAAAGTGTTTTAGTGCATCTGATATAATCAGCACCCCACTGTTATCTGAAAGCTGTCTGGAAGATGACATTTAATAGGAAATGAGAGTAAAATTGAAGATTAGCTATTCATGTTCTATATTTTGTTACTTTGGCCAAATTCTCATTAGTAAACCCATTTTCAAGAAACCGCTTTCAAACTAAGTAAGCACAGGGTAAATAGAACTGTGTCACAAGAGGCAGCATGCGCTTGCATCTTGAATGGTAACATTTTCCCTTATTTCTGCTCTCCATAGTCCTGATCTGTACAGTTTATTGTCTTGAGATCTTTTGGAAGTTCCAGACAAAATTGCTTCTGTGAAACTCTAAAGAAATGGGATATATCTAGAAATATAGCTTCACCAGTGGTAGGACTGACTTCTCTTGCACTGCAACCTTTCCTGATACTCTTTCCATCCTGTTGATTTTTCCCTGTCCTGGAGAACTCATATCCTTTAATCTTTGCTCTGTATTTACATCTCCCATCTCAAAGGAATTTGTCCTAAGGGCGATTTTGGCCATTCACAGCTTTGTTTAAGATACTTAAGATCCAAGTTGCACATATTTAACTGTTGGGTCAGTGCAACATCTCCAGAAATGGCATGAATGCACATTGAGGAAATGCCTTTTAATTGTGGTAGCTTCTATCACAGGTAGCAGCTATCTATCAAAGAACTTAAAAATTCTTTCATTAAGGTACTAGTCAATAATAATGCCAGAAGTATCTTCTCCCTTTTTAATGTTAAAGATATATCAGAGTTCTGATATTGGAAAATGTTAGGAGATACAGAAACCTTTATAAAAATGTTAGTTTTTAAGTGTGATTTCATCAAAGAAAATAAAATTAAAATATAGGAAACCATAAAATGAAAATTTAATTAGGAATAAAAGCAAAAAGAACAAAATAGAATATAATTAATTTTTCGGGAAAAACAATTTAACTCAAGTAATAGGAATGTTTAGTATATTAAGCATATTCCATAAATATTAAACACCAATTTTGTCACTGTGAGCATTTGCAAAAGGAGAAGGAAACTGTGAGAAGTACATATATATCATGAAAAATAGATAGAATAAATGTCAAATGATATCTGTAATGAAAGTATTCTTCAGAAACCAAGTACAATGAAACTCAGGATTGTTCCACCAAAAGTGACGTGGCTGGGTTAGCTGAGCTCTTGGCAAAAAGATTTCTTGTATTCATACAATTTCTAAGGAATTATGAAATCATACAAGGGACGTCAGAGGCCAAGTAGTCTAACCCAGGCCCAAAAGAAAATCACCACTACAACTTATTCTTTAAGTAGTCATTCAATCTTTTTTTTTTTTTTTTTTAAACACTTCTAGTTATAGGAATTGTACTGCCCTTCAAGGTAGTCATTCCACTCTGGAGTATTTCTGTCAGGAAGTTTTCCTTATATCATGTTTAAATTTATCTCTTTTTAGCTATCATTTTTAGTTCTCCTATTATTTCTTTTGGTCCAAACTTAAGAAATCTAATTCCTCTTCCAAAAGATAGTCTTGAAAGTACTTAAAGAAAGCTCTCCTTGTTGAACCTTCCTTTCCTCAGATTGAACCTCCACATGTCCTTATCACCATCACCTTCTCCATTTGAATTGTTTTCCTCTCAAAGTTTTCCAACACCCAAAACTCTGTGTGTGTGTGTGTGTGTGTGTGTGTATCCAAAAAAAATAGGTTTGTTCCTCCCCACCATTTACTTCCAATATTCTTTAGAAGCAATCTGCTTGGAAAGAAGAAATAGCCTAACCATGGGAATTGAGGAAGACAATGGAAGCCAATACTGATTTTGACCATATATATTATATGTGCTTCTGTACATAAAACTGTATATGAAAGAAGCTGTTACTTCCAAAATATTGTATATCTGTCCCTATGTACAAATAACTAATAACTTTGGAGATGGGCCATGGCTAACTACTTCCTGGCATAAAGGCATCAATAACTTAATTAGTCCATTTAATAGCTTTTTGTAAAAGAAGTCAAAAGGTTATTGTTTATTTCCAGTTTTATTAAACTTGAAAAAAGTTTAATTTTCTATATTTATATGCATAATATATGTATACATAATATATGTATATATGTATGTGTGTGTACACACATATAAAACTTGTAAGCTATTTCCTCTTTATACCAAAAGGTTGCTTTATGATAGAATCAAACTTTCAATATGGAAACCCAAGTTGAAAAAGATCAGCCCAGCGCCACTGCACACAGACGTGCTGACTTCTAGTTGCTAGTGATTGTATCAAGGGAAGCAGCAATTAATGTGATATCCACAAGTCTAATTGAATGTGCTCCACTTGGAAGTACTCTGGTGGGGAAATGAGGAGAGGGAAGGAGAAAGGAAAGAAAGAAACTGGTTTCTATGGTCATAAATATTAGTCACCTTTTCCATTCCATTTTATCCAGCATTTATATGCTGTCATTGAACATACTAAGACAAAAACAAGATTTCCTTCCCTAAATGAGCCTTCATTATTACAATATGGATGGGAAAAAAGTAAATACATAACATATACGAAATAAATTTAAAGTAAGTTCAGCAGGGGAGGATAGAGCACAAAGAAGAAGAATTGGAAATTTCTTGTAGGAGATTGCACTTGAATGATCCATGGAGCTTCCATGTTCCATGAGTCAAAAGTGAAAAGAGGAAATGTTCTATGAATAAGAAATGGCTTATGCAGCAAGAATGATGTGGGAGATGGAATGTCATGTTAAGATGGACAGAGATTAGGCACCTTTAGTAGGAAAAAAAAAAACAATAGGTAAAAGAAACAGAGATTAGGCCCTTTTAGTACAAAAACTTTATAGGGAGAGTAATATTTAATTGACCTGAAACAATAAGTGGAAACGAAATCCTAAAATACTTTAAAAACCTAACAGAAGGGCTTGTATTTTATCCTAGAGGTAATAAGAAACTGATGAAGCTTCTATAGCAGAGGAGTATAGCATGGTTAGAAGAATGACTAACAGGACTGGTGTCATTTAACATGAATGATGTTTAATTTCCCAAATTATTTTTCATAAAGACTATTACTAGTAGGAGAAAACAAAATATAAAATTTGATATTACAAAAATGAGTTTTTACTAGATTTTTTAGAACTGAGAAATGTAAGTTGCATTGATACTTAAGAATTCTACTCTTTCCAAAGCTTTGAAATAATGAGTGATTTATTATGGGAAGCATGTCTAAAAATGTCAAGTAAGATGAATGTTATTTCAGTTGGAATGGCTAATAAAAGGTAATGTTTAAATTCAGGGACCTTCTACAATATAACAGTGTCCTTTTAATTAATAAACTAATAGAATGGTGTTTCTTAATCCTGTTTTTGAACCTTGAATGTTTAACAATAATAAAATTATATTTGGATGAATGTGTGAATGGTAGGTGAAGATGGAGTTCTTTACAGGGTAAGTAATTCTCAGCCTATATTTTTCAAAGCTCCACTGGGAGACCCAATTTTTGAAAGTAGCAGTGACCCCAGACATCAATGTCAAACTTCCATGGTTTTCTTTGAAGCCCTAGAGCTGTAATGGGATACTGCAGTCAGAAATAGATTCCCGATTCACAAAGTTTCTCAGGATCCAGATTCAGTGTTAATCCCTTCACTACTACCTAACTTATGCTAGCTCTTAGCATAGACATTCATCTTTTCCCAATAAAAATGCTCCCTTTTTAGGTTGGCACTCTATTAATTTCCTTTAGAGCCAGCTTAAGTGACACTTCTTATAAAAGATCTTTTCTGATTCCCCATTATTTAGCTCCAATTCCCATTTTTGCAAATTCGAACTGTGATTTCATTGGTATAGGGAATTTCCCATAAGGAAATTCCCTTTGTGTAATGTTCAGGCTAGTATTCTGGAAGACTTTGGGATCAGCCTGAATCCTTAGTCTTAGTGGAGAAATGATGAAGGCAGGACAGTCACCAGAAGGCTGGTCAAAGATGGAATGAATCATTTCCAGTCCTTCTCAGCTCTTATATATCCTAGTATAATGACATCATTACAGCATACTGAATATGTGTGAACTAGAGAACCATCATATCATCAATTCTATTGATTTAACACTTTTTTCAAGGATACTTCTCCAGAGTTCAGGCCCTCTACACCTTTGCTAATCTAGATGCTTGTTGAATTGAATTTCAGAGGAGAATGGTTAGGAAAGAGGAAAAACTATATCATTTGAAATTGTTGCTATTGAGTTGTCATAACTTTCCATAACCTTATTTGGAGTTTTCATGGCAAAGATAATAGAGTGGTTTGCCATTTTTGCCACAAGCTCATTTTACAGAAAAAGAGTTAAAGGGGTTAAGTGACTTGCCCAGGATCATACTAATAAGTGTCTAAAGCTTTGAAGTGTCTGAAGATTTGAACTCCAAATATCCTGAATCTCCTAAGACTGACAATTTATCCTCTGTGCCACCTAGCTGCCCCATTATTTGAAATTAAGATGAAGGATTTATTTTTTATGACTAAAGGAATTTTCCCCACATTTTTTTTTGTTTAATGTCTGCTGAACTATAAATTAGAATTTAGAACTTAAACATTTCAAATAAATCTATCATCTCTTAAACATAGATTAATTAATAATTCTCCATGACCCATAAAGTGACTGCTATAGTGAACTGACTATAGATCCATATATGTTCACAAATACAATCTAGAACTAAGTCAGAATACATTCAAGTGCATTTCTGATATGGTTTACACACACACACACACACACACACACACACATATACACATACACATACAATATACACACCCTGATGTTAAATAAAGCCCATATTGAATTTCTGGGGTTGTGAAGATATATTCCAAACAAACTTATTTCTTTCCCCCCACACATACCCAAAAGAGAGAAATATAAGCTTCCTGAATTTTACTTGTGCTGTATACTAAATTAGTCTGCAATCATTAGGTACAGTATTTTCTAAGCCATTTTGTAGTGCTTTTCAATACCAAAACGACAAGTTGCAATTTCCTTTCCATTATATTTGCTAATGGTGACATCTGTTTTCATCCTTTAATTAAAACACATTGTTAAATAAGCATTTAGGGCCTGACTATGATCTAAATAATAAAACAGGTGGCGTAAATAACTTAAACACGTTTGTGTACATGCCAACATAAAGCATGTGACAAGTTACACAAACTTCACTGGATGAGGTAGCACCTGACAATTTCAGGCCAAATTTGAAGAAGTTAAAAATTACTCAAATTTGCATGCACTCATACATCTGTCTCATCTATATCGTACAGTCCCTACTATTTAATCAATTCCAGACACATTCTCCTAGCCTCCCCAGTCATGGATGAGGGACAATCAATTCTATTTTTAAGATTCGGTACATTATTTTATATTTAGATGTTTTAAAAGTGTCATAATCAGCTTTACCTAATCACACTGTGCACAAAGATAGGGATCGTCCATTTTGCATTTTTTATTTTTTCATTATCTATAATAACCTTCCAATGTTCTTCGGGCACCTTGAATGCAAACTTGCGCCACATTTATTCAATGCACAATACCAGATTGAAAAATAGTCCAACAGGTGTTTTTAGTCATTTTAATGACACAGTAAGACCATGTATGTTCTAATCAACCTCATGGACGGTCCTGCAATTTGTCACAAAGACAGATCCTTTCCACAAATCTAACCAACATGAAAATAGCAAATTCAGTGGCTTCTATATGGACTCAGCTTTAATGAAGATACTTAGTTAAAAGACTATGATTTAGAGCTTAGGAGGAATCTCAAAAGTTATTTTAGATAGGGGACAGAAAATGACATGTGAGCCAAATCTAACCTGACATCTATATTTGTATTATGGTCCACAATCTAAGAATATTTTTCTATTTTGTCTTAATTCATAGCTGTATGAAAATAGTTGGCAGATTTTATTTGGCTATTGTTGGCTAACTCCTCATTTAAACCACCTTGCACTTGTACATATGAGAAAACTGAGGCACAAAAAATAAGGTGACTCACTCAAGGAATTAGCACTCATAGGTAGCAGAATCAAGATTCAAAGCTAGCTCTCCTAACAACATTCTTATACATATTCGCTGTATTCAGATGAATACATTTAACTCTTTTATGATTTAAGTTTAGCAAAATTTTAGTACTATTATGGATATGCTAAATTATGTATTTCATTGTTATCTTCAAAATAAACATATTTTGGATACTGGATATATCAAATCAACTCAACAAGCATGTATGAAGAGAGAACCTCTGTGCTAAATGCTGCGAATGCAAATATAAGCCAAAAGATAGTTTATATTCTAGAAACTAAAAAGGAATGAGGGAAAGAAAAGATACCTAGACATGATGAAGAAAGAGACAAGATGAATGAAGATAGAGCTAGTCTAGGAACTTTCCTTGAAAATGGAGGTTCTGGTAGAAACCAACCAATCAGAAAAAGGGCCATGGAGACAGAATGAATTTCTGAGCTGAGGAATCAGCAAAGTTAGAGCGAACTTTCAGAATGAGAAAGCTGCTGGGCCATGGTGGAGAAAGTCTGATTGAGTCAGGAGAGAAGCCCAGAAAGAAATGAAGACATTGATGGCTCTGGCATTTTCCTTAAAATGAAGGTTCCAGAAGAGGAAAGAACCTCAGAAGCAATCTATTCTAAGGCTCTCCTTTTTATAGATAAAGAAATTGAGACTAGGAGGAGTGGTAACTTGTTCAAGATCATGAAGGTAATTAAATGACAGAGACAGGATCAGATCCCCCATTATTTTATTCTAAAGTTAACCTCTTTTTACTCTATCATGTTGCCTCTTTAGAGACTTTTAAATCTGGATTTTGTGCTTCTAGTAACTTGTGAGATCTCTGACAATTCTCTAAGATCCTTGTTAACTGATAACTGTGACATAAGGTTAGTCAGGTTCTCCTCACATTCAGATAAAGAACAAATATCTAAGGTGTTACAAATATGAGAAACTTACCAGAGTACATGGGATTCCACCTACCCCCACAGGCAATTAGGATTAAGTGACTTGCCTATGGCCACACAGCTAGGAAGTGTTAAGTGTCTGAGATCAGAAAACTCAAGTCTTCCAGGCTTCAGGGCTGGTGCTCTATCCACTGTGCCCCATTCTATCCACTAGCTGCCCCAGTACATGGGATTTTAAGTTGAAAAAATCTTATAAATTATCTAGTCCCCTCATTTTGTAAAAAGTTGAAGTGAAGAGGCTAGAATTTAAACTCATTCCTTAAGTTCACAACCAGAATTCTTTGTATTATAATATCTTACTCAGCTGATAAGGAGGAGTTCTAGGAAATCAATGATATAAGGAGTAAGTTATCTGGTTTCCATCTTCTCTTCATTTACTTAAAGATAAGTTCCTCCCCTATACTGTTTAAAGAGTTTTAAGTGAGTTTCTTAAGTAGTTACTATTTCTACAATGCTTTAAGGTTTCCAAAGCACTTAACATACATTATCCCCTTTAATCCTTACAACAGATCTATGAGGTAGCTGCCATAATTATCTCCATCAGATGCTTACTTTACAGATGAGGAAGCAAAGTCTGTGTCACATTAAATGACTAGTCTAGGCTCACAAAAGTTGTAAAAGTCTAATTTGTCTTCTTAATACCAAGTTTAACAGATCTTATACTATGTCAACTAATAACTGCCCTAGAATTCAGAATTTACAGTATTTATACCACACAGTAATTCAGAAAAGAAACTGGGACCACTAAAATCTACAAAATAAGCCCCTTTGAGTTCCAGGAAGAACTATGATAATTATAACTTATTTTAGAAATGAGGAATCATTCAAGAAAAAGACAACATCACAGAAGGATGTGATTAGAAAAATGAATGAGCAGAAAATAAAAGGACAGTTACATAGAATGAGCATTACATAATTGATGAACAGCCGATATTTTCCATTGGTTTTCATAGAATGTCAAGAGATTTTAGAGGAACCTTTAAATATTTTGGTTAGGCCCTTGGTGTTGAATTTGTGGTGGACCATGTCTCATTTCTCCATGACTATCTCTATGACCAATTCCTCTCTTGACCATCAGGTAGTAATAGGAATTGGACCTGTGCTCTGCACTCTCTCCCATTTCCACACTACCTAGAAATCCAAGAAGACTTTCGAGTTCTGTCTTTCACCCAGATGATATAATTTAATTTTCCTTGGAATATGTCTTGAAGAGAGCTGACTTGGTTGAGTATAAATAGCTCAAAATATGATTCTCCTCACTTATAATCAGCCTCGGTTCCAATCTTCATTTTCTGATAGGATCAGAGACCACTAAATGTGCATTTTCATTTTTTCTTTTTACCTCTTTCTCAGAAATTAGTCATCAAGTCAACATTACCTGTACTTCTCTGAATGGCATAATGATCTATTTCCTTATGAGTTCACTATCTCCAATCTACAGAATGTCTAGGCAGAAATCCCCATTCCTGCTCACTGCATCCTGATCCTTCCTGGATATTTATTTCAGTCCTATCTCCCTGGTGTCCCTGTGTATTATAATCTTTCCACTTGGTTCCCCACCACACCACTTGTTCTATTAAGAACACATTGTTTTTTATATTAAGACATGAGATAGCTAAGTGGGCCTGGAATCTAAAAACCTTGAATTCAAAAATCCACTTTCAGATACTTCCTGGCTGTGTATCACTATGTATCACTTAACTTTAACCTCTGCTTCAGTTTCCCCAGCTATAAAAAATGCAGATAATATAGCATCTCTCTCACAGAGTTGTGAGAATAAGAAATTTGCAAAGCACTTTGCAAACCATGTAGCACTATCTAACTTCTAGCAATTGATATTATTATGTTAGATCTCTGCCCTCCTCTGGCAATTATTTTAGATATTTTTTTTAAAAAAATTCTTTATATCAAATCAAATCAAAAAGCATTTATTAAATACCTGAGATTTATTTGCTAGACACATATTTCTTTCTCCTAATAGATTATAATGTCCATGAGGACAGGGTATTTCATCTTTTTATTCCTAGCACAGAGCACAGTGCCTGTCATACAATAAGAACTTAATAACTTAATAAATCCTCATTGAATTGAATGGCAATAAAGAGGTATGAAAGATAGGTAAGCATTAATAGCCTACAATCTATGTCATGTAAGGGAACATCTGTATAAAAGAGATCATCCCACATTCATCAAAGAAGATGAACAAAGCAACATTTTAATTGTAATCATTACAATTACATTTTGGGGAATGGCAAAAAAGAGAAAATAAATTATAACAGAAAATTTGCATAGAATCATTGAAGTATTTTGCCACAGATCCTGAGATTTAAATAATAACTTCAAAAGGAGGGGGCAGGAGAATGAACATCATCAGATTATTAGCAAGGTTATAAAAATAAATTCAAGAAAATATTATACAAAGAGGTTCAATGTAAGATTTTTGGTTGAGAAGATAATTTCTTCGTCCATTATTAATGAGCTCTCTCTCAATCATGCTTTGCAGTAGAAATATGGAAATTAGAAGTGGTTAAGATCCAATAAGTGAGATAGCTCTTTGCAGGATGTATTTTAGACATTGGAAGAAGGCAAAAATCATTATGTTAGTAATTAGGGTACCAATTCTCCCATCACTGTGCTTAAATCAGGCATATGTGAAAACAGTGAATCTTTTGACACTGTTAGCTCCCCAGAATGGTGAGCGTGGATCTCTTTGAATCATTGAATCACAGTTCTGTGGTTATCATCATAGCTAAACCAAACTACCAAAGAAGGTAAGAAGGTGAGTCACCAAGTTTTGTGAGGTAGTTTATGTGAGGAAAAAGTCTTCTTTTTCTTCTGTTGCCTTCTGTTTTTCTGTATAGCAATCTACATAACCAGATTCACCTAAAATATTCTTCCTCAGTGTTATCAAATGCATATAAACATGGATCTTTTCAGAATTCCTTTGGCTTGCACACTAACCATTTTGAAGTGTGACATTATCTATATTTTATTGCATTTTTATTTATTTTGTTAAGCATTTACAAATTATATCTTAATCTGGCTTAAGCCATATTGGGAGTGTTGTGGGTCCTGTGAAGCATGGAGTCCACAAATTTTGGACCTCTAGTCTATAACCCTCCACAAGCACAGATTTACATAAAAAGAAAAACAGGTATTTAAAAACAGAAATAGAAAACAAACTCTCCCAACAATGTGGTACAATGGGAAGAGGGATGGATTTGGAATTAGAGGACCTGGTTTTGATTCCTTGAGCAACTCCCAACATATCTAAACCTCATTTCTCTCTCTGTAAAACAAGGAGGTTGGAAAAGATAATTTCTAAGATTCCTTTTAACTTTGTCTATGATACCCCAAAACTCTCAAATGTTAAGTATATTACCTTATTTTAAGTTCATTGACTCATTTTCCCATCTGGCTTATTCCAATTTTGCCTTACTCCTATACACATGGGCTACTTTAGAGGATCATAGAGGCTGGAGAGGATCTTTTAGGTCATTTAGTCTGGAGTTGTCAAACATGATGCACTCAGAGAGCCTCCTGAGCCAGATTAAAATGGAATTGGGAAATATTTAACAAAATAAATGAAAATACAATAAAGCATACACAATTAGAGTAGGTCTACCTCTCGTTATAATATTCATTCTCTCATTAATTATTAACTAATCAGAGTTGATTTCTGCCTGTTGGGAATACTCTTCCAAGGGTATTTAAGCATTGAGTGGCCTCCATGATTTGTCTTTGGTTTATGAAAGAAAGCCAAAAAGACTATCATTTTATTAATTATCTACTAAATATAATTAATGAACTTGATTATTAATTACCTAGAAATTATTTCTTTCAAGCTTTTCCTATGTCACTAAATTTTAAGTCAAAGCATTTGGATTTAAATACGTCCTTGAGACTTACTATTAATAGACCAATAAAAATGTAAATGCATACTGTGTGCTGGACACTATGGTAGTTTATATGACTTTTACTTCTATGCAAAAGATTTGTACTAGATGTTCTCAAAGACCCCATTCCGCTCTATATCTGTGATACTTTAAGCTATATATATATGATGCTATAAGGACTACTTCTGCCCAAAGTAAAGGTGAAACTTAGTTTCCCAAGCCTTTGACAAGCTTCTTGGTTTTCCCTGAATATGGATCATTTTTGTTCCTTTTTTTTTTTCCTGGCTGGCTGAAAAGGCATTGAGATGGATACAACCTCATTCTGTATATTGCAAAGGACATGATCTTATCAACCAGCCAGACTAGGCAACTCCAATTGGAATGAACCACTTCCTTTTTTCTATGCAGACTTCACTGGAAATCAGGTAAAGTAGTATCCATTTGTATTAATTCACTATCCCCACCCACTTAACTTACATTTTCATTAGATTGCTCAATTTTACCATTGAAAATGACATTAAGGAAAGTATATTACTTTTTTGTTATGCTTTGCCATTGCATCCTGAGGACCACTGGGATTTTCTATCTGATTTGCAGCCACAGTTCCTTATATCTTGTATTCTTATATGTATTCTCTCCTTCATTAGAATCTGAGGTCCTTGAAAGCAGGGATTGTCTCACTTTTCTATTAGCATCTTTAATACTTTGCACACAGTTAAGTACTCAATAAATGGTTTTTTCCCCAATCATTATTTACTTATTGTTCATCCATTAATCTCCTTGAAGCAGGAGAGCCAAAGAACCTACAGGGATTCAAAATAACATTCTTGGGATCAAATTGCTTTGTTGAATATTCCTAGTATTTTTAATAAGTTCAAGTGAATGAGAGAGAGCTCATACTTTAGTCAGGTAGTCTACTTTGTGAAGTACAGTTACCAGATGGCCAAACCAGGCACACCACAGAATTATTGTACTGAAGCTCTAAGCAGTGCTCCTAAAACCATCCCCATATTCCCACATTGATGCTTTTGGAACAAACAAGTCCGAGGGCTGGCCCAAAAAGGAACTTTCTCACCAGGAAAGGGCAATCAATAATAGAAGCAACAAATGAGATGTTGGGGGGAAGGGAGGTCTAGAGAAGAGATGAAAAGAATTAGACTCAGTGAGACTACAAGAAGGAGAGAGAGAGGTAACATTTCATATTAATTATCCACAATGAAAACCTGGTGTGTACAGTATGTCTCATGTCTAAAAATAATTTAAACAGCCTGTCTAGGAGGATGGCTAATTTGTCACCCTGCTCTTCCTCCTGCTCACCTTCCTCTGCCAGACATATTAAATGACATTTTAAAAGGCTACTTTAAACACATTGCCCAAACATTAGAAACTGATCAGCTTGAATTCTTCCCATAGAATGCTTCTCTGCCTCAAATACACAGGAAAATATTTCATCTAAAAGAATATTACTCCCTAGAGAGGGAGGTTTCTGGCCAGTTTTCTTGATTCAAAGATGAGACGAGAAGGCAACATAGGGCAGTTAGGCATAATTCGGAATATTAGAGCATGAAGAAACCTTTGAGGTCATCTAGTCCAATCTCCTGATTTTTCATATAACTCAGTGAAAAGAGCATTTGGATGTGGAAGCAAATGGACCACATTCAAAATCCAGTTGACCAGTCTCTTCTGTGAACCTTGCAGAAGTAATTTAACTTCTTTGGGTCCCTTTTTCTCATCTGTAATATTGGGGGGAGAGAAGAATTTGACTATTAACCTCCTAAAATCCTTCTCAATTCTAAATCAATGAAATTGTAGTACAAAAAAAGTGAAGGCAACTCCTCATGGATATATCTTTACACTTCCAATTGAGAAGTTTAGAAAATTAGAAATCTGTGAAAGAACTGACTTTTTTCAAGTCTCCTGACTATAAATTTAACCATATATAACCATGAGTTTCAATTTCATGACTACAGTATTACTTTATGACAGAACTGTTACTGGCTTCCAGGTTTTCTGGATATTAATTCATTTACCCTTGAATGGCATTAAGCTATGGCCAGAAAAAAATAGACCATTACCCTTATGAAAAAACTTAACATATTGAACCAGTTAATCATATTTTTCTGTGTTTTTTTTTTCCCTCTCTGGACCATAGGTGTTAGCACATGGCAGAAATACTAATAGTAACATTTTGTATAGCACTTTAGGGTTCAATCCTATTACATGGGTTCTATTATTATTCCCATTTTATAGATAAGGAAATTAAGGTTAAATGAGATTTAGACTTAATGACTTGAAGTTCAGAACCCTGTCTACTTTGCCATTTAGCTGCTTCTTTTTGTTTAAAGAGATTTGGGAATTTGCCCCATGAAGATTCATTTATAACTTACAATCTTAGAGAATTACCAGAAAAGCTAGTAAGTTATGTACTTAAGTGACTTGCCTAAGATCATACAAATCAGTATATGTCAGTTTATATGAGATATGAAGCCTGGCCTTTGTGACTTCCTTGGCAGGGAAGTAAGGTGTTTCAATAGAAAAGTCATTGCCTGGCATTCACATATCTTGTTCAAATATTTCTTCTGTGTGATCTTGGATATGTGACAACTTCCTTGGGC
Source organism: Antechinus flavipes (assembly GCF_016432865.1). Lineage (NCBI taxonomy): Eukaryota > Metazoa > Chordata > Mammalia > Dasyuromorphia > Dasyuridae > Antechinus > Antechinus flavipes. The sequence continues at coordinate 239,970,542 of NC_067401.1, read as the reverse complement.
CCCAGTTACTTCATTTGTAAAATGCTAATAATAATACTACCTAATACTTAATTAGCTTTTAAGTTTTACAAAGTCCTTCGCAAATATTAGTTCATTTTCCCCCCTCACAATAATCATGGAAGAGAGGTGCTATTATCATCCCTTTTTTAACTGGAAAGGAAATTGATAGCTTAAATGACTTTTGGAGCCTCACATAGCTACTAAGAATCAGGTCAAATTTGAATTAAAGCCTTCCTGACTAAGCCCAGTATTCTATCTAATGCATCACTTTGCTAGAACTATAATTCTATGGTCTTGCTATTGTGGACTCCAAGCTATTATGTTTTCTTGGCTAAACAAATAGGTCAAGGGAGCCAAGATGGCCCAGTAAAGGCAGGAATTTGCCCAACCTCTCCCTCAAACTGCTCCAAATTCCCTTAAATATAATGACTGTAAACAAGTTTTAGATTATCAGTATACTCCAAAGGACAGACAAGAACATTTTCCAGCCAAAAAGAATTTAGAAATCAGCAGAAAAAGTCTGTGACATGAGCGTGGATGTTCAGCATGCAATCCCAGTGCTGGCCACACCAGCCCTGCCCAGACTCAGCTCCTAGTCCTGGACCTCACCCCAGCTCCTCTGTATCCATGGCAGTTTTGGTGGTTTCCAAACCTCTCAGCTCTGAGACATCAAAGACGATCTGGAAGATCAGCAGAAAAGGTATGTGGAACTGAGGTGGGAACTTAATGAATGACTGCAGGGCAGGCTGCACTGATGCAGCCCTAGGATCAATTCCATTTCCCCCGGCCTGGGTCCCAGACGCTGCTGGACCCCAGATTCAGTGAGGCAAAACCTCTGAATCAGCAGTAGTGCAGGAAGCTTCTGGACCTCTCTGCCCAAGAACAACAGAGAGGAATCAAAAATGGAGAGGGTTTGGGGCAACAGGGTGAGAGTTTGGTGTACAGTCCCATTTGCAAGCTATACTAGTACAGGCTAGTCCTAATCCTGTAGCTCCAACTTCAACAAAGCAAAACTCTGTTGATTCAGCACACTAGATTTTACAGCTACAGTGGGGCAGTGACTCCTAATAGCTCCAGGGCGGAAAAAAGTGCTTATGGTCAGGTTCCTAGAAGGATCTCTGAAAACAACTGCACAATACTCCTGAAGCTTGAGATAGTGCACCCTTCACCCTAGAAACAGAAACCTGCTTTAACAAAGAGTTTAAAAAAAAAAAAAAAAAGGGCGAGTCAATACAAGTCACTTTAATAATCCAAATAGAGGACTATCTTAGAATCAGTTTAAATTTAAGAACTGAACTTCAGTGTTTCTCCAGGTTAGATTGATTTTGGTCAGATAAATAAGGTTTCAGTTTTCTTTTTCTTGTTCACAGGCTGGTCACTGGAATATTTGAAAAGTCTAAAAACAGAGTCTTCACATGCAAATTCTATGGAAACTACCCCTACTCTTTCAGATTAAAAAAAAATAACTTAGCCAAAACTATTGGACTAATATAGACCTATAATTTATTTGGATTTCTTTGTGCTACTTAAACACCTGCAGAATAGCCTTCTGGCAGAGAATTATAGACTTCAGCTTCCTTAACATCCTGTGTTTATTTTTCTCTTCCTAGTTAAACAAAATAATGAGAATTTTTTTTTAACTTCTCAGGCAAGGGATGCTGGAATACAACCCATTTAGATGAGAGAATCAGAGTCCACTGAGGTCTGAAGAACTCACATTCACCATTATCAGAAGACAGCATAATAAGATCATGTATAAATTTAGAGGTAGAAAGGACCTTGGAGATTATTTAAGTCTAAGATTTCTTACATTGAGGTCTGTGAGCTTAGTCTTTTGTTTTGAGATATTTGGATAATTATATTTCAATAAATTGTTTTCCTTTGTGGTGACATGTTTATTATTGCTGTTGTTATATCTTTAAAAGAATTATCGTTAAAAGAGACCCATTGATTTCATTAAACTTCCAAGAGAGTCCCTGAAAAAAATGGGTTAAGAATCCTAGTTATATTTCCACCTTCTCATCTTACAGATGAGGATGCTGAGACCCAGACATATGAAAGCAGTGTGTCAGAAAATTTGAACCCAGTCCCTTTGACTTCAGATCAATCACTATTCCAGTGACATGCAAGATTTGATTTTCAAAATGAAAGGCTCACCAATAGAAGATTGGGATGATTTTTTCTTTTGATCACAGAAACTAATGAAAATCTCATTTTCAGATATGTGGAGATTTTATTCTCTGTTGCAGAGTAAATACCCATTCACAGATCTCCTGCAGTATTGAAGAATTATAAAGATTTTATAGAAATTCATCCTCAAGTGGATTTTCCAATGAATGCTTTACCTACATAAACTAGGAGGGTTGTTTTTTGTATTTTGTCTTTGTAAAGCTGTTCAGGTAAACAGTTTCCATTGAATACTTCCATTAGACAGCAGGACCCATGCCTGGTAAATCAGATATTTGGGTGTTTCATTCCTTCACTTAAATTATTTACACATAAAATCACTATAAGCCAAAAAAAGGTGTCTATTGCTCCAAGCCAGTGTCGATCTAAAGTGCAAAAATAGGACATGTACTTCCAAAACACATACTGTAAATTGCTGTAGAGGTGTTATCTAGTCAGCAGAAACCAATGATTCACTCATATGACTAATTTTTTAAAACTAGATCAACCTAGATTTTGATAAACTTTTTTTTGTCCTGGATTTCTGAAAATTTTTCAACCAAGAAAATGAGAGAAATACTGCTTTTCCTATTTCACAAATATCCTGAACTATGCATTGCTTTTAAAATGTTCTCTAGCTATTCTATACTTCCTGAGGCCTCAACTAGACTATGGAAGCTGTGAGGTCAGAGATGAAGAATTCTTTTTGGTTCTTTGTCTATACTTCATAGAAAAGTACTTTTTCTATACATAAAGGTATAAAAATGATATCTATCATCTCCCATGGTACTTCACAGATTCTAAAAACTTTCATATATATATGTGTGTGTGTGTGTGTGTGTGTGTGTGTGTGTGTGTGTGTGTATCACTTCATTTAATTCTTAAAACTATCTCATGAAATGGATGCAGGACTCCCCATTATCCAGTGATCTAGCCAAGTAAATAAATGTAGTTAATAAATGATATATAGTAGACTCAAGCTATAAGACTCAATAAGAGGTCTTCTGATATCAATTATGCTTTCTATTATACTAAAGTCATGTAGTTGGGATAGAGCACTGGGTTTGGAATTAAGAAGAATCATCTTCATGAGTTCTAATCTGGCTTCAGACACTTAATAGCTGTGTGATGTTGGGCAAATCATTCAACTTTGTTTGCCTCAATTCTTCATTTATACAAGGAGCCAGAGAAAGAAATGGTAAACCACTTTAGTATCTTTGCCAAGAAAACCCCAAATGGGCTCACAAGAATTGGAAATAACTGAACAACACATATACAATATTGAATAAATGAATAAGAAGATGATATCTTTAATAAATGAATACAGAAGATTAGTATATCATTTTCATGCTGACCTGGCAAAGGCAACAAAACATAGCAAATAACACCGTGTCTTTGCATCAGTAATACATAGGTTGATTCTTATTAGCTGTGTGGCTATAGGTAGGCCACTGAATGTCAGTTTTGCCATTTAAAGTACTTTGTCTGTTTTCTGTTTTCATAATTTACTGGCTTCTAGGCCACTGTCTTTTCTTTTTCAAGAAATGACTGACTGAATTCAGCAGCAAGTCTTGCCCTCAAATCTGGAAACTTTGATATACATTTTGTATCCCTTATTATACTTTGGCCTTCTAGCTTATCAAATTCCTCAATTTCCATGGCCAACATTTTTACTCTATTCCTTCACTCCACTGTTTTGTTCTGATGCCTTTTCTCATAGTTTGCCAGATTTTGTTCATTTTTATTTTTCTTTCTGGAGTAGCATGCTGTGTGACATGTGCCCTTTTACTGAGGAGCCCTGTAGTGGTTTGACCCAATCGGAAGCATTATTAATGATTCCAGTTAACTAAGGCTAAACCATAGATTATGGCACAATTATAAGTAGCCCTTAAGAGTGTTAAAGTCTGTTTTCATGAAATTGAGGCCGTGCCTACTAGAAATTATTTGGATAACTCACAGCTAATCCAAACATGGAACAGTGGAAAGGGCAATGGATTTGTACTCAAAACCAATATCATTTCTTCTGTTTACTACCTGTAATCTTAAACAAATAAATTATTTTGCACCTTTGGATGTTAATTTCCTCATCTTAAAATAACAGAGCTAAACTAGATTACTCCTAAGCCTTCCCTCATTTGTGAATCTGTGATAATTTCCCACTATTTATTTGTAATACATTTTTAATGAGCTCTATATTCTCTCTGTTTCTCTGTTCTCTGTCTCTGTCTCTCCATCTCTCTGTCTGTCTCTGTCTCTGTCTCTGTCTCTCTCTTTCTTTCATCTCTCCTTCTAACCATTCCCTAACCCATTGAGAAGACAAACAATATGTTACCTATTATACATGGGAAGTCATGTAAAACTATTTCTATATTAGCCATGCCAATATTCATTTTAAGTCCAGAAATTAACTAACCCCTGTCTCTGTTTAATAAGGTTAGTATATTCAATCAACCTGGTCAGGCACATAGCTCTAGGTTGGACCTGAATCCAAAATCATTTTTGCCCAGTTTTTCCAATGGTGAGATCTGTCTCTAGACACTGGAGTAGCACAACAACACAATCACAAACTCACTCAAAAAAAATCCACAGACTCCACACACAATCCAAACTGTCACTTCCAGAGCACAAACTCTCTATTGAAAGAGAGGAAGATGACAGGAGTCAGATAATTACTCCCATTCCTACCCTGAAGGTGCAAGCAAAACTTGCTCCCACAAGTCCTCTCAACTTGTTCTTCCTCATAATCTCTCTTTGAACAAAGCCTTTTTCTACAAAAACAATAGTGTATGAGGCAGACAGGGTTCACCTAGTAGGAAAGAGAGGATGATGCAGTCCTCAAACCAATTGAATGTCACTTCTCTTAGTTCAGCTATACTACCTTCACTATTATACTAATGCATTTTCTGGTCCCTGTTATTAGTCATCCCTTGTCTTCTTTCAAATGTCCCAGAAGTCCTCTCTGGATTGAATTTTCAAAGAATAATTTTATTAGAGTGTTATTCATTTCAATAAGTAGTTATCAAGTGCCTACTATATGATTAGACTTGGGCTATTTTTTTTTCTAATTATAAAGTCTTCACCATTAAAAAAAAAAAGCAAGCAAATACTTTTCAATGCAATCAAAATTAGTGGATGTAAGCCCTACCAAGATATTATAATCTCACTATGGATAGAAGATGTTTTTCTACTTTGTCTTGTTAACTAAATGTACATAATTCTGAACTAGGTGTAGGGGGAGATAAAAGAGCTTAATAAGAAAATAAAATTTCATTGACACCTGAATTCATTCAAGAAGGATGACTACTTTTTATATATGTCCCAAACTTAGAAGTGCTTCAAGTTTCTTTCATTAATTAGAAATAAGCCTGATTTTTACCAGAAAGAAGTATTATGAATATCTTCTAAGTTTTTTTTATTTGAACATTAACTCTCTTAGTTACAACTGAATAAGATAGTAGAGAAAACATTGTATGCCACCCTAGCTCTTTCAGAGAAGGAAATAGATCCCCCATTTCCATTACAAAATTCCTTTTGCTGATACATCTTGAAATACCATTGGTAAAATTTCTGACCTCTCCAGGCAGAGTGGGTACAATTGGAAGACATCTAATTGATAGCGAAGGAATATCTTGTCTAGTACAATTACTGTTCATTGACATTAAAGCACCATTAAAAAATACATTTGAACTTCAAATCTCTGTGTAGCAAGTTCTTATTCTAAGTAGGATGGAGTAATAAAATATGTTTTATTTCTGCATGAATATAAAGAGAATGAAGTTTACAAGGGACAAATGAAAGAGGGAATATTTTAGAAGAAAATAAAAAAGTATATAAATCAAGAAAGAGAAGGGATCTTTTCTTATCCTTTGTCAAGACAGAAAAACTCTGGCTATCCTCTAAGTAATAAATTCTCATATACTTGAAGAGTTCCTCCAGAGTTTTCTCTCTCTTGCCAGAATACAGCTCCATCTTGATAGTAGTCATTCTAGTCTTTATTTTCCAGTATTAGATAAGAGAGGAAATGTGGTATAGTTGATAGATAATTACCCTTAAGCCTACAAAGACCAAAGTTCCAGTCTTTCCACTAATACATATTATTAGTATGACCTAGAAAAGTCACTCTCAAGTGATTCAGCTCTTTTAAGATGAAAAGATGCCAACCAAAACTAATAGAGTGAGATTCTTCACCTGGTAATGATAATGAAACCACAGGTCCAATTCCTATCCTTATATATCCTCTATGATGGTAGAAAATTCCAATCTATCCTCTGAACATTAAAGTGCTCTTGCACTTGACTTAATTTTAGTATCTTTCTCTTCTCTAGACATAATCTCTGCTCTGGAATTAGATTTCCTAGGCCTTACTTTCCAGATCTGGAGAAAGCAGAATAACATGTTAGAGATGAACCTGACCTTAGAGATTAAGCTGTTGAAACCCCTACTTTCTTCATAGAGGATAAAACAAAATGTTAAAAGGATGAGACTACAGTGGGAGAGTTTAAAGGAGAGAAATAATTTTCAAATCTTGAGAGCTTGAAATTCTTTGAGCATGGTTTATAATGAGAAATCTTCTCTTCTTTAGAGCTTTATTAAAAGATGGCTTCACTTTTTTTTTTTTTAGCTCTTTGCCTGCATTTTCCCTTTACCCTCTATATTATACTTATATGAACATTTGTTGTACTTCACCATTCTTAACCCTCTTCTCCTCTCCCAGTGAAATATGGCTCTTTTAAGAAAGGAATTATGTACTCATTCATAGTTGAATCCTATGCTACTGTGCTATTTACCTAGCAAGTACATAAAATTTTTATTGAATGAATAATATATGCTTACACTAACAAGTAGTAATTAGGCTATATGTCCCCATTCCATATCCAGATCATTGATTTACTGATGTTTTCATTGAAGGATATTAAATGATTAAAATTTTTCAACTAATTAATTTATTCAATAATTTAATCCTGGAAAACAGATGATAAAAAAAATACCTTAACCTCTGAGTAAACTGGTAGTTCAGTAGAGGGTCCATGAGTATGAAATATCACATAAGCTATCAGATGTAATCAGTTGATTTTGCTACAATGTTTTTGTTACAAAGGAAAGAGGCCATATTGGGGGAAGGGGGGAAAGATTATGGAATAAAATCAAAGTCAAAGAGAGAACACACAAAAAAAAGAAAAGGTAATATGGAATTTTCAATAGTTGGAAGGAGACATTCAGTTTAAAGTTTTTTCTTCATGACAATCATTTATACATATTTAAATCTAAAAATCAAAATTCAATTTTTGTAACATAAGAATTTTTTTTTCTTTCTCTTAGGCTTTTGGTCTATAATTCACACTCATTTCAGTGGAAAATTCATATTGTATCCAGTGTTTTTCTCTCACTTCAGCTAACCAATAAATTTTTGTTTTAACCTTCAAATGTTTGTTCCGATTTCACTGTGATAAGTATTTAGTTCTGGCAAGGATATGGTTTGCATCTTATTTGTGAAGAGGGCCAATGCTGATTCACATAACAGACATTTAGAGTGACAAGGGCTAGGACACGGAGAATAAAATTTCCAGTTTAAATCTTGCAGGTGCTAAAAACAACAAGAAGAAGTAAATAGCAGACAAAAATAACAAATGCTCTTTAGATAAGTAAACAGTTTTAATGAGATACTACTAAGTATTTTATAATATTTTCTTCATAGATGGTCTTTTAAATATCTTATCCAAAGCCTAAAAACATATTTTTTTGAATTAATTTTGCACTTTTAGATTTGTGAACCAATAAGTATTGGTTTTGTGCTTTTAACCAAAAGCAGGCTAGCAGCAACATGTTTTAGGTTTTCTTCCTAATTAACTGTGTTTTGGGGCAGAGCAAGAAGAGGAAGGACTAGTTGGAGAGAGGTTTGAGGAATAGATTGATTCAAAGAGAAGATCATTGACTTTTGAATCAGAGAATCTGTTTTATCCTGCCTTTGGTGCTTACTAATTGTGGCATTCTGGACAAATTGCTTAATACTTGGGCCTCAGTTTTCTCATTTCAAATGAGGGAATTAGACTATATGACTGCTGATCTATAATCTTATTTATGATCCATATACTTAAAAATATCATTGGACCTCAGTTTTCTCATTTTTAAAATAATAGGGCTAGACAATTACTTCTAAGCTCTTTTCACCTCCAAGTCCATAATTCTATAATAATCAGAATATTTACTTTTAATTCAGTTTTTTTAATTGAGTTCCAAATATGTTTTCTCTTCCCTCTAACCTTTCCACTACTCACTGAGAAGGCAAGCAATGTGTTACTTTTTATACATGTGAAGTTATGCAAAAACTGTTTCCATAGTAGCCATGCTAATATTCAGTTTAAGTCCAGAGCCTAACTTCTGTCCAATCCTAGTGTCCTTATATCATAAAGTTATTATATTTAATCATCATGGTCAAATATATAGCTCTAGTTTGAATCTGAGACCAAGATGATTATTATTCAGTTTCTTCATTTGTGAAGAGTCCATCAACACAAGTATTCTCTCCTGTGTCCTATTCTCTCTCTCTACCCTCAAGCCCATGGAGATCATGATATTCATGTTGTCCATATGAAGGCTTTAACATCTGACCCAGTCCCTAATTAAGTTTGTGTTAGTCATATTGGGAGTTAGTTGTACCACTATTTTGTCATTTGCTTTGTTTTTTTGTTTTTTTGTTTTTTTTTTTTTTTATAAGGAACAGGAGGAAGACCTCCCAGGCCTGGGTAGGGGCAAGAGTCACTAATATAAATAATGTAGATTAGTCCAGATTACAGTAAATAAATGGTGTGAGGGAATAAATACTGGGACAATAATCACAGAAAAAACTAAAATTAAACTTATGACTTGGAAGAGGTTCATATTAAAATAATAGAATTATGGATTGAGATGAATAGAAGCAGAGTTTTTAGAAATCATCTAGTCTAGCATATTCCTAATATCTTTTAACATCAATGCTTGTCTATCCTATTCTTAAAATGTCAAAGAAAAAAAAGTAAAATTGATTTTCTAGTACTGTGTGCAACTTACTGGAAAATGAAACTGGTGAGTTTCTCATGCCGGAACTCTCTCTAGACTTTTCCATCATTCCTTGCCCATTACATTGTCAACTTGGAAAGCTCTCAGCTCTGAAGCCCACTTTACCTGATTGGTAACTCCTTTTGTGGCACTATCATTTTGTGAAGGTCCCTTTTCCTGCTTTTCCTCTCCATATCCTGTTTCTTCCAATTCTACTGACTGATGTTTTTCCCGCTACCCATTTCCCCCTTCCTACTCTTCTGCTTTACAGTTTCTCTTTATATATTGTCTTCCACTATTAGAACAGAAGCTTTTGGAGGGTAGGAATTGACTTGCTTGCTTGTATTTGTATTTGTATTTGCACATAGCACAATGCCTGACCAAAAAAAAAAAAAAAATGCTTGATGTATGTTCTATCAATTGGACAGGAGTAGTCTGCAATTTGCCTATTTGACCTCAGAAAAATCCTTTATCCTTTGAGGCTTAGTTACCACAATAAATAAAGAAGCTGACTAAAGATCAGCAGTGATGCATATTTCTAACTATCAAAAAGACCTCAGGATCCATCTAATCCAACCCTTATATTTTACAGATAAGGAAACCGAGATCTAAGAATGTTGAGTGACTTGCCCAAGGTGACACAAGTAGGTGACACAAGGTGACACAAGTGTCAGAGATGGACTTTGAAACCAGTTTCTCTAACCCTAGAGTCAATGCTCTTTTTACTATAAAATGATATTGCCTTTCCTTTTTCATGTAACACTTTCTGGACCATGCTGACAATAGTTATCACCAAGGAAATTAGATGATTAGACTTGAATGTCTACCAGTTTGGACAGAAATTTCGCAGTCTTCCTTCTCACCCTTGTGAACAGTTTCAGGTATAGCCTGCTCTTGGGACTAGTAGAAGGGATTGATTTTCACTGACAAGTTCATACTTTCAATGCATTGAATTTATATAAAGAAGTATAAATAGAAACATCAAAAGCCAAGAGAAATAAAAATGGTGGAGGTACAATCAAATGGTGACCAACATCTGTAACCACATGAGGATAGATTCCAAATTGCTGAAATCTCTTTGGGCTGTAGGTGGAAACTTTTCTTCCTTCTCTTTCTCTTCCTTTTCCTTCTCCTTCTCCTTTTCCTCCTTCTCTTTTTCCTCCTCCTTCTCCTCCTCTCCCTCCTCTTCTTCCTGTTCCCTCCTCCCTTTCCTTCTCCTCCTCTTCTTCCTCCTTCTCCTTCTCCTTCTCCTATTCCTCTTCTTCCTTCTCTCTCCTCCTCCTTCTCCTTCTTGCTATCTCATCCCTGTTCCTACTCTCTCTCTCTCTCAAGAAGAAAGTATACATAATCTTAGTTTCTCAGTAGGCAATTCCTTCCCTTTCCTAGGCTTGGAAGACTTGGCCTTATTTCCTAATAAGGCCATATAATATAAGATACAACTGTTAAGCAACTATATAAATACATTATGCCTGATATTTTTTGAATGACATTGAGAGGATTGATCATGGAAGGAAAGAGAGAGAGAATTAAAACTGTTATATTTTCAGAGAACAATTTCTGGCTTGGAGCTTGAAGTTAACAGAGAAGGATATTGTTTCATTTTATAATGAATATGTTAAAATGTCCAAGGTCCTAGGGAAGAAAGATTACATATATATATATATATATATATATATATATATATATATATATATATATATAACCTGTGCTTAAGGAGATTACCATGTGGGCTACTACTGAAGTGGTCATTTATGACCATGTAGCTTGATTCCAAAGGAAAATGACTCCTCTAAAAAGGTAGTGGTCAAATATATGACAATTAAGTCTGGTTCTGATCCACAATGAAGCAGTGTGTCTGTGTGTGTGTGTGTGTGTGTGTGTGTGTCCATCCATATCTGTGTATCTGTGGGTATACCCAGGTAAAGGGTATGAGTATGAAGAGCACAAAGGATTGAGTGATTAATACCTACCTGATTTCTCAATAAATCACAGACAAATATTACTGTTACTTTCATTTTACCCATTTGCCCTAATATACAGACTGTTCTTAATGTCTAAAATGATCATTCTCATGTCTACTTGGAATTTCTTCAAAACAGCTCAAGTTCCTGATCCCTGGGTTGTCAGTGGTTTTACTTTTCTACCAAAATTACTTTATACATATTGTAAATTAGCTTTGGATTTGCTTAGCTTTTACAATACAATATTGCACATATTGTATACCCTCTGGGGAATATGTCTTTTGGATGTAGTATTTTACTTTTAGTTTTATACTCCTAGTCAATCTAGCACAGTGCCTAGGACCTAGTAGGAGGGTCATAAAAATGAAAACTAAAACTACTTTGAGTAATTTCTGTAGAATTTCTCTCAAAAATGTATGTTTGTATTGCTGGACTCAGTACACCATCCTACAGATCTATCTAGATAGTCAGTCTCAGCTCCATTTTTCAGGTATTTCCATTGTGCAGAGACTAAGCTACACACATTACCAAGTTAGGTAGCTGCCTTCACTATTTTCAAAAACCACAACACAGACCTCTGTCCTCCCCTATTCTTTCCCACCCCAACAACATAAACAGAAACACAAGCACCTAGGTGCCTATGGCATCTCTTATAGCAGGGAAAAAGCAACAGTGGTGAAAATTAACTTCCATCTTCCCACTTCGCCCCCAAAGCTGTACAATATTAAATCTCACTCCTCCACAGCATGCACCATTACATTCTCTTCCTCTTTTGCAACCAACAAATTTAACCTCTCCAGCACTTCATTAATTGCAAATCCTTTTCAGCCTTTCTCATTTACCATATCCTTGTCTATCCTAGACTCCCCCAATTAGATATTATTCTCCTATTGTTCCCTTTCCTCTGCATGCTTCAATTCAACTGACTCCTTCCCTCCCATCAGTTCATAAGTAGAAACTTACATCAGTTCAGAAATTCCTCCCTGGTATTTCCCTCCCTTGCTTATGGGTGATGGATGATATCTTGGTAAATCTAGCCACTACTTCAAATGCTTTTATTTCTTTTCAGCTACTTATTCTCTTACCCCACCTCCACCCCCACCCCTTTGCTTCTGCCAGTTTTGTTAGAAGACACAGTTCTCGCTCCCACATTTGCAGCCTGTCTTGAAAGTCAAGCACGACATATTAGTGGATAAAACAAATATTCTCAAGTGTGCGCACACACACACACGCACACACACACTCACACACAAATACACACACACACACAGAAGTAATGTTATATGGTGGTGTCCAGTATAACAATTTACATAATGTCAAACTCTACCTACAAAAGCATTTCATTTTTTTTAAAAAATATGTGTAATTCTTTTATATTTCCACAGTTATCATGTTGCACAAGAAAAATCAAATCAAAAAGGGAAAAAATGAAAAAGAAAACAAAATGCAAGCAAACCACAACAAAAAGTGAAAATATGTTGTGATTCATACTCAGTCCCCACAATTCTCTTGCTGGGTTCATGGCTCTCTTCATCACAAGACCATTGGAACTGGCCTGAATCACTTCACTGTTGAAAAGAGCCATGTCCATCAGAATTGATCATCATATAATCTTGTTGTTGCTGTACAATATTCTCCTGGTTCTACTCACTTCATTTAGCATCAATTCAATAAGTCTCTCCAGACCACTCTGAAATCATCTTGCTGATTGTTTCTTATAGAACAATAATACTGCATAACATATTCAACTTATTCAACCATTCTCCAACTGATGGGCAATCACTCATTTTCCAGTTTCTTGTCACTACAAAAAGGGCTGCTACAAATATTTTTGCACATAGAAGTCTTTTTTTCCTTTTTTATGATCTCTTTGGAATACAGGCCCATTAACAACACTGTGTAAAAACACTTCTAATCATTTTGGCAACTATGCTACCACATAGACCAAGAACTAGTAAAAACACAATAACAAAAGAAACATAAAAAAGAACTGGGGTTAGTTCCTTCTAGCTCCAAATCTAATGCAATTTCTTATCTTCAAATAACCAGGGATGGATTTTGTTATTCTTTTAAATGAATTCATTATTGTTAATGAAGAATAAGGAGTAACAAGCATGTTAATGAATCCTGTGGGTGATGTTAATCTGGAATGGTGATGCATATACAACTGAATGCAGAAAAATATTGTAAAAGCAAAGAAAGACAGGACTCTTGACAAATGCATTATCAGCATTTGCTTGCAAAATGCAAGTTTATACATCTAGGGGAATATAGTACTAAACTTAGACACTGAGTCAACAAGGGAAATTGAGAAGTAATTCCAAGAGAAATTTGGGTTTGAGCTGAGATAGCCAAAACTCAGTTTTGCTTATGATAATAAGAGTTCAGTTTTACCCAAGGTGAAGTTTAAAAATATGGGCATATATTTATATATGTGTGTATATATAATACATATATATATATATATATATATATATATAGCTAGATAGATATAATATGTATATATAAATAATAGATTTTATATATATATATATATATATGTATAAGTTTGTAATTCTCTCTGAGGGGACAAAAAAAGGTGATAAAGAAAAATTGAAGTTTAATATTTTTAGTTTGTTTAGTTGTTTATTTAAGGAAAACATTAAAATCTATACAAGGATGCCAATGAATCATTTATCAGCTTTAAAGTAAGAAACACAGGGACTTTAAGAAATCTTAATAAAGAAGCCAATAGATGTTTTCACTACTTTCTATTTTCAATGAATTATTGCACTGAGAATAATAATTGCATGTTGTATCTATTTTTTCCTATTAGGTTCTTATAACACTCTGTGTCATAATATCCATTTCAATGATAAGACAAGAAGCTCGAAGTGCTTAAATAACTTTGGGAATGGGGGGAGCAAGAAAGAGGGAGCTGATCCAAAAGGTTATATTCATGAGTCCAAGGGACTCTAGCAACTATACTACACATCATCATCTACACATCATGTGCTTTTCCATATTATTTTTGGCGATGAGAAAAGTATGTTGCAAAAATTTTGTAAAATGTAGCAGTGACTGAATTGGTCTGTAGGATACAAAAATTATTTCAATACTGAAAAGCTTCAAAGAAACTTAGATGGAGAGAAGAAATTAATCAGTCATTCTGTAGTCAGGGATTCACTACAGGCCTATTTGCTAGGCACTAATCTAAGTACTGAAGATACATAAAAATAAAACAATTCCCATTGTCAAGGAGAGACAAATATGTACATATACAATATAGACATAAACAAAAGAGAAACAACGTAATTTTTTGAGATGATACTAGCAAATGGGTGTTTCAGGAAGAGTCTCATGAAAGAAGGTATCCTTTGAACTCGGTTTTGAAGGAAACTAGTGATTCTAATGGGTTAGGGGGAGAAGGGAGCTTATTTCAGGCTTGGAGGTTTGCCAATACAAACACACATAGAAAAGAGATGGCATATTGTATATGAGGACTGGATGACTAGACCATAGAGTGTGGAGAGAAAGAATGCATAATAAACCAGGTTGTAAAGGTCAATTTCATTGAATTTGGAGTCTGAAGATATGAGTTCAAATTCTAGATCAATTTAGATAAATCACTTGATCAGTGTCTCTACTTTCTCACCTAAAAAGAAGCAGGTTCCTTAACCTCTCTGGGTATCTATTTTCATATAAGGAGAATAGATTAAATGGTTCTTAAAGTAGTAAACTAAAGAGACATCAACCAATCTTCACATTTATACAATCTATGCATCGAAATCAGAACCTCCACAACTTTCTACCCTTCCTATACAAAATCAAACACATCATTTGAACTTCCAAACAGGACCTTACCCTTAGAGAAGGGCAACCATTGTCAGGGTGGTCCTTTGACTTCCCTTCCAGTTATATATCCCGCCTATAGCTTGCACATAGCTACCAGAATAATCTTTTTCACTTCACACCCAAATATTCAAAGTCCTCTCCTATTTGTACCCCTTCTCCTATTTATATTTACACAACTTCATATCATTTTCCTTACATGTCTTCTTCACTCTAGTGGGGTTGGTCTGCTTCTATCTAGAATATTGATCTTATTTCCTCTTTATTTGTTCTGTTCTGCCTTCCACATCCTATTTGCCAATCCCTTTCCATTACTTAGTTCAAAATCTGAAGATTCATCTGTTTTTAAGAGATTGTTCCTGATTAACCCCACAAATAGTAAAGATTGGTTTATTGAGCATTATCTCAACACTTATGTATTTGTACTATGTCATAGAATCCCAAGTAAACATTCTTATTGGGAATAAAGGAGTACAAATGGTAGTGAGATTGGGGAGCAACAACTACCCAGAAGACTATTGAGCTGTTGTTTACCTAACAGAATTGGTATGTGTTGTTATTCAGTCATGTTCTCATGGACCACAGAATTCAGGACCTTCTCTACTTCCTGTGGTTATTCCAAGCTCATGTTTATTGCTTTCATGACATTATCTACCCATCTTATTCTCTGCTATCCCTTTTTCCTTTTGCTTTCAATCATTCCCAATATCAGGATCACAGAAAATCCTATCTTCTCATTATGTGGCAAATTATTTAAGCTGAGCTGGTATATAATAGATGTTTAATAAATGATTGTTCATCAGCTGATAGTGCAGTAATGACAGTTGAATGTTCATACCCCCCAAAGAACATATTATCTAGAGAGGAAATATTGTTCCCCAGTAGGAGAGAGATGGATCCTAGAAGATAGTGATAGAAAGTCCAATATGACCAAAGGAATAGAATCATATAAGATGGTACAGTTTGGTGAAACACTATGATAAGTGTGGGATAAAGTTGAGGATAGGGATTTTCTTCTTTTTCTTCTTCTTCTTCTTCTTCTTCTTCTTATTATTATTATTATTATTATTATTATTATTATCATCATCATCATCATCATAGCTTTTTATTGACAAAACATGTGTATAGGTAATTTTTCAACATTGACCCTTGCAAAAACTTCTGTTCCAACTTCTCTCCTTCTTCCCTCCACCCCCTTCCCTAGATGGCAGATAGTCCCATACATGTTAAATATGTTAAAGTATATGTTATTGTATTTAACATTTATTTATATTTATTTATACATTTATATGTATTTATACATATTTACACAGTTATCTTGTTACACAAGAAAAATGAGATTTAGAAAGAAGGTAAATCAGCAGGATGAATACAGAGAGGCTTGGAGAGACTTACATGAACTGATGCTAAGTGAAATGAGCAGAACCAGGAGATCATTATATACTTCAACAATGATATTGTATGAGGATGTATTCTGATGGAAGTGGATTTCTTCGACAAAGAGAAATCAGTTTCAATTGATCAATGATGGACAGAAGCAGCTACACTCAAAGAAAGAACACTGGGAAATGAATGTAAACTGTTTGCATTTTTGTTTTTCTTCCTGGGTTATTTTTACCTTCTGAATCCAATGCTTCCTGTGCAACAAGAGAACTGTTTGGTTCTGCACACATATATTGTATCTAGGATATACTGTGACATATTTAACATGTATAGGGCTGTTTGCCATCTGGGAGAGGGGGTAGAGAGAGGGAGGGGAAAAGTCAGAACAGAAGTGAGTGCAAGGGATAATGTTGCAAAAAATTACCATGGCATAGATTCTGTCAATAAAAAGTTATAATTATGAAAAAAAAAGAAAGAAGGTAAAAATAACCTGGGAAGAAAAACAAAAATGCAAGCAAACAATAACATAAAGAGTATAAATGCTATGTGGTGGTCCACACTCACTTCCCAGTGTTCTTTCACTGGGTGTAGCTGGTTCTATTCATTAGTGATCAATTAGAACTTATTTGGATCCTCTCATTGTTGAAGATAGCCACTTCCATCAGAATTGATCCTCATATAGTATTGTTGTTGAAGTGTATAATGATCTCCTGGTTCTCCTCAATTCACTTAGCATCAATTCATGTAAGTCTCTCCGAGCCTCTCTGCATTCATTCTGGGGGATAGGGATTTTCAAGAGAGGAAGTATATCCCTTCTAGTTAGCATCTTGAGGCAAAGATCTAATCACTCTATTCTAATTAGAGCTTGATTATATCATATTATACCTGACAATATTGCTTTATTGTTTCAAGGTATGTGTTCTATGTTCTTAATTAGATTGAAAACTCTTTTAAGGTATGAATTATGGATATGATTTCTTATCAAACAAAGCAGGCAAAATAACTCTCTGGTCATGATGGAACCTCAGAAAAATTTGTTGACTATTTCAAAAAAAAATTTAATTTGTCTTCTATCTCATTATTCTCCGATTTAAAGCATTATAGAATCTTGGAGAAGAGATAGATCTTAGAAGTCATAGAATTATCACAGGACAGCAGATTTAGAGTTAAAGGGGTACTTAGCAGTATTCTAATTCTCTTCTTCCCTGAAATGTTAGTCTCTTCCAAAATACACGAGACTAGTGATTATATAGCTTTCATTTAAAATTGTCTAATATTTGGATATCCCTATTTTCCTAAGCCATCCATTCTACTTTGGGACAGAAAAAAAATTCAGAAGTTCTTCTTTATGTTGGGACAAAGTCTACTTCTTTATAGCAATCACCATTTGGTTCTAGCTCTTTCTAGAACTTTGGAGCAAAACAAAACAAGTTGAATTCCTCTTCCATAAGATAAGACTAAATATTCTGTTACGCTTTAAGCTAAAAACCTTTAATTTCTCTAATAGGTAATGTTTCTGTCTCTCCTTGTATGGTACTAATTTATGTTCTCACCTCGTTGTTCTCCTCTAGAAGTATTTGAACTTGTCAATGTATTTCCTAAAATATGGTATCCAGAACTGGACAAAGTACACTCACATATGATCTTAGCAAAGCAAGTAAAATGGGATGGGTCACATCTCTCATTGTAGACACTATGTTTTTTATCAATTCATACTAGGATCACATTAGCATTTCTAGTTGCTATGTCATACTTCTGTGTTCAAGCTTTGATCCACCATAACTACTAGGGTGGATGGGAAAAATTCTCTTTCTCTCACTCCCATCACAAGTGGATGTTTAAAGGATAGAAAGCACTGGGTTTGTCCTAAATAAGAGATGACCAAAATAATCACAAGCAATTTCTACTAATTTTTCTTATATCCTAGAGGCATTGGAGGTGGTTTTGTCTTTCTTCCTCAGTTAGCAATCAAATTTACACAATCCCCATTGACAGAATTCAAGGAACCAATGAAAAGCCACTGGGTATATCCTTAAGCAAAGGGCTAGGATATATTTTCCACCCGAAAAGGCCAGAGCACAAGTTCTGATCCCTCAGAAAATTTTCCAGTTTAGCAGACCAGGAATGGGAAAGGTTCCCCTGCTAATACTGAGTTTGCAGTCCACTAGGCTTTTTTTTTTTTTTTAATGAAATGATTTCTACAATAGCTGCCTCACCACATAGTTAATTTTTTGAGCTTATCTTATTACTTATGGCTTATTATATTCAGCTTCTGAGTTCTTTCTGAATCCTGATTCCATCCCAATGAACTTTGTGTCATCTGAAAATCTGGTAAGTATATATATTTTCATCCAAAGCATTAAGAAAAAAACAACATCTAATTGAACAGAGGAATTTTGTTACTACACTAGGCACCTCTCCCCAGGTTGATATCAATCCATCAATCCACACTCTGGGTCTGGACATTCAGCCATTCAAAATTCAAAATCTTCTAACTATTTGGACTCACCATTCATTTAGGCATAGTGCCAAAACTAGCAATTTTTTAAAACTCAGATAAAAACAATTGAGGAGTACTAAGGATAGAGAACATTTCAAAGGGTGGGGTGCATGATGAACTTGGAGTCTTAATGTGATTATATTTCACAAGAAAGAAGACAACTTTGGACAATAAAAGGATCAGGGTTATGCTATATTCCCTACCTCAAATCCAAAATTACATCCTCCTCATTCATGGCAGCATCCTGGTATAAAACTGTTTTCATTCAAAAAAAGACATCCAATTCTTGTTCTCCCATAAGCTCCTCTTCTATCAGTTTCCCATAAAATTCTAGGAGTTTCCACATAAAAATTGCTCCATCTGATCTTCCTTTTGAACTATTAGATAATAATGATTAATGTAGAATCAGTATTTTAAGATTTGAAAAACGTCATTTATACACACACACACACACATATGTGTGTGTGTATGTATATATGTATATATGTATGAGTATATATTGTATATATATGTGTATATATTTATTATACAAATACATATTTAAAGTAGACACACACATCTGGACATACCTTTAAGCCCAAATGAGTAGATAGATGGATACAAATCCATCCATCCATTCATTCATATAACAACATATCTATTTATATACCCATTCATTTATCCATCCATCTATTTATCTATCTGCTCAACTGATCCTCATAAGAACCCTTTGAGATAAGTGCTATTATTATACAAATTTTCCCATTTTTTGGATGAGTAAGTTGAGGCTAAGAGAAATTAAATGACTTTGGCACAGATAGTAATTGACTCAGGCAGAATTATAATACAGATCTTCTTGTCTACAGCACTCTTATCACCATACCAAGTAGCCAATCAGATTGTTTCCTGAGATAGATAGTATATGTGAAGCACTGGATCTGAAATCAGGAAAACCTGATTTTATAGTTAACTCAGGCACTTATTAGCTGTGTGACCTTAGGCCTTATTTAAGGCACTTAACCACCAAACCTTGGTTTCCTCTTCTGTACAGTAAGGATAATAATAACAACTACCTCACAGGGATATTATAAGAATTAAATGACAATGTATGAATAAATATATATATACAATATATCATAAACATGCAATAACAAATGTGATAATATATATAAAGTATTTTGTGAACTATATATCACTATATAAATAATAGTTTTTTATCATCATCATTGTTCTTATTTCTTGATATGTGAACATGAAACAAATATTTTTCTGGTCCAAATAAAATTTTCAACCAAATTGGAGAACAATAGGGATCTTTTTAAGTCATGTCACAGAAAGGAATATAAGAAGAAAAATACCACATCATTTTGCCCAGTGGTTCAGTGAAATGATTGAGATTTCGAGTCACAGAAATGGATTCAAATCTCAATTTTGTCCAATATGGTTCAGTAGAAAGATCTGGATATAGAAACAGAAGACCTAGGTTCAAATTCCAGTTTTGTCATTTAAAACCTGCATGACCTCAAACAATTCACTAAACTTGAAAGTTTCCCTTTCCTCATGTGTAAGGTGTCTACCAACCATTCAGGCTCCAAATCTATGATGCCATCTGGAAACAAAATCTAATTGGTGTCCCTGTACTTAGTCTCACAGTTATGATCCATCATTCCTGCTCTCTATATGTTTAGAATAGAATAACATTTGGAGATGAGACAAAGTTAAAATGCAAGTAAAAATGTTTCTGGACATGTATAAAATGTTTTATTGGACTCTGCATAAATTAATTTGCTTACTATCGCTTCCCCATATGTTGCAACTATGATGATATTAGAAGTGTCTTTCTGAAAGGAATTCTTTCATCTTCTGAGTAAAAGGTCAAAAGACAATATTTCTAGCTCTTGCTGACTTGGCTTTTCTGAATAATTATATTTATGCACATTGAAATGAATATATTTATGAGATTGCAATCATTTCTGTCTTTAAAAACAATTAAAGATTGTCTCCTAGGAAAAAATTTTAAAAGTTAATGTATTATAAATCTCTATTGGAATTTCTGGTAACAGATTCAAATGTACTAAATATTTTTGCTTGGGCTTTATAAATGTATATATTGAACTTCTCTAAAATCTGTTTTCAGCCATCATATGACATTTTGTGGAAGAACCATTTCTAAGAGAGACCTAGAAGAAGGACTAAAGGAAAGGAGAGAGCCATGTACTGGCCTGCCAAGAGTGAACATAATAAAATTAAAAGTTATAAGCCCAGAGATTTAAAGATGGAAAGGACCTTAGAAAACTGAGTCCAAAATCCTCATTTTCAGATGACAAAATTGAGAAACAGTCAAGTTAAATGCCTTACCAATGGTCAAACATGCAGTAAGTATCATAGGTATTATTTTAGTTCAGATTTCACTAAATCCAAATCCATAATGGTTCTCTCTACCAATCATATTGCTCCTCACCCACCCATAGTTCAATATAGACACCACCACAATCTACCTTTTGTAATGGAAATATTTTTGTTTCCTTTTGTAAAGAAAAGTAATGGGCTACTCAATTCATTTTCCTAGAAAGGCAAAATGAGCAATAAACAGAAGAGAGGAAGGAAGGAAGGAAGGAAGGAAGGAAGGAGAGAAGGAAAGAAGGAAGGAAACATAGGAAGGGTAGTGTAACAACAATGGATAACCAGTCAATTAATCCATTAATAAATATTTGATAAATTATTACTATATGCCAGGACCAACCAGAAGCTAGTTTCCAAGGAAGCATTTACATTATTTCTATATTCCCATTCTATCTCATTACCTCTGCCACATTTCAGATTATCCTAGCTCCTCAATTTAAAAATCATCTCTTATTTGGTCTATTTGCATCTAGCTTCTCACTTTTGCAATCCATTCTAAATCTATGTCTTGCTCTAGTCTAATCTTCTTGTTAGCACTCCATCTCCTACCTTAAGGAGTTCTGATTAGTGAAAGTGACCGTAGCTAACTCAGCCCAATATACTTAAAGTGTTCTATTACTATCTTTATGTCATACTACCAAGGCAATTTCCTCCACTATTTCTGCTGCTCTGCTGTCCCTTGCTGGAATGGACATGTTTTGGAAATGCTCCATTTATCAATCTTATAACTTCTTTGACCAGAATAAGTCTTTAACCACCATTCCTTGGAACATATTTTCTAGAATTATATATATTATTATATTAGAATATATTAAAATATTAGACTCTGGGGCAGCTAAATAGTGAGGTGGAAACAGCATCAGCTCTGGAGTCAGGAGGACCTGAGTTCAAATCCACTTCAGACATTTAACACTTACTAGTTGTGTAACCCTGGGCAAGTCACTTAATCCCAATTGCCTCTCAAAAAAACAAACAAACAAAAATAAAATAAATGCTAGCGTTAAAAAAAAAAAAAAATGTGTGTATGTATGTATATAAAATGCCTTAAGGGCAGAGATACTTTTTTTAAAAAAGTGTTTCCTCTTCATTTTATCACAGTGCTTTGCACTTTTAGGTACTTAATAAATGCATAGTCATTCATTCATTTCTAATATATAGATTAACTATGTGTGTGCTTTGTTCAAAAACTCTCTACTCCCTGTTATCAAAATACAAAATTCTTTTGCCAGATTTTAAGGCTTATTATAATTTGGCTCATTACAATATTTCTTCAATGGCAGTTTCTTTCCATACATACCACACTCTGGCCAAAGCAAACTATATACTAGTCTTCTAGTTTGGCATGCTTTCTTCCATGTCTAATTTATCATTCACTAACCTCATACCTAGAATTAATTGTTCCTCCAATCCCATATTTGTGCTATTGAAATATTTTTCTTGCAAGGTCCAGTTCTGGTCTATTCTTATTCTATCCAAGTAGATGCTTCCTCTCTTCTTGAATTTTTCAGACCATCCAATCTAAACTTTGCTCTGTACTGAATCATTTTCTATTTTCTATTATAATAATCTATGTCCCACCTCATCTCAAAAGGAACATAAACTCCATGAGGGCAGATGTTTTAGTATAATAGGAGAAAACAGGCAGCAGATGGCATGGTGGATAGAATACTAGATGTGGAGAACAATTGAGTTCAAATGTTCCTTCAGATATTCATTAGCTGTGTGATCCTAGGAGAGTCATTTAACCTTTGTTTGCCTCAATTTCCTCTACTGTAAAAGGGGTATAATAACAGCACCCCTCACAGGAGTGTGAGTACTTATCTCCTGAAACATAGTAGACACTGAATTAATGCTTATTCCCTTCATCTAGATTAACTTCCTCTATCATTTTTATAAGGAAAGAAGGAAAGAGTGTTATGACCATTATAGTAAGCCTGAATAACTAAGCTATCTAACAAAACCCTGATTGGATATGTCTTGTGATACCAAATGCAGTGTTTTTTACTATTTTTTTTAACACAACTATAGCCTCAGGGTCTGATATAATTGTGTATTCATGAATTCACTTGATGATGGGATCATAGATTTAGATCTGGAAAGATCTTAGATAATATTTAGTTCAAGTCAAGTCACATCAAGTCAATCAGCATTTATTAAGTGCCTGCTATAAGTCAAATACTATGCTACACACTGAGAAGACTAAGAAAGACAAAAGACAATCCATACTTTCAAGGACCTTACAATAAAATAGTGTAATCCTGTCATTTTACAGATGACAAAACTGAGGCATGCAAATAAATAACTTTATTTTTCAGAAATTACCTCTGTGCTAGAAATTTCCCTTCTCCAATAATTTGTATTTATCCTGTAAATACTTGCATGCATAAATATTATTTTTCCCTAAAGAATATAAAATCCCAGAAAGCAGAAAGGCTTAATTCTGCCTTTGTATCCTCCTTGTCCAGCACAGTTTTTCCTCACCTTTTGTTGTTCAGTTACTCTCAGTCTTTTCTAACATCATGACCCCTTTGGGGGGTTTTCATGGCAATAATAATGGAGTGATTTGCTTTTTTTTTTCTTCTCTAGAGAATTTTACAAATGAGGAAACTGGGGCAAACAAGCTTAATGACTTGCCCAGGGTCACACAGCCATTAAGTTTTGAGGCCAGATTTGAACTCAAATCTTCTTGACTTTACATCATACTACACCACTATTGGAACTTTCAGTCTAATCATCTATCTGGGAAGTTATAACAACAGTAAAATTAAAAAGAAAAATCTCTTATGATAAAACTCACGTTTTTCTAAAAAAAAATTTTAAAGTTTTTTTTTTTTTTGCAAAATAAATCTAGATCTCAAATTCCATATTTAATTCTATCAGCTTAAAATTTATAAGCACATTATGCTAATCAAAATAAAAGCTGTCCTACTGTATTGACTAGAATAGTACTGAATATCAAGGCAATAGAGAAAAATATCAAGAGTATCTAGAAATTCTTTCAGAATTTAGTTAGGTAGGTGCTATTAAGAATTAAACTACCACAGTGTAATTACTGACAGAAGATTAAACAGGAATGTTAAATATTTGATTATACAAAAAGCTCTAGAGTTCTAGTTAATCAGACTTTTTTTTAAAAAATCAATATTTTAAATACACACATATATCCTCTCCCTAATGAACAGGCAAATAGACCCATCAAGATGTGTGTCTCAGAAGGCTTTATGCAAATCTGGTTGACAAAAATTCTTTTCTTCTTTCTTCTTTCTTTTTTTTTTTTTTTACTTTTTTGTTTTCCCTCCCTCCCTCTCTCCCTTATTCTTTTCTTCTGTTCTTCTCCTTTCTTCTTTCCTTTCCCTTTCTTTTTTTCTTCCTTTTTCTTCCTTCCTTCCTTTCTTTTTTCTTTCCCTCCCTCCTTATTCCTTTCTTCCCTTCTATTAAAATACCAATTTTGTGTACTAGGCAATGGGGAGCATTGAAGATTCTTCACTAGGGTGATGACATAACCATATGATTCTTTAGGAAGCAGATACAAGATACAAAGAGATCATTGAGAGGATAATTTTAATCCTTTAGGCTTGAAACAATGAGGACCTAACTGAGAATGATGACATTTTATAAGAATTTTATCATTCTTTCCTATAATATAATCAGCTTCTAAATGAATTGTTTAAAATGAAAACAACCAAGGCTAAATTAGTTATTAAAATTTTTTAAATAATTAATCAACCTAATGAAAATATGCCAACATGATATGAACATTTTTGAATGGAGGCTAACTCTTGTCTGCGATCTCAAATGACAACCATGAATTTTAAATGGGAAAATATGAATTTGAGAAGACTAAAAAAGTAATACTAATATAAGCTTCTGATGGGAGGTTTCATTTGCAACAAATCATATCATATTACTGATTAGTTAAGTGACAAAATTATATAATCTGAGAGGCTTTGAAGTATAGTAAATTGAAAGCCAACTTTGAGGGAAAGAAAAAAGAAAGGAAGGAAGGAAGGAAAGGGAAGAAAAAAAAGAAAGGGAAAGGAAAGATAAATTGGATTTATCTCCAAATACCTAAGATTATCAGTTGTGAAGGAAATAGCAAGCTACATTAGAGAGAGGTTTCTTCATGGCAAATTATCTTTACTAATAATATCAGAGGAAAGTATTAACAATAATAACAGCAATAACAATATAGCTAACATTAATATGACACTTTAAGATTTCTAAAGTGTTTTACATAAAGAGATGTTCACAACAACCTTGTGAGGTTGGTGAAGTTATTATCTCTATTTTACAGATGAACTAAACTAAAATTATAAAAGGTGAAATGATTTGCCCATTGTTTCAGAGATAGTAAACACCTGAAGCAGGATTTGAACTGGAATCTTTCTGATTACAAGTCTATCTAAGTTTTATCCTCTTCACCATCTAGCTGCCTAAGTCTAGAGGTCTACTTCAGGAAAAAAAAAAGTGAATTTAATTGATAATACTATGTTCATAGAATAATGGAAGCATAAATGTTCACAAAATCACATAATTTGAGACCTGGAAAGGACCTCAGAAGTCACATAGTACTCAAAAGAAACTTCCAGTGTAATATATACTTCACAAGTATTCATCCAGATTCTCCTTCAAAACTTTTTTCTATGGAAAAAAAAAATCACTTCTTGAGACAATCCATTTCATCTTTGGACAATAGTAATTGCTTAGATTTACTACCTGACATCAAACCTAAATGCATTACAATTTCCTGGTTACAAATGGTTCCTGCTTTTTGTGATGCTCCTGGTTCTGTTTTTTGGGACCAAACATAAAAAGTATAATCCCCATTCATGTGATAGTTCTTCAGATATTTGAAGTCAACTATCATGTCTCTCCTAAGTCTTCTTGTCTCCAAACTAAGTATTTCCATATAATCAATTGATCCTCAAATGATGTTGACTAAAAGACTTTCAGTATTCCATTTGCCCTCTTCTAGCATACTCTGTTGTTTATCAATGTCTTTCTTAAACTGTGGCACTGATAATTGGACATAATGCTGTATATGAAATCTGACAACAGCAGAGTACAAGAAGTTTCTGGCTCTTTTAATGCAGCCAACATTGAATTAGATTTTTGGACTGACAAATCACAATCCTGGCTCCCATTGAGCTTGCAGTCCATTAAACCCCAGATGTTTTTGTCTTTTTTTTCAAACTGCTAACAATGCCTCTTCTATCTTATACTTGTGAAGTTAATGTTTTTAACCCATTTTTACATTTATTTCTATTGAATTTCATCTTAATTGATTCTTCACATTGCTTTATTCAGTCAGCATCTTGTTAGATTCTGAATCCACTATCCAGTTATCTTCCAAAATGGTATAATGTGGATTTTACTAAAATAGAATATTTATTTATATTGCTAGCAGTAATAAGGGCAGCTAGGTACCACAGTGGATAAAGTGCAGGACCTGAAATCATAAATTCTTGGGGGCAAATCTGGCTTCAGATACTTACTAACTGTGTGATCCTGAGCAAATCATTTAAATCTTTGCCTCAGTTTCTTCATCTATAAAATGAGCTGGAAAAGAAAGGAGCAGACTACTCCAGCATCTCTGTCAAGAAAACTCCAAATAGGGTAATGATGAGATAGACATAACTAAATGAAAATAACAATAACAAAGCAGTATGTGTAGTTGTGGACAATTCACTTAGTATCACTGGACATCAGCTTTTTCATAAATAAAACAAAGATACATGCTAGGTGATTCAGTCCTATCTGCTAACCTCTTGATAATTCCATCTCTGCTAGTTTTATGATTTCATTTATTCTGCAAGATAATTGCTTTTTTCCTGCAACTCCTTTTCATTGTGAATCTTTTAATGGCTTATTTTATGGAGGAGGTTGGTAACATCTTACGTAAAGACCCTACTAGTTAAAACAATCTCTTCTCTGTTATAGGCACAAAAATCTAAGTTTTCAAATCATTATGTGTGCTTGAGGTAATTCAAAGTTCCTTGATGAGGAAAATTTGGGCTCACTTTAGGAACACCTGTGTTAATTTGGTTGGCTTAATCTGCTCTTAAAATTCCACAATAGAATGACAACTGTGGTCAACTTCTGTCTGGTATTTAAAATATATTTTTAATTTTGACCAACAATATAGGGTATTTGTATTAAGAATACTTGTTAGATAATTCACTGACTGCAAACTAACATCTGGCAAAAGCTCCCTTTAGATACCAGAATTGAAGAGAAGCAGTTGAATAGGCATATTAGATATATTTTACAGTACTAAAGTTCATTTATTGAATTAAATTACATCATCAGGAAGCAAAGTATCCTAACCATATCATCTCAGTTATATTCTCCCCACCAAGAAATAACTGGATTGAATTTCAACTTCCTTTCAATAATAAACAGTTGAAATTTATATAGCACTTTAAGGATTAAGTGACACATTTTATATACTTATCTCATTAGACACTCAAGATAACCCTGAAAGATAGATCTACAGGCATTATCATCTCCATTTTATAGATGAAAATGCAAACCTCGCAAAATATAAGGTCCTTGAAGGTAGAGACTTTTTTCCATTATCACTAGAGCCTAGCAAAGCACTCTGTCTCTGAATATCTGAGGTGAGATTTAAAAATTCTTATCTTTCCTGATTATAGCTGCCATATTCTTTTAATTTTTCATCTCAACAAAGATTGTGTTTTGTGAAAAGCTTTGTATTTAGCACTAGGGTCCCAAAACAAGAATAAAATAATAACTATTCATTCATATTCTATTAAAGAAAACATACTTATGACATATGACAATTTGAGAAGGGAGAAAGATAATTAGGTGGTTGTGAAGAAAAGTTTCCTGTAATGAATGCTATCTGAACTCAATATCAATTCTCTACTGATGCTTAACAAATCATCTCCTACCTTCCTGCATTTCAAGCTATCCTCTGTTCGCTTTTTCAGAAGAGAGCTGACAATCTAACTGAATGAACTGATCTAATTATCATGACTTCATATTACATACAAAGATAATATCTGAATTCAAACTAAATAACAATAGCTTATATTAGTGTAATAGAAAAGAGATTTAACTATCTCACTCAGGTCAGTTGATTTAGACACTGGATATAATCACAGATCATGAAATCTTAAGATGTTATTAAGGCCTTGACTGTTAAACACTCCCTCAAGGATGAACACCTTTCTGAGTTGAAGGGAGAAACAGCAGTAGAGGAAGAACCTATCTCCTCACGTCTTGTTAGGAAGTGACGGTATTTTTCCTCTTCTTCTTCGCCTTTGGGTATGGAATCTAGGAGCCAATTATTTGGTCCTCATTCAACAACTCAGAATTCATTAGTGAATTCATCGCCATCTGTGGCTTTATATCTGTATCAGAGAGTGAACCTGGTATGTTTGGGTTACCATGGAATCACATTCCTCCTCTCCCCCCTAAAAAAAAAAAAAAAAAAAAAAAAAAAAAAAACTTCAGATAGACACATTTTTATTTGTATTATGATTTACAAATACAAATAAACAATCAGTAAGCATCTATTAAGTGCTCTAGCTTGACTGGAAAATAGAGCACATGGACAACAATATGAAGAAGCTCAGAAAAGTATCTTGAAGTCAGGTTATAGAAAGCTTTAAAAATAAAGGAGATTGTGTTTTTCCCTAGTTGCAAAAGAAAGCCACTTAAATTTACTTAACAGGGAAGTAACATAGGGAGACATATGCATTAGAATGATTAATTTAGCAGTTGTATAGAATGTTTTATTTAACTAGAAAGAGACAGGAAGCAGAATGACCAAACCAGAGGCTATTCTATCAGAAGAATAAGGTCTTATATTTATTTATTTATTTTGCACTGAGTATGATGACTTTGTTCATGGTAGACAACATAGAACTTTATATTTTTCCCTCCTGTGATAGGAGTGTCTCTGACAAGAATGGGATATGAGATCCCCATTATAGAGAAATAGATTAGGAATGTATGTTCCCCTGTGGTAGAACTCCTTTTTTGACTGCAAATGAAGATGTATGATTTTCACTTTATTCCTGGGAGGCCATGAAGATCATCATGAAGTTTCTATAACCATACTCATTGATATACTAAGAAATGAATTTGACAAATTGTCATTGAGGGCAATGCCAATCCTAGCATCAAAGTTAGAAGAAGTAACTTTTGTCACTATTAAAGTCAAAGGATACAATCTGTTCTTCTGTATAGTTCAAAATGTTCTTCAAAGGTGCCTCTGATGCTTTCTTTGCCACTATCTTGGTATCATTATATTTTTTAGGTTTCTCCAGGAAGTAGATAAGATCTCCAACACATATATTGTAAGTAGGAATATAAAAGGACATGCCTCCATTTCCCATTCAGCTAAGGAAATTTGAAGTCAGATTCTCCTGACTTCAGGGCTGGTGCTCTATCCACTGTGCCATTTAGCTGCCCTTACTAATATTTTTTACACAAAATTTAGAACAATAAATTACTTTGTGAGGTTAGTTGGAAAAAAATTGTCTTTGTAAATAAATGAATGTATTCTGCAATCAGAAAATCAAGCTATGTCATTTTTTTTTCTTTTTGCCCTAGTTTACCAGAGTATTTAATGCCAAATCCAATGTCTGATCATAGCAATTAATTCTACTCCAGTTCCTTTAGAAATCTCTGGTTTATTTTTTTTTAAATCATAGAATTTCAGAATTGGAAGAGTTTACTAATTCAATTTATCATGTAATTGATGACTCAATTCAACAACAACCTTGACAGGAAGTGAACTATTTTTTTTTAACATTTCCAATGTTAGGGAGTTCACTATCACATGAAACAACTCATTCTGTATCTGCTCTAAATGTTTACAGAAAAAAAGGTTCATTTTTCAAATAAGACAGAATCTGTTTTCCTATATAATTTAGCCAAAGTCCCAACTATCATGTCTTTTTTAGCTCTCTTCTTTTTTAGACTACATATTGTCCTTCCCTTTACTTGTTTTCCATTAAGTTGAATTTCAAATCTCCTTATCAACTTGTTATTCTTCCCTAACATCATACCAAATCCAAACCAGAAATAAAACCTTAAGCATCCACAATATGCAAGGCACTTTACTAAGCATTGGGAATTTGAGGGGGAAAAAAAAATCAAGATTCATTTCTTTAATTCCTCCAATTAAAAAAAAAAAAAAACCCAGGAATGAATACATTGTTCTTTATGTGGCCTAACTAGCAATGAGTACAATGTATTTTTTTTTTTGTTACAGAGTATTATTTGTCTTGTTTTGTGCATTACAGACTCTCTCTACTGGTTTTATCCTTGGCTTACTTTCCATTTTGTTTATCTTGTAAGCTGTCTCAAATTTTTTTGCAAGTTGGCAGGTATAAATCCTAAATAAATAAATTAAAAAAAAACTTTTTAAATCAACTCAACACAGTGATATAGCCATTGAATTTCCAAATAGAAAGAAATTAGATAAAAGCCATATGCCCAGAATGGTAGAATTCAGCTGACAGGCAAAGGATATATCCCTTTATGACAACCAAAAGTCAAATAGAAAAGAGATTTATCATTTGAAGCCTAGAAGACTGCCTTGGTTGAAACAGCATATCAAAAACCAACTACTTCTACTCTTCTTTCCATTATAGCATCACTTCATAAAATCTGCTATAGAGCTTTAAAAATGTCTTTGTATATATGTTTTGTCAGTAACAGTACTATTAATGAGGAAGATCAGATTTTCTTGTCAGAGATAGAAAAAATCAGGCATCATTGAGCCACATTTGGGAATATTTAAAGGGTTTGTGTCAAATGTGTCCTCAAGCCAGTCAATCTCTTAATCAACAAGTATTTCTTTAGCATTTATTACATGCTTGAAACTATGCTTGGAGATAACAAGGAAAAAAAATTAAATTTTCTTCAAAGAACTTATATTCTAAATGGGAGAAGGAAATATGAACATATTTAATGACATGCATAATGTATACAAAATGGATAAATAGTTGTTTCAGGAGGCATTACATTACTAAGAGGGCACTTAGGAAAGGTTTCATTTTAAAATTAGACAACTGAACTACACTTGAAGGATTCAAAGAGGTAAATGGAGGAACAAATGGGTTCCAGGTATAAAGGCTATCTATCTATCTATCTATCTATCTATCTATCTATCTATCTATTTATTTCTGTCTGTAACTCTTGAAAAAGAAAGATGATCTTAAGGAGAAGAGATACAGGTGCTTATTGTTTGTCCTTTGTTCTAGAAAAAGAGAGAAAAACATGACATCAGAGAGCTCATGCCATGACATGCAAATGATGGATTTAAGTTGGTTTTAAGTAAAGGTGGGCTGTGCAAGGTTACCTGCCTCATTTTTTCCTCCAAAGCCATCTGGGTCCAGTGGCAAGCTATAGATAAGGATGACTGGAGATGGTGGGCATATGAGAGAAGGATTTAAAATCAACTAAGACAACAGAAGAGTGAGCGTACTAAAGTTTCAATGTTGTTAGAATATAGGCTTATTGCTAAAACCTAGTGAATTCCAAAAGAATATGATTAAAAATGGATATAAATCTCTTCACCTGCCCTAGTTCTAGGAATTAGATCTTGAAAAGAATCAGGAAGCCATTTCAGGGAAACAAGAGAGACATTTTCAGGGATAGACTATAATCTATAGAGTTTATTTGTCCACCCTATCTCCAAGTCACCTTAAAAGAAAGAAATTGGATTCAATCAGTCAAGTGAGTCTACTTGATTTCAGGGTATCCCTATTCCTTTCTATAAAAGGTAAGTTTTTTAAACAAAGAAAAAGTCCATTATTCTAGGATATTAAAAATAAAAATTATATTTGAGGATGAATGATTTTCAGTCAAAATGTAATCAATCATCAATATAAATGACTAAGTATCAGATATTTTTAACGATGGAGAGGGAGGGAGGGAGGAGGAAAAGGACAAAATTGAGGGGAGGAAAGTTTTGCAAAGGGTAGGAGAGGAAAGAAGAAACAACTTTGCTTAGCTTCATATCTACTTATTTCCAAAATGATACAAGGAAGGTGTCTTTGTAAAGGCACATATGCAAATTCAGATACCTCTCCTTTACATTATTTATACTGGCATCAGATTCTTAGGTATAATGTAATGTAATTTGTTGTTCTTCAGTCAATTCAGTCATGCCCAATTTTTAATGATTTTATTTGAGGTTTTCTAGGCAAAAATACTTGAATGGTTCACCATTTCCTTCTCCAGCTCATTTCATAAATGAGAAACTGAGGTAAACAAAATTAAGAAATTTTGTCCAGAGTCATAGAAAATAAGTGTCTGAAGCCAAATTTGAATTCAGGAAGATGGGACTTCCTGACTCCAACCCTAGTACTCTATCCATTGTGACACCTAAATGCCCCTTATAATGTAATGTTATATGTTAATTAATATATGCAATAACATTATATGATAAATATATTATTTATACTGTGTATTTATTATAAATAATGTTATCAATGTAATTGTATATTAACATAATTATATAATGGAGATTTGCTTCTGATATATTCTTGGTGCATGATTCATCTAACAATAACAACATCTGACATCTATACAGTGCTTTAAGGTTTTATAAAACACACATATATATTATCTCATTTGCTTTTCACAATATCACTATTAGATTCTATAGCTATGATCATCCCTATTTTACAGATGAAACAACTGAGCTTCAAAGGACTTGAATAGCTTGCATGTGGCAAGAAAGTTAGTGTATTCAAAATTGAGACTTAGGTTTCTAAAACTTCAAGTCTATAATGATTTGCATTGCACATACTGCTTCACACTTTGAGGTTAAATTCTCCCTCAGACAATTACTAGCTATGTGACCCTAGACAAGTCCCTTTTCTTCTTTGTCTTACTTTCCTCTCTGTAAAATTAGCAGATTGGGGTCTATAATCTCTAAGTGCTTTTTATTCTAATTGTATGATCCCATGGGCCTAAAAGCTTTCCCAATGGAAATCAATTGTGCAGTTTCAAAAGACTTTCTATGATTTAATTAACACAACAGGAGCAGTGGATTCAATATATGTAGAAAATTTTAACCTCTCATTCACTGAATTTTTTTCTTTACTGATTTAAGTAAAGTGTTCATGGCATTAATTTCAATGACTTTTTTAGGTTGTATCTCTACCACTTTTAGATTCCAAATTACAGAGATGTCTTGGAAATAAAGCACAGCCCAGTGAAAAGAGCTCTGACTTGCAAGGCAGAGAACCCAGGTTCAAATCTCACCTCTGACCAGTACCAATTATGTGATCTCAGGCAGACCTCCTAATTTCCCTTGGTATTTTTCCTGTTAGCATTATGAAGTTGAACTAGGATTCTGAGGATTTTCTCAGCTCTAGACCTATCATTTGGGTATCAATCATACCTGAAATCTTTCTCTCTGCTTGAAAGGGTTGTAAATGTTCTTAATTTACCTCAGGGATGTTACACTAATACCCAGAGAGTCTGATTCCATGTTAATTTTTTTTTTTTAATGCAGTTACATTAACTGAAATTTAATCCAGTTTCAATTACTTCAAAATCCAATTATGTTCATCACTATCCTACAGATAGAAATTATTTCCAATGGATATAGTGGGGATTTGTTATAGAGTAAATAATATTTAGGCAACTGTAAGCTTAAAAAGTATTTAAAAGATGCTTTGTCCTTTTATTAACCACTCTTGTGTTAGCAATCATCTTTTAAAACAAATTTAAAGTGATCAATGAATATCCTAATGATATTTGGGGCCACATGTCTATTTGCATGTTTGTGGATATATGTGTGTGTATTGGAAACAGAAAAATTGAGAAGACTTTAAAAACTCCTGAATTTAAATGACTTTGTACATCTCTTTCTCACAAAAATCCAATTCACCAGCAAGTTGAGACATCACCTTTGCTATGTCATTGTTTTTCTTCAAGAATGAAGGACTACTACTATTAAATAACAAACTCAAAATTTGTCTCTCTAGTATGGCTTTGAGCAGACACTTCATGAAAAACAATGTTCCCTCATCCATTCAAAGAAGAGACAGAATTTAAGTTCTCTCCAACATTTGTTCAGCTGAAACTTTGTATTTTCCTGTGCTCTAGAATTCAGTATTCTTAATTTGGGTAAATGAATACTTTTTAGACAGATTTAAAAATATGGATATAAATAAAGAGATGATAGATGGGGTATTTCAATACAATTGGTTTCCTTTGTAATCCTAGGTATTTTAGTAAATGCATTTAAAAACATTACCAGACTCCCAAAGGCAGTTCCTGATAATAAGAAAAAAGTAAAGAAGCTGGGAATGGGAGCTCACTCTTATAATCCTTGTTAACAGGGAATGTAACATGAGTGGATTTCTTGAGCTGCAGAGTTCTGAGCTGAAGTACACTATGCCATTTGGATGTTGCAGCTAAATTTGTGGTTAATATTGTGACTCCTCAGAAGTAGGATGGTGGTGGTGGGAAACATTAGGTATCTAAGGAGGAGTGAACCAGACTAGACTGTAAACTAAGTAAATTCATGCTCTTTTGCCAAGCAGCAGTGGAATTGAGTTCATGAATAACCCCTGTCTTTTCCAGCCTAGGTAAATCAGAGAACTACTTTGCCTTAACAATAAGGAGACAGTTTTTGTGAGGTCCTCCTTTTCCTTCTCTAACACATCATCTGCAGAGCTACCAAAGTGATTTTTCAAAGAGAAAGTCTGATCATGTCACACACTGTGCAATCTCTCCTCCCTAAATAAATAAATGAAGAAAAAAAAAAAAAAAAAAAACCTCCAGGATTTTTCTGTTGCCCTTAGAATCAAATTTATACTTCTCTATTTGACATTAAAATATAGTCCCAATCTGGCCCCTTCCTCCTACATTTCAAGTACTTTTACACATTATTCCCCTTTTCCACTGGGATTCAACTATACTCCATGTTCTAAACACATGACTTTCCATTTTCCATTTCCAAGCCTTTACATTGTTTATTCCCACCCCTTCATTGCACACCTTCCTCAGCTCTGTTTTGGAGGATTTCTGGTTTCCTTTGGGAATTCAGGTTAAGTACCATATTCTACATAAAACCTTTCCTCATTTCTCCAGCTGATAGGAATTTTATTCCCCAAACTATCTTCTTATATTCATTACATACATTTTATATACACACACACACACACACACACACACATATATGCTAATATATATTCACATTGTCCCCCACATTAGAATATGTTATTTGGGGACAGAAATTATTTGATTTTTGTATTTTTTACAAGGACAAAAATACATTTTAAGATGAAGATGATCTATGTATTAAAACATCAATACAACCAAAATTATAATGAATACACACATACAACACAACTAAACAAGATATTTTTTTTGATGATATTGCTTGTTTCTTTTTTGTGTTAAAATGTTTCCCTTGGTTTCTAAAAGTAAATATCTTATTGAAATCACAAATAAAATGTAAAGAAAAGAAGATACCTTTCAATACCTTCAAAATGAGACATGTTTACCAAATAAGAGGTGGAGGTAATTATAAAGGGGAAAACTGATGATTTTTATTATGTAATTTTTTTAAAATGCAGAAACCAAATAAATGCAAGTAGTTTTAGAAGAAAAGCTAAATGAAGGGGAAAAACTGAGGTATTTTTTCCCTGATAAATGACCAATATCTAAATGCATAAATAAATAAATATATATGCACATATATATGTATATGTAGTGGCATATATTCTTATATATGTGTGTGTGTTTATATATCAATATATATAGATAAACATACAAGTATGCAAATATAAACATATAGGCATATACATACGTGTGTGTGTGTGTGTGTGTGTATTTTTATTTTTGCTGAGGCAATTGGGGCTAAGTGACTTGTCCAGGGTCACACAGCCAGGAAGTGTTAAGTGTCTGAGACCAGATATGAACTCAGGTCCTCCTGACCTCAGAGCTGGTGCTCTATCCA
Organism: Antechinus flavipes; assembly: GCF_016432865.1. Taxonomy (NCBI): domain Eukaryota; kingdom Metazoa; phylum Chordata; class Mammalia; order Dasyuromorphia; family Dasyuridae; genus Antechinus; species Antechinus flavipes. The sequence goes on along the minus strand of NC_067401.1, from coordinate 239,934,322 downwards.
CTACACCAACTAGCTGTCCCATATATGTGTATATATAACAAATTGTTGTATATATGTTTATATAGATATATGTATAGATAGTTATATGTATGTGTATATATTTTTAATAAAAACCACTATTCATTGGGTAAATATTCAAAATGTATATAAAGGCAATTCTCAAAAGAAGAAATGAAAGATATTAACAAACATATGAAAAAACATTCCAAATCTCTCAGATTCCTAAAAATTCAGAAAACAATTCAGATAAGCATAATTAAAATGCTTAAATTAGATAATTAAATATGCATAAATAAAAACCACAAACTTTATATAACAAAACCCCCTTTTTCTACCCTTCATATATGTAAATCTTCATGTTTGTTTTTTGGCAAATCTTTAAGAAAATTATAATGCAATTTAAAAAAAAGAAAAAGAAAAAATGAATTTATATCTTAACCAATAAAAAAATGACTGAATGCTAGTATAGTAATCATATTTGAATACGTTTACATAGTTATAACCTGAACAGTTAGATTAAAAGTCAACATCAAATCAGAAGAAAAATACAAATATAACAAGGTATTACATGCAATAAGTTACTCCAATTAAAATATACAAATGAGCTACAAATGAGCTACTGATACTGAAAACAGAAAGTATATGAAAGTATATGATTTTAAGTATTGGCCATGTTTTAAAAAAATGATTTGTGTTATTTTAAAAAAGAAGAAGAAGAAATACAAAGGAGCCCAGAAACCAACTTTGCCTGGTGCCTACATTACTGGCTCTTTCCCCTGAACAACCACTTAACCTAATTAGAAATTATCTAATTATTAATTAATTACCTGATAGTTGGTTAATCTGCTATGGTTAATTATCTGATTTCAAACTGCGGACTTGGCCTTTGACTTTGTTCTCTACTTCAATATTTATCTATACCCCGACTTGATTTCTGAATGCTGGCTATAACTATGACACCAGCTTAAAGGCAAATTTATTCTGCATCTATTCCTACCCCTACACTATGCTTTCAGCCCAAATTGGTTCCTCACCCTGTCATCACACTCATGCTTCACACTATTTTCAAGATATTGATACAACCTTCCTTAGATAGAATTGCTCAGACCTGACTGAACTCACACTTTGCAGGAAAGAGTGAAAAAAATTAGGGGGGAAGGTACAAACTCAAAAAGTATGACTAGAGTTGTAATGACCACATTCATCATCTCAAGAAAAGTAAGTGTATTATAAATCCAGACTTGTGAACTGGAAGTTGAATATATTCCTTTTTTGCAGATCTATTTTTCTTAAAATAGAAGTGTTTTTGAAAGTGTTAGAGATAGGATTATAATGGATCCTTCAACAACTCCTTATTAAAATTTGATATAAGAAAAAAAAAAAGTCTTCCGAGCAAGATTTTTCATAAAACTCTTAGTACAACAGATCCAATTCTACTATTAAGATACTATCAAACCAGAAAAACAGGATACAGAATGATTACAGGAATGTGAATGAAAGAAACATCATAAGAAAATAGATCTCTGGAAAACTAATAGTGATGAATATTCTTGTTGAAGAATAGAAAATGAAACAAACTTCCTTCTTTTAGGCAGAGGCAGGAAGGTATGAGACAGTAGGTTGTCTTGTATCAATCATTTTTTTGTTGATTTGCTCTCCTTTTTATTAGAGTAGAATCCAATCTTTGTTTCTATCTTGTGTTGAAAGTTGGGTAGGAAGGGAAATCGCATATAATTATATTCAGAAATGACTGTGATATAGAAACAAAAGGTATCAACAAAAGATTCTTTTAAGTGTATATACATACACTTTAGGTTACTCCAGATAGGGAAACTACACATTGCACAGGTAAATATCTTCACTATAAATTATAGTCTTAAAAAGTTACCTAGAACATTGGAAGATTCAATCTCTGTACATGACTATGTGATATAGCTATATGTATATCTATATACATATGTTTATATGCATATATATGGAATATATATACACATAATATGTATACATGTGAACATATACACAGAAGCAAAATACATAAATGTATGTATGCATGAATATGTATATATGCAAATACTATTATAGATAATATATGATATATCATCATGCCTTTCTATGTATTATATGTGTACAAATCTATACATACAAATAGATATATACACGCAACTATATGTATATATTATAAAGTCAACTTGACATATTACATGAATATACATAGGTATATTTGATTATTTATGCATGTATGTGTGCATATATAAATCTTATATAACATATATATGCACATATATATAATTTATTATATTATAAATGAAAGAATTTCCCAAAGAAATTTTTTTTCAAAAATATTTAGCTGGTGCTTGAGTGTTTCATTTCATCTTAGATGGCTCATGTCTTATTCTCTGAAATGATCTTCACATATACCTTTTGGGAATGTTAATGAATGACTTTATAGACTTTTTCCTTTGAATTGGCAGCCATCAATTCCCTTTTCATGTTGGTGGCAATATTTTTCCATTAATCAGGAGCATTTGCGGTCTAAATGATCTTTTTTTCTTTTTCTTTTCTTTTATTTTATTTAATAATAACTTTATATTGACAGAATCCATGCCAGGGTAATTTTTTACAACATTATCCCTTGCACTCGCTTCTGTTTTGATTTTTCCCCTCCCTCCCTCCACCCCCTCCCCTAGATGGCAAGCAGTCCTATATATGTTAGATATGTTGCAGTATATCCTAGATACAATATATGTTTGCAGAACCGAACAGTTCTCTTGTTGCACAGGGAGATTTGGATTCAGAAGGTAAAAATAACTCGAGAAGAAAATCAAAAATGCAAATAGTTCATATTTGTTTCCCAGTGTTCTTTCTTTAGGTGTAGCTGCTTCTGTCCATCATTTATCCATTGAAACTCAGTTAGGTCTCTTTGTCAAAGAAATCCACTTCCATCAGAATACATTCTCATACAATATCGTTGTCGAAGTGTATAATGATCTCCTGGTTCTGCTCATTTCACTTAGCATCAGTTCATGTAGGTCTCTCCAAGCCTCTCTGTATTCATCCTGCAGGTCATTCTTTACAGAACAATAATATTCCATAACATTCATATACCACAATTTACCCAGCCATTCTCCAATTGATGGGCATCCATTCATTTTCCAGTTTCTAGCCACTACAAACAGGGCTGCCACAAACATTTTGGCACATACAGGTCCCTTTCCCTTCTTTAGTATCTCTTTGGGGTATAAGCCCAGTAGTAGCACTGCTGGATCAAAGGATATGCACATTTTGATAACTTTTTGGGCATAATTCCAGATTGCTCTCCAGAATGGTTGGATTCGTTCACAATAAATGATCTTTTTTCAAAAGTGGTTTGAGGGACACGGTGGGGGAAAGAGGGGAAGGATGATAGAAATAACAGATATTGCTTTGTTGTATGTATCAAAGAGGGCAAAAATAGCTTGAGACAGAGCCAACTAGTGTATAGAGGAGTGAGAGTCTACACACACACACACATACACACACACACACACACACACACAACTATTAAAAAACAAGAAACTTTTTGCATATATTTGGAAAAATAAAATACTATTTTAAAAAAAGCAATGACAAAAAAAGAAGATACATGAAAATCTTGAAAGTAGAGAAATTTTAACTAGAATAGATTGTTTTTCCTATGGTTATGGTCCAAAGGATCTTGTTATTCCTTTTTATAGCCAGAATCACTTCAGCTGCATGGTTTAAGAATATTAACCTTGAGGTTTGAAGTTTATTGCATCATAAATGAAAAATTTCCCAATAAAATGTTTTCCAAAACATGATTAGTAAGTGTCAGCATGTTTTTATTTACCTCAGGAGCTCATGTCACCCTCTGTTATGATCTAGTATAATCTTTTAGTGAGTTCTAATGTTATAGAGTTGTCCTTCTGGACTGGGCACAATTGTTTCTTTCAAATATTTGGTGGTAATGCTCCTTATTAATTAGGTTCTTGGTATCTTATACCTTGTGAATAGGTGTGTATGTGTGTGTATGTATAGACTTCTTTTGCTCAATTCTAACTAAAGGAATTTCTAAGAAAAGAGTGATTTATCATTTATAAATCAAAGGGGGTCTACTGGATGATCTTCTAGTTCTATTTTACTTCTAACTCTAAGATCCTATGATAAAATCCAATCTATTCAATTGGTTATTTTCTGACTTGCTCTGAATAGGATAGAAAAATAGGAAAGAGCTTTTTAAAATCTATCATCAACAATGTCCATCTTATAATTATTAAAATGCAGTTTTATCAAGATACTGAAAATCTATTCTGATTAGCTCATCATTTTGAAAATACATGTAAAATCCAAGATTTTGCAAATATGAATGTTGAAGACTAAGCATGTGTTTTGAAAATAAAAAGCTTTATTAGAAGTAAAAAAGAGCTAGGAGACCATCTAGTAGATCCCCTTTGTTTTATAAATCAGAAAATGGAGTTGTGACTGTAACAGCATTCACAAGTTAAGTAATTTGCTTGGGGTCCCAACAGTACCAACAAGGAGCAAATATCTTAGGCAAAGAAGCCAAGCCAGCATAGAAATAAATCACTTTTCTTAGACATTTCTTCAGTTAGAATTGAGCAAAAGATTTGAAAGAAGAAATTGCACAGTTTTATGCACTGAGAAATGATCTTCTCTTCACACAGAGCCAACTATAGCATATTAGATATGGAATCCATGCTTTCCCTCATTTTCTTCCTCCAACCTGAAGCTTCCTTTTCATCTCATAAATTCAATATACTGGCCTGTGTATAAAATTATTTCAAAAAGAAAGGTAACACTTTTCAAAAATTCTTCTTTTTTAATGCATTCTCGTACTGGCATCACTGAATCAAATTAAAGGAGACAGAATGTAGAATAAGTTTTGATTTGGAGACAGAGGATATGGATTCAAATTCTAACCATGTTGCTCAATACCTATGTGACTTTGGGAAAGCCATTTAATGACTTTTTTTTAAATTTTCTTTGTATCATCAGTAATAATCATTCAGTATATAACAGGAGCTTAAAATTTATTAATTATATTTGTTTATTAATAACATACTTATCTTCTCTGGGCCTCAGTATCCCTATCTGTAAAATGAGAGAGCTAGACTAGATGGCCTCTATTTATTTTCTGGGTAGCTATATGGCACAATGGTTAGAATACCAGACCTGGAGTCAGGGAAGATCTGAGTTTAAATTTGACCTCAGACTCTTGTGACCAAGAGCAAGTCATTTGATCTTCCTCGAATTCCTCATGTGTAAAATGAGCTAGAGAAGGATATGACATCCACTCTAATATCTTTGCCAAGAAAAGTCCAAATGGATTCATGAAGAGTGAATATGGCTGGATTCTAGAGTCTTGATCTGAGACAATGTTGAGTGATGATTCTATGATCAAAGTTATGCCAGACCAATGTGTCTTTTGAATGCTTATCTGTTAGGATTTTTACAAGGTGCTAAGTCACTGGAATTGATAGAGACAATAATTATCTAATTTCACATGGTTCAGTATGATTGATCTGATCCTACAAGGAGATGGTATGGGCCAGAACTTGAAACAAGGTACTAAGTGAAATTTTTTTTTAAATTTAATTTTTATTTAATAATTACTTTATATTGACACTCGTTTCTGTTCCGATTTTTTTTTCCCTCCCTCCGCCCCCTCCCCTAGATGGCAAGCAGTCCTTTATATGTTGGATATGTTGCAGTATATCCTAGATACAATATATGTTTGCAGAACTGAACAGTTCTCTTGTTGCATAGGGAGAATTGGATTCAGAAGGTATAAATAACCCGGGAAGAAAAACAAAAATGCAGATAGTTCACATTCGTTTCCCAGTGTTCTTTCTTTGGGTATAGCTGCTTTTGTCCGTCATTTATCAATTGAATCTCAGGTCTCGTTGTCAAAGAAATCCACTTCCATCAAAATATGTCCTCATACAATATCGTTGTCGAAGTGTATAATGATCTCCTGGTTCTGCTCATTTCACTTAGCATCAGTTCATGTAAGTCTCGCCAGTCCTCTCTGTATTCATCCTGCTGGTCATTTCTTACAGAACAATAATATTTCATAACATTCATATACCACAATTTACCCAGCCATTCTCCAATTGATGGGCATCCATTCATTTTCCAGTTTCTAGCCACTACAAACAGGGCTGCTACAAACATTTTGGCACATACAGGTCCCTTTCCCTTCTTTAGTATTTCTTTGGGATATAAGCCCAATAGAAACACTGCTGGATCAAAGGGTATGCACAATTTGATAATTTTTTGGGCATAATTCCAGATTGCTCTCCAGAATGGTTGGATTCGTTCACAACTCCACCAACAGTGCATTAGTGTCCCAGTTTTCCCGCATCCCCTCCAACATTCATCATTATTTTTTCCTGTCATCTTAGCCAATCTGACAGGTGTGTAGTGGTATCTCAGAGTTGTCTTAATTTGCATTTCTCTGATCAATAATGATTTGGAACACTCTTTCATATGAGTGGTAATAGTTTCAATTTCATCCTCTGAAAATTGTCTGTTCATATCCTTTGACCATTTATCAATTGGAGAATGGCTTGATTTCTTATAAATTTGAGTCAGTTCTCTATATATTTTGGAAATGAGGCCTTTATCAGAACCTTTAACTGTGAAAATGTTTTCCCAGTTTGTTGCTTCCCTTCTAATCTTGTTTGCATTAGTTTTATTTGTACAAAGGCTTTTTAATTTGATGTAATCAAAATTTTCTATTTTGTGATCAGTAATGGTCTCTAGTTCATCTTTGGTCACAAATTTCTTTCTCCTCCACAAGTCTGAGAGATAAACTATTCTATGTTCCTCTAATTTATTTATAATCTCGTTCTTTATGCCTAGGTCATAGACCCATTTTGATCTTATCTTGGTATATGGTGTTAAGTGTGGGTCCATGCCTAATTTCTGCCATACTAATTTCCAATTATCCCAGCAGTTTTTATCAAATAATGAATTCTTTTCCCAGAAGTTAGGGGCTTTGGGTTTGTCAAACACTAGATTGCTATAGTTGACTATTCTGTCTTGTGAACCTAGCCTTTTCCACTGATCCACTAATCTATTTCTTAGCCAATACCAAATGGTTTTGGTGACTGCTGCTTTATAATATAATTTTAGATCAGGTACAGCTAGGCCACCTTCATTTGATTTTTTTTTCATTAATTCCCTTGAGATTCTCGACTTTTTATTGTTCCATATGAATTTTGTTGTTATTTTTTCTAGATCAATAAAATATTTTCTTGGAAGTCTGATTGGGTATAGCACTAAATAAATAGATTAGTTTAGGGAGTATTGTCATCTTTATTATGTTCGCTCGGCCGATCCAAGAGCGCTTAATATTTTTCCAATTATTTAAGTCTGACTTTATTTGTGTGGAGACTTTTTTATAATTTTGCTCATATAATTCCTGACTTTCCTTTGGTAGATAGATTCCCAAATATTTTATGGTATCAACAATTATTCTGAAAGGAATTTCTCTTTGTATCTCTTGCTGTTGGGTTTTGTTGGTGATGTATAAAAATGCTGAGGATTTATGGGGATTTATTTTGTAGCCAGCTACTTTGCTAAAATTATGAATTATTTCCAATAGCTTTTTAGTAGAATCTCTGGGGTTCTCTAGGTATACCATCATATCATCTGCAAAGAGTGATAGTTTGGTTTCCTCATTGCCTACTCTAATTCCTTTAATATCTTTCTCGACTCTTATTGCTGAGGCTAGTGTTTCTAATACGATATTAAATAATAATGGTGATAGTGGGCAACCTTGCTTCACTCCAGATCTTACTGGGAAAGGTTCCAGTTTTTCCCCATTGCATATGATGCTTACTGATGGTTTTAAATATATGCTCCTGACTATTTTAAGGAAAAGTCCATTTATTCCTATGCTCTCAAGTGTTTTTATTAGGAATGGATGTTGGATTTTATCAAATGCTTTTTCTGCATCTATTGAGATGATCATATGGTTTTTGTTTGTTTGGTTATTGATATAGTCAATTATGCTAATAGTTTTCCTAATATTGAACCAGCCCTGCATTCCTGGTATAAATCCTACTTGGTCATAGTGTATTATCCTGGTGACGATTTTCTGTAATCTTTTTGCTAATATTTTATTTAAGATTTTAGCATCAATATTCATTAGGGAGATTGGTCTATAATTTTCTTTCTCTGTTTTCAGCCTACCTGGTTTAGGTATCAGTACCATGTCTGTGTCATAAAAGGAGTTTGGTAGGACTCCTTCAATCCCTATTTTTTCAAATAGTTTATATAACATTGGAATTAATTGTTCTTTAAATGTTTGGTAGAATTCACATGTAAATCCATCTGGTCCTGGGGATTTTTTCTTAGGGAGTTGATTGATAGTTTGTTCTATTTCTTTTTCTGAGATGGAACTGTTTAGGATATTTACTTCTTCCTCGGTTAGTTTGGGCCAGCTATATTTTTGGAGGTATTTTTCTATTTCATTTAAGTTGTCTAATTTATTGGCATAAAGTTGGGCAAAGTAACTCCTAATTATTGCTCTAATTTCCTCTTCGTTAGTGGCGAGCTCTCCCTTTTCATTTTTAAGACTAACAATTTGATTTTCCTCTTTCCTTTTTTTAATCAGATTTACTAAGGGTTTGTCTATTTTGTTGGTTTTTTCATAGAACCAACTCTTAGTTTTATTAATTAATTCAATAGTATTTTTACTTTCAATTTTATTGATCTCTCCTTTTATTTTTAGAATTTCAAGTTTAGTGTTTGACTGGGGGTTTTTAATTTGTTCCTTTTCTAGCATTTTTAGTTGCAAACCCAATTCATTGACCTTTTCTTTCTCTATTTTATACAAATAGCCTCTAGAGATATGAAATTTCCCCTTATTACCGCTTTGGCTGCATCCCATACATTTTGGTATGATGTCTCATTATTATCATTTTCTTGGGTGAAGTTATTAATTATGTCTATGATTTGCTGTTTCACCCAATCATTCTTTAGTATGAGATTATTTAGTTTCCAATTATTTTTTGGTCTACTTTCCCCTGGTTTTTTGTTGAATGTAATTTTCATTGCATCGTGGTCTGAAAAGGATGCATTTACTATTTCTGCCTTACTGCATTTGAGTTTGAGGTTTTTATGTCCTAATATATGGTCAATTTTTGTATAGGTTCCATGAACTGCTGAAAAGAAAGTGTATTCCTTTCTGTCTCCATTACATTTTCTCCAGAGATCTATCATATCTAACTTTTCTAGTATTCTATTTACCTCTTTGACTTCTTTCTTATTTATTTTGTGGTTTGATTTATCTAATTCTGAGAGTGCAAGGTTAAGATCTCCCACTATTATAGTTTTACTGTCTATTTCTTCTTGCAGCTCTCTTAGTTTCTCTTTTAAGAATTTAGATGCTACCCCACTTGGTGCATATATGTTTAACATAAATAGTGCTTCATTATCCATGCTGCCCTTTAGCAAGATATAGTGCCCTTCCTTATCTCTTTTAATTAGATCAATTTTTGCTTTAGCTTGATCTGAGATCAGGATGGCTACCCCTGCTTTTTTGACTTCACCTGAAGCATAGTAGATTTTGCTCCAACCTTTTGCCTTTAACCTGCATGTATCTCCCTGCTTCAAGTGTGTTTCCTGTAAACAACATATTGTAGGATTCTGGCTTTTAATCCATTCTGCTAACCATTTCCTCTTTATGGGGGAGTTTACCCCGTTCACGTTTATGGTTAGAATGACCAATTCTGTATTACTTGCCATCTTGTTAACCCCGGTTTATGCTTTTCTCCCTTCTTTCCCCTTTCCCCCCCCTCCCAGTATTAAGCTTGTGAGCACCACTTGCTTCTCACAGCCCTCCTTTTTTAGTATCCCTCCCCCCGCCTTAGAGTTCCTCCCCCTATCTTACCCCTTTCCCTCCCAGTTCCCGTATTCCCTTCTGCTTAGCTTATTCCTTCCCTTTTCACTTTTCCCTTCTCACTTTTCAATGAGGTGGGAGAAGTTTCACCACAGATTGAATATGTCTTAAGATTTTTCACTTAAAGCCAATTCTGAAGGCAGTAAGATACCCACTATATTCATCCCCCTCCATTCTTTCTCTCAGATATAATAGGTTTCCTATGCCTCTTCATGAGATGTACTACCCCCACTTTACCCTTTTTCTGATACAATGTCCTTTCCACATCAATTTCTAGAACAAGGTATACATGTATTCTTTATACATCTATATAGTCAAAATATAGTTCCCAAGATTAATCTTTACCTTTTTAGATTTCTCTTGAGTTCTATATTTGTAGATCAAACTTTTTGTTAAGTTCTGGTTTTTTCATCAGAAATAGATGAAATTCGCTTACTTCGTTGAATGTCCATCTTCTTCCCTGGAAAAAGATGCTCATTCTCGCTGGGTAAGTTATTTTTGGTTGCATACCAAGTTCCTTAGCCTTTCGGAATATCATATTCCAGGCCCTTCGATCTTTTAATGTGGATGCTGCCAGATCCTGGGTGATCCTTATTGTGGCTCCTTGATACTTGAATTGGGTTTTTCTAGCTGCTTGCAATATTTTTTCCTTCATCTGAGGGTTCTGGCATTTGGCCACTATATTCCTTGGTGTTTTGATTTTAGGATCCCTTTCAGTGGGTGATCGATGAATCCTTTCAATGTTTATTTTTTCCTCTGTTCCTATGACTTCTGGGCAGTTCTCTTTGATAATTTCCTGGAAAATAGTGTCCAGGCTCTTTTTTTCATCATGTTTTTCTGGAAGTCCAATGATTCTCAGATTGTCTCTCCTGGATCTGTTTTCCAGGTCTGTTGTCTTCCCCAGAAGGTATTTCACATTTTTCTCCATTGTTTGATTTTTTTGGATTTGCTTGACTGATTCTTCTTGTCTCCTCGAGTCATTCAATTCCACTTGTTCAATTCTGATTTTTAGTGAAGTATTTTCTTCACTCACTTTTTTAAAATCTTTTTCTAATTGTCCAATTGAGTTCTTTTGTTCTGTGGAATTTTTTTCCATTTCGCCAATTTTGTTTTTTAGAGAGCTGTTTTCTGTTTCCAGTTCACTAATCCTATTTTTCAAGGATTTTACTTCTTTATCCACTCTCTCTTTAACTGACTTCTCCAGGCTCTTTTGCCAAGCCTCCCTCTCCTTTTCCCAAGCCTCACTCTGCTTTCCCCATTTTTCTTCTAGCTCCCTTGTGAGAGCCTTTTTAATCACTTCTATGAGGTTCATCTGTGCTGAGGAACAGATGATCTCCTCCTTTGGGGATTCACCTGGGGACTGTCTGTTTTTAGTCTCCTCAGGATTTAGAGTCTGCTCTCTATCTGTATAGAAGCTGTCAAGGGTTAAAGTCCTCTTCAGCTTCTTGCTCATTCTGTCTAATAATCTGAGACAAACTACCAAAGAAAAACAGAAAAAACTGGAGTCTTTCTTTGGGGGAGGGGCTGGGTATGTTATCGAGCTTCCTCTACAGACTGCAGGAGGCAGCAGTGAGGCACTAGCAGGACTGTGTTGCGCGTGCGCTCTGAGATCCCAGAGCGTGCTGAGTCACTGTGGGGGGGGAAAGGGGAGGGCGGCCAGGTCCTGAGAGACTCCAGCTGTTTGGGGTTGTGTTCTTCAGCCCCGGTGTTTTTAGCTTCTCTGCTGGGCTGCTGACTTGCTGCCAGAGCAAAGTATCCAAACCTGTAGCGAAGCTCTCCCCGCAGAGACGGCTGCGATCACTCCCCACCCCCTCTCCAGTCTGCTCCTGTGCTCTCACTGCCGCTGCCCTCAGCCTGCACCCGATCTAAAACCATCCCAGCCCTCCAGTAAAGACAGACCTTTCTTGGCGGATCTCAAGGATGGCTTCTCTTGGTAACTATATGTGGGTTTTTTTCAGTCAAGCATTAATTCAGAGGCTTGTAATGAAGTGGATAGTGAGAGAAAGCATGGAGCTTATGCAGCAGTGAGCCTCCTCTCCGCCATCTTAACCAGAAGTTGGTACTAAGTGAAATTAAGGAGACAATAGTTAAACCTAATTTAGCATTGATTTAATCCTACAACAAATAATAGTTTCCTAGTGATATAATGATTGGTGTGTACTTGGTGTACAGGATATAAGCAAGAAGCTTTCAGGGCCAGAAGGACAAGCCCACTAAAGGACAAATCCACTAGAAGTTCTCAGAGCCTCAGCCAAGATTCAGTTGAGCAGATTCACAAGCCAGAGAAGGCAGCTTAAGCTCTTGGAACCAAGACTACAGAAGGCCTCTAAGAAAACTAGCCAAGCCACAAGTAAAGGAGATAAGACTTTGAAGAATATAATAAAGGATTTGGACTTTAACTCCTGGCTGCATGTTGAATGATTATACTGAATTGAAATGAAGGCTGCCTCCAGAAGCCCCCCCAAGAAATCTGCTCCCAGAGAACATTACATTTTAGAGAAGAGTATTACGATTATCAACTTGAGTGGAGTATATAGTGATGCTTAGGACCTTAGAAATCATCTAATTCTACCTTTCATTTTATGGATGAGGGAACTAAGGCTTAAGGAGTTAAATAATATATCTAAGATCAGTGCTTTTGTGTCTTTTTATTAATTTTGCCACTTATTAAATATGTGAACTTGGAAAAAACCACTTGATCTGAGATAATATGGAAATAATGCAAATAACACTAACCTTGGACTCAGAACATATGATTTTGACTCGTTAGTTACTAAGTGGTCTAAGGGGAAATTGAATCCCATAGTGCAAGCCTCTTTTTCTCTTTGATATCATGTGTTCATTTATAAAATGAGAATAACAATGCTTATGTTATTCACTTTATAGGCATAGTATGGGAAAAAGATGCTTATATATCAATGATATGTAAACGTACGAAATAAGAATGACAAGCTCTCTGATCCTCATTTTTTTTTATCATGAAATCAAGAAGTTAGATTAAGTAGTCACCTGGGCTCATTTTTTTGTGATGTTACAAAATAGACCATAGAAGAAGGTTAAGCTGTGCATGATGAATAAGCATGTCACTATGGTTTGCCTCGTTGAGCTAATGAGCCAAAAACTGTATTAAAAAATTAGAATTCATAGGAAGCTTTTTTATTAGAAATATGAGGCTAATCTCCAGATATTCTTGTGAGAATGGATAACAATAATTTCTCTTTTCTTTTCCAGATATAATACTTTAGTTCTGTGGAAGCATATCATTCAGGATGAGTTCATACTTTCTTTTGCTCTACCTTCCATATCACTGGCTATTGTGGCCAGTCAATGAGGTAAAATTTCTACAGCTGTAAGAAGGATTTGTTTCACTGATGGTAAAAGACAGTTGAATGGGTGCAACCATTGAGGTGAGATACCTCAGCAAAGAGAACAATCTGAATGAAGATGCATTTGGACCAGAAGAGAAAGTCCTGTCCTTAAACCTCAGAGGAGTTGGAAAAGAAAACAGGTCCCATAATAGCAATACTAGGAGATGAGATTTGACGGGATGGCAATTAGAGGAGGAGTATTGTGGAAAAGCAGAGGACTAAAAGACAAGTGGGTATGGCAGTCACTGTAGAAAAGATATATGTCTTCTTTCTCCAACTCTAGCATCCCAGCACTCTGAAACAAAGTGCTGTTTGTTTCAAACTACTGATAGTTTGGGAAATTCATGACTACTACAAATCAGTTCCTTGCTATTTATAGATATGACATGCCACTTTTCTGAGAGATGTGCATCATCTCCCTGCATTTTCCAAACATGGAATTTCATGTCATTTCTTATTCTCTCTCAGATAAATATAACTTCTTAAAACAATTTTAAATAAGGAGATTTATATATTTAAAGTGAATGAAAATTATTTCAAGGATTACTTTAACATAGAATTAACTAAATATCAAAAAATATTTTCACATTTAATTTGCAATTGTTAGGTGGCACAATGCTGTCATGAAACTTTTGTAAACAGGCAAATCTGATGAGTACATTCAAAAGGTCCTTGAGCTATAAGGGTGAGCATAAATAGAAAATGCATCCATATGGAAGGTAGCATAGAGGAGAACAGCAATTTGCAGCTTTAACCAGAAAATTGAATTTTTTTTTAAATGAGTAATCTTTTTACATTCACCAAAACTTAATCCATATCATTTGAGACTGTATAAATATTTTAATGGAATTTTTATCATGGTATATCATAATGAATAGAAATAACTGAATAATTTATTTGGTAAAAAAAAAAAAATGTACATTCCCGATATTATTTTGACTATAAAAAACAAAGATCAATATTTTAAGTAATTTAGTTTTATTACTCCATTTTTCATATGTAGTCTATGTCTATAATACATTTGATGCCCAGAAAACAAGAATGATAATAATACCTAAATAAATAGTAATTAACATGAAGGGAAGGGAAGGGAAGGGAAGGGAAGGGAAGGGAAGGGAAGGGAAGGGAAGGGAAGGGAAGGGAAGGGAAGGGAAGGGAAGGGAAGGGAAGGGAAGGGAAGGAAGGGAAGGGAAGGGAAGGGAAGGGAAGGGAAGGGAAGGGAAGGGAAGGGAAGGGAAGGGAAGGGAAGGGAAGGGAAGGGAAGGGAAGGGAAGGGAAGGGAAGGGAAGGGAAGGGAAGGGAAGGGAAGGAAGGAAGGGAAGGGAAGGGAAGGGAAGGGAAGGAAGGGAAGGGAAGGGAAGGGAAGGGAAGGGAAGGGAAGGGAAGGGAAGGGAAGAAAGGCCCTAGGGTTTGCATTCTTCTTCTATAAAACAGCAAGTCAATCTAATTTTAAAATACATTTACTTGTACTTAATTCAATCCCACAAACATTTATTAATAAACCATTATGCACAGCATGCATTGATAAATCAATTCCCGGACCTCATTGTTTCTTTACATATTTCAAAGTATACCTCCTCTTCTCATCACTAACAATTTAACACCCTTTAGGTCCTTATCAACTTCCATCTCTTCTTTTATGATAGCCTACCAATAGGTCTTCATGCCTTACATCTTTCTATTCTCCAAGATGTCCTCCATACCATTAACAAAAGAATTTTCCTAAAGCATAAGCCTAACCATGTTACCATTCCATTCAAAAAAATTTCAGTGACCCTGAATTTCCAAGATCAAATATGAAGTCTTCTGTGATTAAAACCCTTAATCCTTGATTCCTTTCTATCTTTTAAATTTTCTTATGTGTAAGTGCCTTCCACACACATTAGAGATACAGTCAATCTGGCTGACATGCCTTCCTTTTTTATAAATCACTATCTTCCATCTCCATGTTCCATGTCTGTGATTGCTCACTAACTTACTCCCTTTTGATGGAATGCTCTCCCTCCTCACTTTTGATCTTAGAATACCTGATTTCTTTAATTCCTCATTTTAACTGCCACCTTCCTTTCTCATTTTTTCAAATTAGTAGTAATTCTCCCTCTGAGATTACCTTCCACTGACTATATATCATATACATATTTATACACACATATACATATGGGTACATATGTATGTATGTACACATACACACATATATAGATAGATTTAATATATCTACATCTATCTATCTATCTATCTATCTATCTATATACATACATATATATATATCTTTGTGTACATGTTATTTCCCTCATAAAAATATCTGTCTTTTTAGGGCAGAAAGTTCTCCTCAAAAACTCCAGTTTTTCTGGAGCTGCTTTTCTTTGCTCTTAATAAACTTAGCAAGGTGCTTAGTACATAGGAAATGCCCAAGAAATGCATATTGATTGGTTGGTTGGTTGGTTGGTTGATGTAGTATAAAAAGTGGATTTGAATTGTTTAAAGTGCATGTGAGATCTATAGATGGAAAATTCATTAGCAGCTGAAGACATTGGGGAAAGCTATATGGATGAGGTAGTTTTTAAAGTTGGTTTTTAAATGAGGAAGAAGAGAAGAAAAGAGAGGAGGAGGAGGAAGAGGATATAATTATATAGCACTTTAAAGTTTCCAAAAAATTTCATGCAAAATATCACACTTGATTTTCATTATAACCTTGTGAGCTATGTAGTACAGGTATTAATAACTCTATTACACATGCATAAGCAGAAGGTCCAAAAGGCCACATGACTTTCCCATAGAAAGGAAATGCAAATCCATGTCTCTCTCTTTCTCACTTAACCATCCAAAACTTTCATAATGATTGAAAAACAGAAATAGGAAAAACAGTTACAGTGACATGCTTATCTTCTCAACTTCAGATTTTATTTCCTCTCACTTCCTCCTCAATCACTGCAACACTCTAACATTCTCCACTGAAAATACACACCCTACCAATTTTTATACTCTAAAAGAGAATATTTAGAACTATAAGTATGATAGTTTTCTTCCTCTTCCTCTGGTCCATGCTTCCAAAATTATTGAATTTTTTTTTTTTTTTTTACCTCCCAGGATTGCTATAAGGATCCATTGAGGTAGTATTTGTAAAATGTTTAACACAGTGCCCCTGTTCCTGTAATTATTAAGGGAAGGGGAGAAGGAAAAGGAATAAGCATTTACATAATACATTTGTGTCAAACCCTATGCAAAGTGTTTTAGGGTTTTTTGTTTGTTTTATTTTGTTTGTTTGTTTTTAACAAATAAAATATGATTTAAAAAAACTAATGAGTAAGTGCTGTTATCATCCCCATCTCAAAGCTAAGAAACTGAGAAAAAGAGAAGGTAAATGACTTCCAAGGGAAGGCAAAGAAAATAGATCTGAATTCAGGTCTTTCTGACTTCAGCCGCTTCATTGACACCTGCTCTTTTAGTTTCCTTCCTCTATCTTCCTTCCCTTTTTTTCTCCCTCCTTCCCTCCCTCCCTTTCTTTCTCTCTCCTTCCCTCCCTCCCTTCTTCCCTCCCTCCTTCCCTCCCTCCTTCCCTTCCTTCCTTCCTTCCTTCCTTCCTTCCTTCCTTCCTTCCTTCCTTCCTTCTTCCTTCCTTCCTTCCTTCCTTCCTTCTTTCCTTCTTTCTTGGAAGGAGGGAGCTAGTGAATTTGGAGCTAGTGAATATAGATGACCATCGATAGAAAGGTAAACAGAACTTATCAGAACAGTTTTTATTTTTATTTTTAAAGAAGGCTAATGTCTATGTAGGAACAAAAGATTTATCAAATATAATTCTTAAGATCAGAACCCTCAGAATCTTCACACTTAGAATACAGGGTTGCAGGACCACTGAGTCAAGAAATATGTTTCAAGCAAATAAAGCCATTAATTCACTCCTGAAATATTTTATTTTGTTATCATATAATGGGCAGTCAAGAGAAAAAAAAATAGTCAAATCATGTGATTCAGTGGCCCTGTCAAAATACCCTGAACTGAGGTATAACTAGCAAGTCTGATTACATTATTATATAAAGATGGGCTAGATCAATAAGAAAAAAAAAAAAAACAAGACTAGACAATGTTATCTTTGTTTTTCCCATGAATAAAATAGATTAGAATTTTGAAATTATATTTAAACAAGTATTTCCATCACAGAACTGACATAGTAGTTTCTCACTTAAAGAACAATGAAAATAAATTTCAGAGTTTACTATGCCATTAATTGCAGCCACAGTGAAAGACACATATCATTTCATATCACAACAGTTTTGACTCTGCCTTACAAATTAATAGTAATTTTCTCCCATTCCACATCATATATATATATATATATAAAGATAATTATTGGGGCATTATTTCAAAACCATAATTTTATGGATTTTTGAATACTGATATTATTGTAACAATAAAAATGCCCACCATTATCAATTCCCTTTATTTTTTTTTTCTAAACAAAATAAATGTAGTTCATTTAAGAGAACAAAATACATTTTAGGAGTTTTATTTCTGAGTCAACACATCAGTGGAGGCAGTGATTCTCCAACTTATATATAGCCCCTTCACCCCCACCTCCTTAAGCTTTCCAATATTCTGTGACTATAGTATTACACATTACAGATTTTTTAGATAAATTAAACCAGAGCAAAATTTATAATTAGTACTGAGTGGGTGTAGTGTTAAGAGCTAACAAAGCAAAGAAGAAAAGTAGAAATACTTTTTTTATTTTTTTTAACATACATTTCAGGTAACTTCTAAAGCTGGTTCTCAAGTGATGTCTGAGACATTCTATTTGGTTAAAATGTAATTTATTTTGAGAAATGAACACTATTTTCCTCCTTCTACAGAAACCACTCTTTACTAAATGCAGTTTGAGGAAGACATTCTGACCCTTGTCTAAATATCTCTTTCAGGAAAATACTATACATCTGTTCAAAAAGTATTTTGATAGTTTTAAAAATAGGTTATGATTTTTGAAAGAAAAAGATGACTCAAAGAACCTTCCTTAAAAGACAGGCTGATCCATGCAGCCACCTGCCATTGTCTGATAATCTCAGCTGAGGAAAGTCATAAGCAAGAATTGGTTTTAAAAGTCAAGGAAACGATTTTTTTTCATAGTTTCCTAGAATTTATATAGCCCTTTAGGTTTCTCAAAGTGCTTTACAAATATTAACTCATGTTGTGCTCACATCCACATTGGGAGGTCCTTTTACGATTCCCATTTTATAGATGAGAAAACTATAGTAGAAGTTGTGATTTGTCTAGTATCAAATAGCTAATAAGCTTTGGAGGCAGGATTTGTACTCAGATTTTCCTGACTCCAAGGCCAGTGTTCTTTATATCCAAAGTATCACTAGATATCTCTGAATTCATACAGATATCCCTCCACAGGATGACTTTGCCCAATTCAAGTTTCTTCAATATATTGTGAGTTGGCATAAGAAAATAAACAGGAATTTAGGGATGGAGAGTGTTTCTAAAAGCCACAAGAAGGCCAACAGATGACATATAACATATCAAATATTTTATAATAAAATTATTAATAAACACCACAGTTAATAATAAAATAAAAGAAAAAGGAAAAATTTAGATCTTCTCTGGTACAAAGGGAGGGCCAAAAATTTTGACATAGACTTTGCAGGTAGCAGACTTATTGCATCACTAATCACCGCCACAACTATACCTTATCTCCTGTGATATGGAAAGGATAAGTATACTGTTTTCAGACCAGTCCAGTGGGTCAAGCCCAGTGTGAGATTGCAGTGCGATATTTGTGAATGAAAAAATGCCACAAAAACAACTTTATGAGTGATAAAAGACATAAAGGATCTAAATCCTATAGCTAAAAAATAATATACTTATTTAGATAAGTATCAGGCTGCTCTAAATCAAAAACACATCATCACAGGCCAGAGAGAGTTTCTGTAAACCTTCCAAAACTCCCCATAGGTTGGGCCAATGTGTTTTTTTTTTGGTTGTTGTTGGTGGTGGTGGTGGTGTTTTTTTTTTTTTTTTGTTGTTGTTGTTGTTGTTGTTTATTTTGTTTTGTTTTGTTTTTACACTTCATGGAAGTCAAGCAGCACTGATGCTTGCTTAAAATATGAGCCTAGCCTACATAAAACAGGTGGTACTTCTCCCACATATGTCATGCAGTTTTATAAGACAAAAATAATTGTGTGAACTATTAAGGTAAGATCAGGTATATGATTGCAAGTCTTTAATTTTATTTTGTGGAAAAATGTTTATTTTTGTCTTATTAGATTAAAAATAATATTAACAAAAATGTATTTCCTTAAAATGTAAAGAAGTAAATGCCAAAATATTGCTATCCCAATGAAATGTACACTATTGGAGGTTCCTCCCAAATTGATTTTATTTCTATCCTCAGTAAATCCCCTGAGGATAGAAATCATCCCATAGTTCTACAGTAGGTGCTATAGTTTCATATAGTAGGTACACAACAAATAAATATTTTATTAATTTATTATTGCTATTAAAACCTTATTGACTACAATAATATTCATAATGTTGTGCTGATGTCTGACAGATTTTTCATACCTTGTCTGTGGTCCTGCTTTTCACTCACAAATTTCTGTAGTAAGCAGAACCTAACTCAGGATGGTCCCCTGATAATTTAATTCCAATAAGGGAATGAAATGAGACACATATATTATTTGACAGTTAATAAAAGGAGATTTATTTAGCCATTGCCTAGATACTCAGCTTGGTTAAAAAGATGTTTCTCACCTCCAAATGATAAGTTAAGGTCTGGTGATTCTACCAGCATTAGTATAGCTCCACCAACTCTGAGTACCCTGGACTCCACTTGGGATAAGGCATTTTGGTACGATTTGGTTTGGTTTCTTTTAATGCTCTTAGATAAGAGAGAATCCACATAAATGTAACCTGAGGTCATCAAGAAGCTGGAAAAAAAAAAAGTTCCAGCTTATTTTAGCTTTAGCCCTCTTGGCCGACTATGTCTTGGAGATAACTTCCTTAGCTTTTAGCAAAGGAACTTCTTAAGTCTCTATGGTGGAGCAAGGGATTCCCCCCAAAAAATATGCATTTAAAAAACATTGGACAGCTAGGTGGCACAGTGCTTAGAATGTCTGGCCTGTAAAATGAGCTAGAGATAGAAATGGCAAACTACTCCAGTATCTTTGCCAAGAAAAATCCAAATGGAAGTTACAAAGAGTCAAACACAATTGAAATGGCTGAAAAACAACAAAATTATTAACAATCCGTTTACCTAATTTCCACAACGTTCATAGTTTGGACAATTGCTAGGAATCTATTCTTAAACTGTCATTAGAGGTAACTATTTAACAAAGCTCAATCAAAATGGGGATAATTTTTAGCCAGTGTTCCTAAATTTACATATAATCCTTTGAAATGACAGTTTTGGAGTCAGAAGATGGGAAAAACTAATGAAGTCCCAGCCCTGGGATACATTAGAGAAATGTGGGAAACAGTATCACTTTGTCCTTGTATTGAGTCTAGTTTGGATAATATCTAGTCTCTATATGCAGAAGGTGACTTAAATGATACTTTTGTTACCACCAGGTATAATATGAGAGAGAGAAAGAGACTGACAGACAGCTATATACAGACAGAGAAAGATATAGAGGTAAATTCACACACATATACACAATACATATAGATATAATATATGAGCATGTGTATGTATTTAAATAAATGTGTAACATATTTAATAAAATATACTTTATAAATACTTTAACATGCAAATATTTATATAGCTATGTGTATACATATACGTAAAAATGTATACATGTGTATGTTTATATGTGTGTGTATATACACAAATACACACAATAAATGCTCCTTGACTTACATGAACTGATCCTGAGTGAAATGAGCAGTACCAGGAGATCATTATACATGGCAACAACAAAATTATATGATGATCATTTCTGATGGACATGGCTCTCTTCAACAATGAGATGATTCAAACCAGTTCCAACAGTTCAGTGATGAAGAAAGCCATATATACCCAGAGAGAGAACCGTGGGAATAGAGAGTGAAACACAACATAGCATTTTCACTTTTTGTTGTTGTTTGCTTACATTTAGTTTGTTTCTCTTTTTTTATTGGTGTGATTTGATTTTTCTTGTGCAGCATGATAACTGTATAAATAAGTATGCATATATTGGATTTAACATATATTTCTATCATGTTTAACATGGATTGAACTACTTGCCATCTAGGGGAGGGCTTGGGGGAAGGGGACGAAAATTGGAACACAAGGTTTTGCAAGGTCTAATGTTAAAGAGTTGTCCATGCATATGTTTTGAAAAATAAAAAGCTTTAATAAAGAAAAAACAAAGAATAACCCCCCCCCCAAAAAAATAATAAATGCTCCTTGACTGACTGCTACTGGCCTTGCTCTTTATACCCTTTTTAAGGTAATGTTAAAGTTTCTTAACTTTGATAGATGACACTTGGTGGTACAGTTGGTAGAGCAGTGACCCTGGTGGCAGGAAGACTTGAGTTTAAGACCTGTCTTAGACACTTATTAGCTGTGATCCTGGGTAAGCCACTTAATCTCTATCTGCCTCAATTTCCTCAATTTTGAAGTGAGGATAGTAATAACATCTATGTCTCATGGCTTTTTCTGAGAATCAAATGAGATTGTGGATGTGTATATATAACAGAC
This sequence comes from Antechinus flavipes, assembly GCF_016432865.1. Taxonomy (NCBI): domain Eukaryota; kingdom Metazoa; phylum Chordata; class Mammalia; order Dasyuromorphia; family Dasyuridae; genus Antechinus; species Antechinus flavipes. The sequence goes on along the minus strand of NC_067401.1, from coordinate 239,912,352 downwards.
ATATATAAAATATATATATACACGTGTATATTTGTGTGTGTGTGTGTATGTTAAGTTCTTAGCACAGTGCCTACCTGGCACTTTTCCCTTCCCTTCCTTACTTTTCCTTTACTCAATATATAACACCATCTATGAATATCTCATTTTTTGTCCCTCTCCCCAAGCTCCAAACCCCAATCTCCCCTTTTCTTCCCTTACTTGCCTGCTTTTCTGGTACCTGAAATATCCTGTGACATTCATTGGTTGCATGACCCTGGACAAATCACTAAACCTCTCTTTCCCCCAGGAAACTGTTTCAGTCTGAAAATTGAAGATCAGGCATTCTGCTCTGCTTAGTAGAAGGAGTTCATACAAAATCAAGCTCTCTGGACAAACAAATGTATATCAAAAAGCAGCTCTAAGACTTTCTAGTTTGTTTCCATATCCAGCAGTCAATGCTGAATATATATGGTTCATACTAAGAAGAATATATAAAATTTCTAATCTATCCATTCCAAGACTAGTCTGGTATTTTAATGGTCTCACACAATTTGATAGAAACTTCCTGCTTGTAGCAGATCTTCCACAGAGTTCTTGCCTTGAAAAGGAGAAAATTTTATCTGTAGGAATTCTGATCAGGTCTAATTATAACACCCACAAGAGCACACATGAACGCACTTACACACGTACAAACACAAAGAAATCTATGTGTGAAGCCAATCAGTATATAAAAGAGAAGAAATATTATAGACAAAAGATTTTTACCATATTTTTTTCTCTGAATCAAATAAACCCAAAAAAATCACATATTATTTAACTGAGACAAAAATTGAACCATTAAAGATAGAGGTCAGAGTATTCCAGGATTTTCAAAATGGATTTTAAAAGAAATAAAATCCATTTTTCTTTTCAAAATGTAAAAGCCAGAGGCAACAACTATTTGAGTGGCAAAATTGGTGGCAAATAGAGCAATAAATAAAATCTCTGTTTACTCAGATCAATGTGTCCAGCCAAAGCTGAAAAAAGACAAAGTTTTGGGTTTCAGATCAGTGTGATTACTCCAGTGAAATATATTTATTGTTGGAGAGACAGAAAACTGCCTCAGGAGATTTGTGTTAATAGACTATTAATAATAACAAGACAAACAAACCAAATTGTGTAATGGTTACTTTAAAAATGAAATTGAACTAAAATGATTATTTAATGAGGGGAAAAAAGGTAATAAAAAGTAGAGGAGCAGAGAAAAGCAGATTACTACATTTCCTTTTGTAATGCCTTAGTTTCCCTAAATTATTTTACCCTGAATGAAATTATTATAGCCTCATTCCTTTGTTCCTTGACAGTAGGACTAGAGGCCCTGAAATATCATTGCGGTATAAAACATGAGGGTGTTTTATCTCAATCCTGGTTGAGATAATTCCCCCTCCATTTGAGTATTGCCCTACACCTCACTGTCTCCTGCCTTCAAAATTTTTATCTTAACCCTCATCCTGACAGGACTAAGTTATGAGCCTTTTCCAAACTATGGCTTGTTTGCTCACCCAATATCCTTGGCACCCCCCCACCTGTGTTTCCCCTATAGCTGGAACCCTATAAAAGTCTCCTGCATTAGTTGCTCACTGCTAAATGCTTTGAGACAATAGCCCCATGGAGATAGCTAGCTTCAGCTAGTCTAAAACTCTCCACAATTAAAATATTAAAAACCAATCTCTGTCTTGCCTCAGTTTCTCCAGTATTACACTTTAAGGCTACATTTTTTGTTCACATAGCTCAGTGTAAATTATGGCTTTGGTCCTTATATGTCACAGAGCATTTAGGTTTCATTGATTGCTGAGGATATTTGTCATCATCATCTCTCCTTCTTGCATCCCATCCTCTACAAATATGTTTAATATCATAGCAGAGGATTTATTGTGGGTTTCCTTATAAAAAATGTCATGTTACTACATCTACATACTAAATGTTGAACTTCACATTATCACTAGTTTGCCCAGAAATTGATATGGGAGCTATGTTAATTAACAACTTCTTCACTGGCTATTGATGATAAATTATAGTATAAAGGAACTACTCTTTATACCATCAGTCTTAAAATACAATGTAGTATGGCAGTCTATGATATGATTTGTTAATGGGATTCAAGAAAAGAGAATAGTTTAATAGAAATGTTAAGAACAGGAGAGGTCCTCAGAGATGTTCTAATTTAATTCCTTCAGTTTATCCATGAGGAAATAGATGCCCAAAGAGAATAGGACATTTGCCAAGGTCGTTTGTGGGAAATGAAGAAAAGAATACGGCTATTTATGAATGTCAAAATGCATTTTGTTAGTTTTGAATGACTTATTATAACTTATTTTTTAATCATGCAACTTAAATGGCCATAAAAACAGAGAACCCCAGAATCTGAGTTTAAATGGACTTGAAATCAAACTCATTCCTGAACAAAAATTTTCCTTGGTGTAACCCAGCCAGTGATTATACAAATTTTTCTTGAAGATATGAAGTGAGGGTGAACTTGCTACCTCCTAACACACCTCATAATACTTTGAAATAGCTTAGAGTTGATAGATGTTTTCTTTTTTTTTTCTGATATTAAGCCTAATTTACCTCTTTTGAACCTCTACCCATTGTTTGCCCTTTGGAGTCAAACAGAAAAAAGCCTAAGTTATTTCAGGTAATAACTCTTCAGATACTTGAAGACAACTAGAACGTTTTCCTTATTTTTTTCTCCAGCCTAAAATTCTCTGTTTTTTCAACTAATCTTTGTGTTCTATTATTTAATATATTTTGGTTTTCCTCAAATACATGTTAAAATGTTTTTTAATATTTATTTTGTTTTTAAAGTTTTGAGTTCCAAATTCTAACTCTCGTTCCTCTCCCTTAACTCTCTTTGCAATAGTAAGCAATCAGATACAGGTTATAACAGCATGTTTACCATTGATGAAAATGAGGATTTAAAAAAAAATTGTTAATATTTCCTTCATCCCACCCCACCCCAAACACCATGTTACTTATTAAAATAATATATGAACAAATTATAGCACTTGATATACAAATATGCACAGTACTGAAATGAAATATATTTCTATTATTATTGGAATGGATTTGTGTTTTCATTGGTGGAGGAAACTTCCAATGAATGCTTCCAAAAAAGGAACCAACTTTACAGATAAAGATCAACAACTGTGCTGTAATATTTAGTTTTAGAGTTTTGCCTAAAGGCAGTGAGAGGTTATAATACTTAACTGAAGTAATACAGTAAGTCTTTATCAGAAGTGATATTTAAATTCAGGCCTTTTAAAAGACTCTGAGATCAGGTCTCTATCCATTTCTATCATGTTGCCTCTCAGATACATTTAGAAGTTTCAGTCCTATTTTTTCAGAGTTTTTGAAATTTCAAGAGAAACATACTTTATATTTGGGGGATTATGTTTTCCCATTTCTGAGTAAGTCTTAACATGAATTTTATCAAGATGTAACCACTCATATTTTAATAATTCTTCCTAATCATTCTAATAAAGTGTGAGTCTGATCATGTCACCCTCTTACTCAAAAAATTCTGTTTCCTCCCTGTCATCTCCAGGATCAGAAGTATAATGTGTTGCTTAGCATTCAAAATCTTTTGCAACATGGCATCCTACCACCATTCCAGTCTTATATATTATAATCCTTTCCCCAATATATTCCTCAAACCAGTACCACTGTCCTTTTTAAAGTTCCTATGAACAAGACACTCAAACTTCTGCTTCTGGATATTCTCCTTCCTCAATTCTGCTTCCAGGTCTTTCTGGTCTCTTTCAAGTCTCAGCTAAAATTTAGCATCTAACATGAAGCATTTCTGAGTTTCTTTAATTCTAGTGCCTTATTTTCGTTGATTATTTCTAATTTCCTATATATAGCCTGGTTATATATAGCTGTTTACAAATTATATGTCCTAAGAGAGCAAAGAGTGTCTTTTTTTTTTAATCCCCAGAATTAAGCTCATTGTCTAGCACTCGATAGCCACTCAAGAAATACTAAACCAAATGAGTAACTATATTCTTCATATTTAGAAAGTGCTTGATAGGGGCAGCTAGGTAGTACACATTGGACTCAGGAGGAATAGAAATCAAATCTGGCCTCAGATACTTGGCTCTTATTAGCTAAGTGACCTTTGGCAAGTTAATTCCAATTGCCTAATAACAACAACAACAAAAATGAAAACAAAAGAAAGGCAGGAAGGGAAAAAGAAAAATAGAGAGAGAGAAAAAAGAAAACGAGAGGGGGAAGGAAGGAAAGAAAGAAAGAAAGAAAGAAAGAAAGAAAGAAAGAAAGAAAGAAAGAAAGAAGAAAGAAAGAAAGAGAGAGAGAGAGAAGAGAGAGAGAGAGAGAGAGAGAGAGAGAGAGAGAGAGAAAGAAAGAGAGAAAGAAAGAGAGAAAGAAAGAAAAAGAAAGGGAGAAAGAAAGAGAAAGGGAGAAAGAAAGAAAAAGAAAGGGAGAAAGAAAGAGAAAGGGAGAAATAAAAAGAAAGGGAGAAAGAAAGAGAAAGGGAGAAAGAAAGAAAAAGAAAGGTAGAAAGAAAGAAAGAAGGGAGGGAGGGAGGAAATGCTTAATAGAAGGTGTTCCAAAAGTCTTAGTGCAAATTCTGTTCTAAGACTTTTGGGACACTATATCCATTCCCTCATTTAATTTTCAAAACATCTCTGAGAGTTAGAGAGAATTAATACCATTTCTTATACTATAGAAATGAGGATGTTTAGGCTCAGAATGCTTAAATAACTTGCCCAAGGTCACATAAGGTAGCAAATAGCAGAAGCCCATTGGAAACTAGAAGAGATATCTAGAGTTCTTCCATATGTGTTGTCTTCTTTAATAGTGGAGACTGTCTTTTCCCTGTGTATTCATAGTGCTTAGCACAATGCCTTATGCATAACATTTGTTTAATACACGATTCATTCATTCATTTATTTATTCATTCTTCTTGTCAAATTCTTTGATTTTCAAAAGAGAAAACCTAGACTCACAGAGAGTGATTTGTCCAAAGTTAAATAATTGAGTAATGGTGTGTAGGGCCTGAAGTCAGAAAGACTCATCTATCTGAGTTCAAATCTAGCCTCAGTCATTTGCTAGCTATGTGATTCTGGATAAACCTGTTTATCTTAGTTTTCTCTTCTGTAAAATGAGCTGTAGAAAGAAATGGCAAACCAGTCCAGTATCTTTGTGGAGAAAACCCCCAAATAGTGTCAGAAAAGTCAGATATTACTGAACAATAACAAATAATGTCAGAAGCAAAGCTATAATTAAAATACAAGTCATTTTCCTTAGAATGAGAGAATGATTTAATATAAAGAGTTCTGAATCCACTGTCAAAAGATCTAGGTTTGAACTCTGGAACTATGATTTATTAATCTGGGTCAAGTTCAGGAAATGATTTCACCTCTTTGGGTCTCAATTTCCTTAATTACAAATGAAGGGTCTAAACTAAATGACCCCTAAGATCCTTTCCAAATCTAGAGCTATGATTTTAGAAGCTAAACTAGAGCTCCTCACTTCATAACCTGTCTACGTGTCATATAAAAATGCCACTTTTTATTATATCCCACTCATAACATAAGATAGATCTTCTAACATATTTTGTAATTTTCTTATAGGAGAAAACACTTTGCTGATATTTGTTGGAGATAAGGGCAAGAAAGAGGCAGCTAGGTGACACAATTGATAGAGTCCTAAACCTAAAGTCAGGAAGGTCTGAATTCAAATTTGATACCTACTAGTTGTGGGATCCTGGGCAACTCACTTAATCCTGTTTGCCTCAGTTTCTTACTCTATAAAATGAGCTAGACAAGGAAATGGCAAACCACTCCAGAATCTCTGCCCAAAAAACCTCACATGGAGTCACAAAGGGTCAAACATGACTGACATGACTGAACAACAACAAAGAGAAGAAAATGGTAGATGATAACCCCAGAATATATGCAGCAAAAATCAGAATTACATAAAGTCAAAAAAACTCTCCTGTTGACTTTTCACTTTAATTTAATCCTATTTGAAAAAGCAATTCCCAATCACCACTGCTGCCTCAAACAGTCAATTATTTCAAATTATGAAATATGATTATTATGTAACCCACAGAAGAACAATATATTTTAAAACAACCACTGCATGGGAACATATATTGCTGAGCAAACACCAGATGAATAGGAAAACACCTCATTACCGTCTGCTTCAAGAAATCCCAACACAAACTACGTCACAGTTCTCCACACTTTATTCCCAAGAGTCGCCCACAAAGCACAGAACAGAAAGAGATGCTCTCATTATTCCAAATGCACTAGTTGTGTGGAGGCTGCTTTGTCAAGAGCTTCAGGATGTAGTCAGAGACTTGATCAGTAAAAGATGCTCTTTCACTAGCCAAATTATTGCTCAGTTATTATAGCAAAGCATGACTTCTCTATATTTTTATATTGTAGCATTTTAAAAGTTTTAAGAAACATAATTTCTAGGTAATTTAATTATTTTATTATTAAGGCAGCATGTTTATTAATAAAAGGATGGTCATTTGGCCATCTCTTTTAGATCAAAGGTCCTTCATGGTGGTTGGTTCACTGCTCCTGAAATAGTAGCCATTCCTTAGGGTGGCTATCAAGTCTGATTTGTTAATCATTAAAAAGAAAATGAATAAACCAATGAGTGAGTGGGCTATATTATAATTAGGGTTTGGAACTAATCTTGGTCAAAGAGACTTTTCAATTTCCTTATCACCTATTTGACAAAAGAGAGGACCCACATTTGTCCAAACCTGTCTGAGCAAAGACAATGAATGGGAATTTTAGCCCAAATTTAGAATTTCTTTTACTCTTTTTGACTAGATCTCAGCCATCCTGGCTAGGTATGATTTTTAGAAAGATTTCCCACATTGGTTGATTTCTAGAGGAGGAAGTAAAAAAAATTTATTCCTAAAACAATATCTAGTTCTTAATACAAAAAAATAATCATTTTTCATAATGTCACTGAATTTTAGAATGTTTAGCTCACTTTTAAATCCAACTCAAATGTTACCACATCTTTGAGAATTTTCCTAAGCTACCATTCTCCCCAGATACTATTGCCTCATCGCTAGATTATTTTGCACTAACTTAGTATATAATTTGTATTTATTTATATATTTACACATTGTTTCCCCAAATAGTCTTTAAGGACACAGGACATTCTATTTCTGTCTTTGTGTCCCTAGCAATTGGCACATAATTATAAAATCATAGATTTTGAAATTTAGAGACTATCTACATAATCTATTCATGTTATACATAAGAAAACTGAAGAGCAGAGAAGCTACATGATTTACTCAATGTTACATGGGAAGGAAATGATGAGCAAATATTCAATAAATCCAGAACCTATAATTCCATATCCAGTTCTGCTTTTTTTTTGGCTATACTATTTTCCTTCCCAGAACAGATAGACTGGATTTCAGTCCTTACCTGTCACATATTACCAATTTTACTACTCTGCTTTGCCTATTACTGTTAGTCCTTAATAAATGCTTATTGATTGATTCTGAATTAATAATTCATTTTATTATGAATGCTAAAATGCAATTCCTCCCTTCAAATTCAACTTGAATATAGAAATATATGTCAAAGCTATGTCTTTAAAATGATGATTTCAATATTTTTTTCCCTCTGAGAATTCCTCTGATTTTTAAAAACTTGTATCCTAAGAAATTTTTGAAGGAATAAAGAACGTTGGTTTAGTGAGTATAATTATTTATGTAAATATATTTGTAAAGATCTATACATAAAAATATAAATATTAGCCAGGTAAGTGGACAAATGGATGAAGTATGTCACCTGGAGTCATCCTTCTATGTACAAATATGGCCTCAGCACATTTACTAATTAGGTGACCCTAGGTAAGTCACATCCCTGTTTGCTTCAGTTTTCTCACCTATAAAATAAGGCAGAAAAGGGAATGGGAAATCATCTAGTATCTTTGCCAAGGAAACTCCAAATTGAGTCACAAAGAGTAAGACATGACTGAAAATGACTGAGCAATATATAACATACACAAATTACAAGGAATATATTTGAAAACAGGAACTTTCCTTTCAATTCTGGAAATTTTCCACATGCAGATTTCAAAAATTTCTCAGACAATGTGAGCTTGTTGAGGATAGAGTTTTGGGTGTTTTATTTTTTTTTTAATTTAAGATTTTATTTTTTTCTAATTTCTTGTAAAAACAACTAACATTTAAAAAAATAATGGAGTTTTAAGTTCTCTCTCTCTTTCTCATTGAGAAAACAATTTGAAATGGATACATGGATAGTCATGCAAGTCATATTTCCATGTTAGTCATGTTGTAAAAGAAAACACAGACCAGAAAAATAAAGAAAAATTATAGTATCCATCAGTTCTTTCTCTGGAGATGGAGAGCATTTTTCATCATAAGTCCTTCAGAATTGTCTTGGATCACAGTATTACTGAGAACAGCTAAAGTCTTTTGAGAGTGAAGTTTATTTCATATTTGTCTTTATATCCTTAGTACTTAGCACAGTATCTGGAACATAGTAAATTCTTAATGTTTTTGGAATTGAATTAAATTGAAAATGTGCCTAATATTTTCCCTAGTAGTATTAATCCTAGACATTTTTTCACTGAAACTTAACTCCCTTAAGCTTTCTCATCATCCCCAACATTCACTTTTCTTCATTTAGGGAGTTGTGTGTATATATCAGTTTGTTAGTTTACAATTTAGTGGTGGGAGGGGGTAGGTAATTTTAAGACTTTCTGCTTTGTTTTTGAGGAAAGTTTAATAGAAATTCTCTTCTCCTTCAAATTCCCAATCATATAGTTTAGCTGAATGAGTATTAACATCAAGGAAATCCATTTGGCAAATATTTATGAAGTATCTAGTATGTGCATGCAATTGTTAGTGATACAAATATGGCTAAAATAAAGCCCATCAGGGAAGCTACAGTTTAGTTGGGAAGAATAAAAAGCATTAAAATACTTGCAGAGCAGGAAGTAGGAGTAACATTAGAAATACAGAAAAACATTGCTTATAGAGATTCAGAAAAATCACAAATATAATGGTAGAGCATTAAGGAAAAGTTTCATGGAAAAGGTGGAACAATTCTAAGTGATAGGATCAAGATGGTGAGGACACTGGACCTAGGAACTAGTCTCTGAATTTAATTAAGTAAACTTAGTTGTCTCTGTCCCATTTAATAGCTCAAGTACAGGAGATACCCAGTTGAATTTTTGTGAAACCTGGGAAAGCAGCGCTGAGCTTTCCATGGGTGTGGAGAGGCAGGAATTCAGTGAGAATTCCTAAGATGCTTCTAAACTAGCAATACTGAATCTTCATTCTTTCCCCTTGAAAAGAGTCTTTGGGTCTATTGCTTTGGCTAATACACAACATAGAGTGCTAGGAGTCAGCTTACAATCTCAGCCATTAAATTTTTAGTGAATATACACCTCAGAAGTTAGTAATTGCTACAAAACAATTGCTATGTTTTTGTCTAGACTTAAAAGTGTTAATAATGCATTTAAACTAATATTTTTACCCTTTCCCTCCCACCACTCTCCATATTGGTTGTTAAACCACCTTTTATTGTATTATAAATATTGCTTGAATTCAGTAGGAAAAAAGCTAAAAAACTCAGGGAATGAAGTCATCAGCAGACTGCAGATCTGATGACTATAGGCTGATGATAATAAGAATAATGGCATTTAGATAATGATTTAAGCTTTGAAATGTGCTCTACATCTATTATCTCATATGAGCAGTACAACATCTCAGAGTAGAAATTATGAAAGCACTTAAATTTTTTAAGATTATGGTGAGAGAAGTGCTTTGTGAATTTTAAAATGCAGAAGGGGAAAATATGGTGTATATAATAGAATGTAAGCCCCTTGAGAAGGGACTGTTTGCATTTTTTTTTCTTTGTATCCCAAGTGTGTAACAGAGTTCTTGGAACATGATAGGTTCTTTGTTGTTGCTATTGTTCAGTTATTTCTGTTGTATCCAATTGTTTGTGGTCTCATTTGGGATTTTCTTGATAATGATACTGGAGCAGTTTGCCATTTCCTTCTCCAGCTCATTTTATAGATGAGGAAACTGAAGCAAATGGAGTTAAGTGACTTGTTCTGGGTCATATAGCTAGTAAATTTCTGAGGCTAGATTTGAGGTAAAGGAAAATAGTCTTCCTGACTCCAGATCCAGCATTCTATCCAGTATATCAGTGGTTCTCAAACTTTTGTTTTCAGTATTTTTATCCTATTAAAAATAATTGAATATCTCTCCAAAACATTTTTTGTTTATCTGGGTTATATTGATAGACATTTACCATATTGGAAATAAAAACTATTTTTGAATTTGTAGACCCTCTAAAAGGGTTTCAGAGATCCCCAGGATTCTCTAGACCATACTTTTGATAACCACTGCACTATATCATCTAGCTGCCTTCTTAATCAATATTTAATCAATAAATTTGGTCAAAGAAGCATGTAAACTTATGGTCTTAATTGTAGATAATGATGAAGGGTAAAAGATGTTAGCAGATAGGTGTGTAGAGGGAATGATTGCCTAAAGTAGGAGAGAGACAGAGTTATGATGAATAGGCTGAGTTTTCCATTATACATAATCAGACATTGAATAAGTTCCCAGAAGAGTAACTTATCTGTGTACCTCCTACTCTTGCAGTCCAAGAATAAGCTATCAGCACCAAATGTTTGACGTACCAGCTCCAATGCTGAAGATGTTTGGTTTTTTTTTTTCCTTCACTTTTAGGTGATTCTGACAAAATGAGAACATGATTGAATATTCTTGAATTTTTTAAGTTTGTAATGGTTCAAGTTAAAGAAAGTCAATAAAGCAAAAATGGCCAGGATCTTGCCTTCCTGGGACCATTTCAATTACTCTCTCATAACCTCACAGATCATTCTTATGGTTGGCTGCCTGCTCATCTTATCTTTGTTCCTTCCTGTCTTTTCTCATCCAACTGTTCTATAAAGACAAATTGAATTCTGATGCCTCAGAACATCAAAGGCATGAGCATTTCACTTGTCATTGACAGATCACCGAAGTGTTTTTAGAAGACCCAACTGTTTCTGTACACTCCCTTCCTTCACCCCATTCCCTGAAAATGCCATGGAATTATGACTGGCATTTCCTACTCACAATGCCACCTGCTCACAACACTCCTACCCACTCTCTGTTACCATCCTCCTGTCACCCCAGCCCCATGCCAAAAGTGAATACCATGTGCTTGTAGTCTGGCTTCCATCCCCAACACTTAAGTAAAACTGTTCTCTAATAGTCCCCACTGACCTTTTAATTGCTGAACTCATTATTTTATATGTTAATCCTCACCTTCCTTCACCTTTGAGTAGCAACTGATATTCCCTTCCTTGACTACCGTGTTTCCCTGATAATAAGACCTATCCCAAAAATAAGCCCTCCCCTTACTGTGTAAGATTCCTCTAAAATAAGCCCTCCCCCGAAAATAAGCCCTATTGAGATTGCTGCTGTAGTGAAGGTGATCCCCTGTGCTACACGCTACATTATGGTACCCTCTGTATGCACCGTTCCCCCTCCCTCTCCCCCCTCCCAGATGAAACGCACGCCGCGCTCCGAGCTGCATCCAATCAGAGCTGCAGCAGTGAGCGCGTCATCCTGTTCTTCCCCAGTGATTTGCTTGCTGGCGCCATTGAGAGCAGTGCCATGGAGGAGAGATGAGGCAGGACAACATAAAAACCCAGTATGTAAGCGGGAATGAGGGGGCATGATGGAGGATAAAAGGGGCATGATGGAGGATAAAAGAAGAACTCAGGGGGCATGATGGAGGATAAAAGGACTCAGCCAGCACTCACTGTGCTAAAGAAATGAAGAACTTCCCTGCAGAGAGAATAGATCAAGTAATGATTCCTGCAGGAATGACTGCCTATCTCCAGACCCTTGATATTGCAATAAACAAGCCATTCAAGGACCATTTTCACATGGAAGTCAATGACTACATTGAAAATAGAATGGAAAGAAATCAGCGTGGAAACTTTGTGAAGCCCTGTCTGCAAGAAGTCATGACTTGGGTGGAGAAGTCATGGGATAAAATTACTGACAGCTGTGTCGCCAAGGCACTACGAGCAGGTTACCTGGACAAGACATGTTCATTTAAAGAGAGCTATATTGCTGGACATGACAGATTGGGTCCACTTCTTCTGAAGGAAATAGAGGCACGAGACATGCAGGACGGAATTCAGGGTATGGACACTTATGACGATGTTGTTGAAGAAGATTTTTTTTGTTCACATTTACCTGTTTATTAAAATTGCTGTCAATGTTTATTAAAATAAGCCCTCCCCTGAAAATAAGCCCTCTGGTGTTTTTCTGTCCAAAAAAATTTAATAAGACAGTGTCTTATTATCGGGGAAACATGGTACTTGGTCTTCTTTTTATTTCTGTGACTATAGTCAATCCTGGTTTTCTTTCTGCTTTTGGAATTGCTCTTCCATATCCCATCTTGGGTTTCCCCACCGCCTTTTCCTGTTTCGTAAATATAGCCAATCTCACATGAATCAGCCTTCTTCTCATCTTGCTTTACAGTCTCTCCCTTGTAGATCTCATCATTTTCCAAGGTTGTAATGCTCAAAACTACATAGAAGACCCTCAACTATAACCCCAACATTTTCTAGTATTCTTTACTTATACTTCCAACTGCCTGCTGAATGATCATCTTTATGAGGATGTCCCAGATATACTTTAATGCACAAAATTCTTCTTCAGATATGTTTTGAGCTACATGATCTATTTGATATTCCAATTCTCAGAATGTCTTATTCTATGATTTAGTATTTCTGTATCTTGGTTTCCTCAACTCTCAAACACATCCCATATCCAACAAGTTACAGAATTCTGTTAGTTCTACTTCTAAAATAAGTCATCTGTTCCCCCATCACCCTTATGGCCCTTACCCTAATTAAGACCCTTATTCCCCTACAATTGAAATAATCTCCTATGTCAGACATTTCCCCATATGCCTCCTGGCTGTACTTATTTTGGACTTGCTTGACTTTTTCACCATGCCTCCTGTAATCTCATATGGGAAATCTCATTTTTTAAGATTCAGTTAGTCCTAGCACTTTCACTTCATCAGTACTGTCTGTCTCTCTGATTATAAGGTAAAGCCAGAAACTCCTTCATTTCTTTGATTTCTTTACTAGAATTCATTTTGCATTCCTCTGGCATCTGTTCCATGCCCCCATGTCTAGTACCTCCTTTTCTCTTCCTTTTCCTTTTGTGTATATTGTCTTCCTTCAGAGCAATGACTTTCATTTTTGTATTTAATATTTGAACCTCCTGAACTTAGCTTGGTGCCAGGCATATAGTTGGTAATTATTAAATGATTATCAACTCTCTAGTATCCCTGCCACCAAACTTTCCATTTTCCAGTCCATTTTTAACACAGATATCAATGAATAGATATGATGATGTCACTTACCTGCTCAAAAATCTCCAATGGCTAGTCATCATCTACAGGATTAAAGGTAAAGTGCCTATCTTGTCATTAAGTAACTTCTACAATCTAACAGTATTCTCTTTTTTACAATGTTATTCTATGTTATTCCTTAACAAAACTGCATTGCTATCTATTTCCTAACCTTATTCTACCTTCTCTAGCTTCTGTGCTTTCCTATTTGCCATCTCTGGAATGGATTTTCTGAACTGGTTATAATGCCTTCTTTTTCTTTTGGGCCCAATTTATGTCCACAGAGCCCTCAAAAAGAAGAGATCTCATGCGCTCTGCCTTTTTCATTGAGTTTCTCTTGTTCTCTTATATTTAATCAAATTCTAATTTGTATTATAAATGTTTATTTATAATACTCATTACTCTCTTTCTCTTTCTCCCATTAGAACATTAGCTACTTGAAGGGAAATAATACATGGCATTTTATATTACCAGCATTTACACAATATATGGCATAAAATAGACCTTTTGGGATTTTTTTTAACTAAATGAATGCTTTTCCCTTTATATACTTTTCTAATTGAAGTTGTCCTCTCCTGATAATGCCACCTTGATTTTTTTTTTCATTTCCTAGTGTTAAACACTTCCGCATACCTTATATTATATAGCTATTAAATGGTAGTAACAGAACCAGAACTCACAAAACTAAAGTTCCTAGACCAACTCTCTTTCCACACCATATTGCTACCTAATTAGCATGAAACTAAGTATATTGAACATCCTACTCAGAGTTATACTTAGGGCCAGGTAGTCAGGGATTTGCTTCAGGGTACCTGACAAGGGTAGCTAAGTGCTGCAGTAGAAAAAGGCTCAGCTTACACTCAGAAAGATCTCAATTCAAATCCAACCACAGTTACTTACTACTTATGAGATTCTGAGGGAGTCATTTTAATCCTGTTTGCCTCAATTTCCTCATCTGTAAAATGAGTTGGAGAAGGAAATGGCAACCTTCTCTAGTATCTCTGCCAAGAAAACCCCAAATGGGGTTATGATGGAGTCAGACATGATTAAAATGACTAAATAAACACATTCTTAGTTTAAAAGCCTTCCTATCTTAAAGCTACACTCACACTTTTGAGATACTTTGTCTATAACATAACCTTAGACAAATGTCATGCTCCTTTGTTAGTTTATGGTGATTAGTTTGTGCTATACCAGGCATATTAGAAAAATCCTGGAGTTAATGAAAAGGATTCCTTCCTCCTCCTCTCCTATTTCCTCTATTATCTTCTCTTATATCCTTCTAGAGATGGGTCTGAGGATTATCAATTTCATGATTTCATTTGTAGATACAGCTTGGTCATTTCTCCCTCTAACAACTGTACTTGACTGCAGGTGCCATTCATGGAACAAAGATGGTGAAATATGTTGCATGTTAGTTGAAGTGAGATTCTAATTCTTTTCAGAACTGAAGATGAGTTTCATCTTGGGATGAAAAATAGGACGGACCCCATCCTATTCTCTACAAGTTCTGTTAAGTGTCCTTTCATCTCTATTTCCTCCCAAGGTCACTATCACTTATCTCTGACAATGGAATTGTTACTAATGCTATTAAATTACTTGGGAGTGATTCAGGTTAAAAAAAATTAATATTAATGAAAGCCTAGAGGGTATGTTTTTTTCAGTCCCTTTGAAGAGCTATCTCATATAATTTATGTGAACATTTAGACCTGTATAGGTCATTGAAGAAGTTGTTCTTGTTTGAGTAATTTTGGTATCTTTAGATCCATTTAAGAGTTTCTCAAATAGATATGGTTCTAAACAGTCAATCAATCATCTAATCACCAAATATTTATTCACTGCTCTGGACATTGGGGATATAAAAGCAAAATATTAAACAGTGTTCTTGCCATTAAGACATTTATGATATTTGAATAAAATATTCATATAAACCTATTATCTTATTGATTTGGGTTCCCAACATTGATGCAGATAGCAACCCATCAAAGTTTGCCTATCCTGTATCTTTCTTATCATGTCCCTTCCATATTTACAACAAAGGAGTCACCCAACTTGCTGGGGTTTTTCCTTGTTTTCTCCTGACATCCTGAGGGCACTAGGGAATCTCTCTGACCATCCACATTATCCTTCATTTTCTTCAAATGACTAGCACATTTTCTCTTTCTGTCATATGCTTCTTTCATATGATCTTTTATTCATACTGCTCTTCAAAGTTCCTCCATAGTTAAGGGTCTGTTCATACCTCTGATATACTTTTTCACTGACATTTTTGATGTCCATCTTTTGCTTTGCAGAGTTAATAGTGTTATTTATCTTTCAGCCCTTCAGCAGTAGTTGCCATTATGCATTCTCTGATATTTACTTTTAGATGGATTTTGCTTAGGATTATTTCTATTGTCACATGTAAAGAGTCCTAAATGATCCTGATATAGAATAGGAGACAATTCATTATAAAAGATCCTGTAAAGTACCATTTTTTCTCTAATGAGCAGAATCCTTTTCATAATCAAGAAAAAGAATAAGTATTTATCAGGTACCTACTATTTGTCATATTGTACTAAGTATTTTATAAATACTCTCTCTTTTTATCCTCAAAATAACTTTGCAAGATAGGTGCTATTATTATTATTATTATTATTCCCATTTCATACTTAGGGAAACTGAGGAAGACAGAAGCTAAATGACTTGTCTAGGATGATACAATTATTGAGTGCTTGAGGTTATGATTTGAAGTCAAATCTCCCTAATTCCAGATCCAGTATTCTATCCCCTGTGCTACCTAATTAGTATAATGGCATCTTCTGTCCTCTAAATCTGTAAATCAATTATGAGATGGTAAAACTGTGGCCCATTTTTGCATTTTGCTTTTGAAAGCCTATCTTTCTTCTATTTTTTTTTTGTTCCATCATTTTTCAATTGTATACAACTCTGACCTATTTAGGAGGTTTTGGCAATGATGCTGGGGTGTTTTATCATTTCCTTTTTACAGAGGAGAAAATTGAGGCAAACAGAATTAAGTAACTTGCCCAGGATCACATAGCTAGTAAATGCCAGAGACCAGATTGAGTTCAGTAAGATGATGCTTTCTGATTCCAGGCCCAACACTCTATCTACTGTGTTTAGTTACCCTCCTAGAAGATGTCCTCCATTCATAATTAGATGATCTTCATAAAGATTTTGTGAGAGATGCCTTATAAATCAGTGTTTATTGATATTATCTCAGTTACTTGTTTAAAGTCTTAATAAGATTTGAGATTTTTCACATCTTTCATATCTTTCATATCTTCCCTCCTTTGGATAACCATGTTGTCTTCAGTAGAGATCTCCATATTCATGCCTTCCAAATAAATCCTACTAGTTTTAATTGTCTTTGTTATCTTTAGTGCCACTTGTTTCTACCTCCTCTGTGAACTGTGTTTCTACCATCTTATGAACTGTGATGTTAAGATCCAAGGGTGGTAGTTTCACTATCCATGACAGAAAAAAAAATATATTGAAATTTTTTTAAACTTTTCTTTTATTGGTGATATTCTTGCAATTTCAACCAGTCAGCTGTTGAGAATTTAGATGTTTGGTATATGCTAAGCTCTTTGCTAATTGCTGGGAATGAAGAGAAAGGTTAAAATAACATCAGTTCTCAAGGAATTCACATTCTGATGAAGGAGGCAGCATTTGAACAACAAAGTTAGTACATATTACATACAGAATGTCTGTGATCTCAGAAGGTAGGCACTAGCTTGGGAGGGTGGAAGAACAGAGGAAAGACTTAGGAATTCATTAAACTTTAAATATGTGACAGACACTATATTTTAAAAATAACTTATTTGATCACCATAAGATCTTCATAACAACTTCATGAGATATATATTATTATTATTATCCAGATTATACAATTGTGGAAAATGACTTAGAGTTTAAGTGATTGCCCCAAAGGCACACAGAAAATGGTCAAGGCAGGATTTGAATTCAGTCTTTTTTCTTTATTCTAGTCATATTGCTCTAGCCATTGCACCACCTAAATATTTGCTAAGGTATAGAAACAGGAGTGCTTCCTGCAGAAGGTGGAATTTGAACAAATCCTTTAAAGAAACCAGAAAAGCTCAGGGGCAGAGATAAGGGGGAGGGAGGAAGGAGGAAGAGAGAGTATTCCAGTATAGGGCATACCAAGTTCAAAGGCATGGAATTGGGAGATGGAATTCATATTTAAGTAAGAGCACATGGCTCAGTGTGGCTGGATCATGCAGTGCATAGAGGGGTGCAAAGTATAAGAAGACTGGAATGGTAAGAAGGGACCTTATTGTGAAGAGATTATTTCTTACAAAAGATACCACATTTTGTTGAAGAAAGGTGTGACATAAGTAGACCTGTGCTTTAGGAGAAATACTTTTAACAACTGAGTGGAAGTTGAAGGTAAGTGGACTTGAGACAGGAAACTTTATTTAAAAAAATAATGATACTATTCAAGATGAGAGATTAATGAAGGCATCTATTTGGAAGATAGCTATGAGTGGAAAGAAAAAATACCTTACAAGAGATGTCGTGAACTTAGACATGATAGGTAGACATGATAAGATTGGACAATGGACTGGACATGTGGAGTGAGTGAGAATAAAGAATCAAGAAAGATATAAGGGACATGAAACTGACTAGAAAATTTGTGGTGCTCATGACAATACATAAGGAAATTCAGGAGAAAAGGGCAAAGGAAACAAGTTCTAGTTCAAGATAACCAATAAGCATTTGTTGGAGGACTGAAAATAAGAAAAGATTAGTTCTGAATGCATAAATCTAAATATCTTGTCTTTAATGGATCATGGATGAATAAAATTGGCATATGACCCAAGAATATTTCCTCAGAAAGTTTTTAATGAAAAATTTCTACAAAGCATCAAATTTATTGCAAATTTTGTTTTGATGATTTACCCGTATAAGTACATAATCAAAAATATTTGCTAAAAGACTAAAAGACTGATAATTGATTTAAGGGGGATGAATGCCACTATAGCTTAAAATAGGTAACATGTCTCTCCCTTTTTTTCTCCTCCTAAGTTTTTTTGAGTTAAATATGATCAATTTCCCTTGTGGCTACTTGGGATTTTTACACAGCAGCAACCAAATTTGGAATAACGTCAAAAACTCCTGTGGTTATAAATCTTTCATTGGAATTGTCAGACTATAGTGGGAAACAACTTTTTCTCCTTTTCCTGTGGATGAATAATTGAGCCTCTCAGGAACCATCAGGGGTAGAATCTGAATGCTGAAAATGACTTTTTGAATGTATGGAAAGATTGTGAAGTCTAAAAAACTGCTAATTTGCTACTATGGGACTATCTTTTATCCAGTGGCTTTAAAAGAAAAGAAAAGGACAAGTTGGATAGATTCCTAGGTTCAATGTCCTTCTGAAAAAAAAAAGGGGGGGAAGAAAAAACTTTGCTGAATTGGAAGAACAAATCATTAGAGATTTTTTCCCCTAATTATTAAAGTTCTAATATTTTTAAGTGGAAATTCACTTCTATCTCCTCTATAAGGGATTTTGAAAATATTTATTATAAGAAAAGCTTGGAGTTACAGTTACAGTTGGCCTTGACTATAGATATGTGATATATCATTTTAGGTACCTAATAAATAAGCATATCATAGAATTTAAGAATTGAAAGACATATTGGAAATCACATCTGGGAAGCTACAACATACCTGAATAGGAAGTCCTACTACATCCCTGAAAAGAAGGCACTTAGTTTTCATTGTATGTCTTTGGTAATGAGGAAGTGCCTACCTTTACAGGTATTCCATTCCACTTCGGAATAAATTTTGTTTGTTAGAGGGTGTTAAGACTAATTTTTTTTTTTCCATACAAAAAAAAAATCTTTCTACTCCCTCCATCTACAGCTTCTGATTCAGTTCTCTGGAGCCAAGCAACAAAATTAATTGCTCTTCCATGAGACAACCTTTCAAAATATTTGATTATAATATCCGGGCTAGCTCTCTGGAGAGTCTCAGGATCAGTCAGAGTCAGGATCAGTCAAAGTCCTTGGTCTTTAGGAGGAAAAATGAAGGAGGCAGGCAAGCTGCCATGTGACTTGCCAAAGATAAATCCTGGACTCTGGAGTTTGGAGCCTGAAGTCCTCTCTCCTCAGCGTTCTATGTCAGAGAGGCTCTGACTCTTTCCCTCAGCCCTCCAATCCTCGCCTCTGATGTCCTCATCACAACACATTCAGCAAGCTCCAATCAATCTTGAGGAGAGCCATCACATCACCATATGTTTATAGAACTATTATCACACCTTGAGTAGGTAGTTAGCTTTAAGGGCTCTGCTGTCTTAGATTCAAATACACCTTCTCACAATTCCAGCACTTGATGACAGTTATTACTTTCTCTTAATTCTTTTCTTCTCCAGAATAAACACCAGTTCCTCTAACTGATCCATCATCTGGCATACACTCAGAATCATTCACATTAAAAGGACCAACAATAGCTTGTCTTCAAACACTTGAATACACATCTTCTGACTCAAAATTTGGTGCTTTAAAAAAATAATTCACAGAAATAGAGACTGAACCTGTGATTTCATTAATACAATTGGAAATCTTCTCCAGGGATTCCCTATTACATCTAGAAATTACTATAAAATGCTAAGTTTGGATTCTTCTTATCTCACCAGGTTTCTTATCTTTTAGACCCCTGTGAGACTGACATCTTTGCTGTTCCTTACACAAGTCATAATTCTTGTTTATTCCATTTTATAATTCTGTTTATTTTCACTGGCTATTCCCCACACTTGATTTCCCTGCTTCCTTATCTCCATTTCTTACCTTCCCTGGTTTCCTTTAAATCTCAAGTGAAATCCCATTTACTAAAAGATTTTTTTCCTCCATGGAAATGCCTTTCCTCTGAGATTACTTTCCAATTTATCATGTATATAGCTTCTTTGTACATAGTTACATGTTCTCGTCTCCTTTATATAAAGTGCTCCAGAAATCTTTATTAGGATTAAACTTTTAAGTGTCTAAAAATATACTAAGACTTTTGGGACATTCTGTATTGTGAGTTCCTTAAGGACCAGGAGAGTAATTTTGCCTCTGTTTATGTCCCTAGCACATAGCACAACAAGTAGCACATTGTAGGCACTCAGCAAATTCTTGTTATGTGATTACCAATGCAGGTTGCCATCCATAGTCTTAGAGAACTTTATAAAAAACTGAGCTGTAGTTTGGACTGCCAAGATACACTCTTCACCAACTATGCCACGCAGCTTTTATTTCAAACTTTTATGCTAATACATTAAGGGTCTATTATTTCCTTGTTGAGGAGTAAGAATACCCTACAGTGATGGGCGTTCCCAGGCCTGTGTCACAGGTTTTTGTGAAAGAATTCACAGTCCCAGTCTGCCAGTGAGGTTTTTGGCAAAATGGGTTTATTTTCACTGAGAAACTCTTTCTCTCAGTGGACCACTTCCTGATTTGGAAGAAAGAAAAGTTTGGGGTACAGAGTTTTTATTTTATTTAGCCTTCTATGACTTTGGGGCTAGGGAGTGATCTCCAGATGAATTAAGGGACTAATTTCCAGGTCAGCAATGGGTGGTGATTGTTTCCCCAACCAAAGTGATTCCAGATCAATTGGAATTTCCCATGGGAACCAGGTAGGATTTAAATTTACCTTTAAATTTAAGGTTTTAGATTTAAACCTTTTAAAAGGTTTAAAGAATAATTAATTTCAATACTATACAAAGTATTTGAAAAAACAGGGAAAGGAGGACTCCTACCAAGTTCCTTTTATGACATAGATATGGTACTGATACCTAAAACAGGGTGAAAACTGAGAAAGAAAATTATAGACCAATTTCCCTAATGAATATTGATTCAAAAATCTTAAATAAATTGTTAGCAAAAAGATAACAGAAAGTCATCCTCCCTATAATACTTCATGAGGCCCGGAGGGGTTGAGATTCAGGGTTTTTCCAACCCAGGCCCACCCGCCCAAAAAAAGATTAGGGGGACACAGTTCTATTACATCATCAGTGTGAAAATTGTCTTTACCAGTGCTCTAAATCAAAGCTTCTAAACTGAGTTGTCATCCCATATGGGGGTCACAGAACTGAATGTGGAAGTTGTGAAATTATGATGTATTATCATTAAATGTTTGATTTATATATCTTTTTCATATACCTATATACCTAGAGTAGCATAAAAATTTCTCAGGTGAAAAGAAGCTGCTAGTGGAAAAAGTTTAAGAATTCCTGTGCTAAATTATAATTTTATTGAGGTATCTGAGTTTTAGTGGGATTGAAAAACATGGTCCCAGAGCCAGTAATTTTACAGGTGAGCCTTGAAAGTTTATTTTCCTGACTCAAAGACCAATATTTTATCCATTATGTTTCACTGTATTTATTCTAGACACATACTTGAAGAGGTAAAGCAACAGATCCAAATTCTTGAAAGAAGAGTCTGAAGAGGTCTGGGTCTTGCCACAGGTAGAGTTTTCCAAATTCAAAATGTGACTTTCACTTCTGTCCTTCCTCCTACTTCCCAATATCTTAAAAAGCTGAATTGTGCTTCAAATATTCCTTTTAACTGCTTTTTGCCTTCTCTTCCAAAATAGTCATGTACCATTCCTATTCTTCTCTACTCTACTTTCTCCCCCACCCTCCAGATTTTAGTTTACATTAATCCAGGAGATCTTAATTGCTTAATATCTCCAAAAGAGAATTAGTTTTAAAAGTGCTGGGTTTAGTGTCAAGGAGAAGTAGTCTCAATTTCTACTTCAGTCACATCACTTTTGAAAAGAATCATGGGCAAGTCAATTAACCTGTCCACAAAACTCAGTTTACTGTTCTTTAAATTGGATATGTTAGTATTTACCTCACTGGGTTCTTATGAATCAAGTGAGATAATGTCTACACACACACACACACACACACACACACACACACACACACACACACACACAGAAACAAAACACATACACTTGCACACACACACACAGACACACAGATACTCCAATGACAGAAATAATACATCCTCCTTCATTTAAAATCACTGATAAATTTCAGTGATGAAATGGTAAGGGACTATTGATAAAACAAGCAAACAAACAAACAATAATAAAAAAAAATCAAAACAAAAGTTTGATATGTTAGAGTAAAAGTGATTTACTCAGAAGTTCCTAGCAGAATTATGGTTAAATTACTTATTAATTGTTCAGCATATACAGGATGCTAGGACATCATCTTTTCCTTATTTCTACCATGAATTCAAATCAGCCCTTCTTTTAGTGGAAAGTACAGGATTATTACCATTGCAGTTTATGGTCCTTTATAGAATTTAAATTTCTTATGAGAATAATCACAGGTAACTTGAAGATTTCTTCAAAAAGATTCCTCAAACAAAAGGTACAAAAATACCAATTCTGAAAGCAGTAAAGAAATAAAATTATATCATTCATTAACTTTGACTCTAACCTGGTCAAGGATGGTTACTTCCTTTTAGTCTATCCAATGAAAAAGCTTGGGTCTTTTCCTATATTTATATCATTCATTAACTTTGACTCTAACCTGAAGATTCTGAAAACTCCCTAAGATTATTGAACAAATATAGTAGTTCCACAGTAAAGCTAAAGACAAAATCTATGTGAGAGATTCAATTTCTTTTTAAATGTTCATTACTATTTATGCTTCCTTTTCTCACAATATATCACAAAGAGTAGAGTAGAATTTAAGCTAAGACCATTTCTTCTGATCTGTGATCTATTTCCATGAAAGCAAACCTGGAATTGGCAGCCAGCAGGAGAGACAATAAAAAGAATCCTAAATTTTGTCTTTTTGCTGTTAGCTATATACCACAACTGTGTTTAAAAAGATTATATAGACTCTTGGACTCAAAAGATTTTTTGAAGTCAATACTGCTTTTGCTTTTGGAGAAAAAAAAAAGGAATTCAAATCCTCACTTCTTAAGTGAATAAAATACACAAAATTCTTTTCTAGGCTTCCTTTAAAATGTGTCACTGGGAAATAATTTCAGAGCTCACATTTAATTTTATAAAATACTATTTAGAACTCATAATGTTTTGCAATTATATTAGAATTTCCCAAGTATCTGGCCTTTTTTTTTTATCATAACACAGAAGTATAACAAAATTTAATACCCTCCCCAAAAAAAGTATTACTGCCATTCTTAATATACTATAACAGCTAAAAGTGCATAGAACTTAGTAAAAATGCAGTAAAGTCTGAATCAGGAATGACAATGTTGTAATTTGGAGGTACAAGCAGAGTCTCTCTGCATGGGCCATTAAATGTTGGGATGAGGGAATATAGAACCCCAAAAGTATATTGTGATTACAGGCTGGTGTTTCAAAAGGTGTCTCAAAAGAATTTGTAGGCTTAGACACTTCTTTAAATCAAGAGGCAAAGATTTTATGTTGCTGCTAACAGTGGGCTAAATCCATGTGTTGTTTTTTTTGTTGTTTTTGTTTTTAGCAAGAAGGGTTTTTGTTTTTGTTTTTTTTAGCAATTAATAAAGGGAAAGATAAGAGCTCCATTCCTTGCAGAACTCACAATTAATCAGAAAGAAGATGCCATTAGGAGGAAAATGTCATTAAGGCTTGGCAAGTTCCTAATGAATCTTTATAAGGTGGGCAAAATTCTTATATAAGGAGTTTTTAGCAAGGGATTATGCCATTGACTAACAGGTTAAATTCCTGAAGACGCTTAGAACCCTAAAAATAATTAGCTATAACAAGGGGAAGATTCCAAAAGGTATATTATTTGAATAGGATGAAGTGGATGAAGTTTTCTCAGTATTAAGACTAGACCTAAGTCACATGATCCCTATACCTAGAGCAGGAAATGAGGTCTTAGAGCTCAGGTTTCAAGAAGTCACACAATCCCTGTTCCCAGTCTTGAATCCTGTGTTGCAGGGAATCACATGATCTCTAAAGAAATCAGGTTTACAGGAAATGATGTGACCTACAGGAAGTGACATGTCCCACAGGACGCAGACAACATTGGTCAAGGATGGTTACTTCCTTTTAGTCTATCCAATGAAAAAGCTTAGGTCCTTTCCTATTTAACCAGATGTTCTACTTCATGCTGTCAGGTTCAGGAACACATGGTGGGAGTTGGGACGGTTTCCAGGTGTGTCCTGGCCTCTCCTTGCAAGGATTAAATAAATACTTTTTCTTTGTACCTGAAGACGTCTCTGTTCAGTTAATTTGGGAAAAGGGGTCTAGCACCTGTCCCACACATATTGACTGGTGGACTAACCCTAAGAAAGTTAGTTATTGAAACACTTAGCAAGAAAAATGAGTTAGCAAGTTAGCAGAGAATGGTAGATTATTTTATTGGAGAAAATAACGGGAGGAAGAGAGAAGTTGACATCATAATTTGGCCTTCTGATTGGCTATAATAAATACTAGGATTTTAATGATTTTGTCAATGAAAGGAAATTGACAAGGCTAAAAAGGCCTACTTAAGGACAAAAGACTCACTTAAGGCAGAGAAAATCCTATCAATGTTTCTCCCTGTTTGCCTCAGGGAGCCCCTAGGTTTCCAGATTGTTTACAGTAATTCTGGCTCTCTGTCATCTCCCACCAAGCTACCAAAGATCAAGGACCTCATTAGCAATATGTTTACTTATACTTTCTCAATAACACAAGGTAGTCTAGTGGAAATGGTACTAGACTTGTAGCCAAGAAACCTGAGTTTGAATCCAGCCTCAGAAATTTATCTCTCTAATCTGCAAATCACTTACTTTCTATCTGCTTTCTTTTCCTTAACAGTAAATCCCACAGTCATAGATAGAATAACATGATGTTTGCATAAAGAACTTTATAAACTCTCTAAGTACTAAGCCACTTTTATTGTTACTGTGTTTTATTAGTCTTGTACAGCCATTATAGTCTTTACAAATACATTTATTTAGTACTTTAAACATCCATTGTAACATTTGAGTTTTTAAAAAACATTTTTAAAGCTTCAGTTATGTGTCAGGCACTGTGTTGAGGTCTGTATACACACACACAAAAAAAAGGCTACGCTCCAAATCTATTGGGGGAAATTAGAAAAAACAATATATAAATAATATGTATGCAGGAAAAAATTCTAGATAATTACATAGGGAAGACTAAGAGGAATCAAGAAAGCTTTTGCAGAAGACAGAATTTTACATGATAACTTTAAGGGAGCCAGGGAAACTAAATATGAGGAGGAAAAGCATTCTAGACATTGAGGAATAGAGCATCAAGGTGGAGTAGTGTCAGAACCCCTGAGTAAGCCAAGGGAAGTAAGATGTAAGAAGGCTAAAGAAGGAAGAGTAGTTAATAAAAGGTTTTGAGAACAGAGTTTTTATAGGTGATCCTTGAAGTCATAATGTTAGAACCATAGCTCCAAACCTCTTCTTTTCCCCCCAAGAAAACTGGGTTTGATAACTTAAAATTACCCAGCAATCCCTTTTCCACACCTAAAAAAGACTCTTGTTTCCTTCTCCCCTGCATAATAATTGCAGCAGAAATCTCATTGAAGACTGCTATCTTTCTCCCCTGTCTTTGATGTATTCTCTTAACAAACAATTGCAAATATGTCAGAGAAGGAAATAAGCTAACCTGTTTGCTGGTTATTGTCAATCCTATTAAAAAACCCTATGTCCTTTGTTCCAGACACTCTATTTGGATACTAATCCCATGTGGCTAAAGTTGACTTTAATAAATTATTTGATTAAAAATTAATATTTCTCAACTTGTTTCTGTATCTTGATACAACAATAAGGGATCACTAAAGTTTACTGAATGAGGTAGGGGAACATGAGGTAGCCCCAGACCTGGGCTATGAGGTCAATTTGACAGAAGAATGGATTGGAGCTGGAGATGACTTGAAACAGAAAAAGCAATCAAGATGCTAGAAAATTAGCAGAAGTGTGAAGGAGTCTGATCTAAAATGGTAACAGCATCAGAGGAGAAAAGGGGAGACATCCAAGAGATGTTCTAAAGATAGAAATAACAGGACTTGGGAAAAGTTTGGATATAGATGGGGATAGAGGGTGAGGAGTTAATGGTGACTCTGGAAACCTGGGAATCTGGGAGGATTGGTGATGTTTTATGACTTACATGCCAAGTATATTATTCCTATTTTACAGATGAAGAAATAGACTAATCAATAAATTAATCATTTATTAAATGAGAGCACTGGACTAAGCACTGAACAAATACACTTGATGGGGGGAACCCTAAAACTGTCCTCTGACTTTGGCGGGGGGAAGCCATGGGGGAAATCTTGAGAAACTCTCTTCTGGGAGAGGCCCACCTCAGGGAATTAAGATAAAGTAGTTTCATTCTGTTTTCTTGGTGGGACTAGCTGCACCCTCTATTGAGTTGAGTTCAGGACCACTCCTATTTAGTTCAAACGTAAGTGGTCTCATTCAATTGAAAATCTAGGCCTGGGGGCAATGACAACATTAAAGGAATTTCATTCAATTGATCTCTTATAAAAAAGGGCAATCTTAAACTCATAATTTGCAGAGGTCCAAAGTGGCACAGCTGCCTACCAGGATCCCTATGCACTGTGGAGAGACACACTTTTCTCAGGGTTAACACCTCTGATTATTTCTCTGTCAGGAATTCTCTGCTAGGACCTTTATCTCTCTGCCAGGACTGTCTTCTCAGTGCCAATAAAACTTCCTTTTTGCCACTAATATTTCAGGTTCATGAATTCTTTCACGTTGAACCTGCGCCAACCAAAAGGGGATTCTCATACCCCAACTCTGCACTGCCACTAATTGTATCACACTTATACACACACACACACACACACACACACACACACACACACACACATACACACACACATTCATAGGTGAACTAATGTGTAGAAAGGAACTTTCCACCACAAATATTGAATAGATACAAGGTAGGTATAGAAGAAAAGGGAAAGACTGAGAAAGGTATCTTGAAGAAGGTGAGTTAAGGGTTTTAAGAGGCAGTGATAAGGATAGGATTCCAGGTGTGGAGAACAGAGAGTAAAATGACCAAAAAAACAAAGGATAATAAGGGGGCATCTTTTTCTGTCTCTTCTCAAATAGCATTTAGGCAACTGTCATAATGGTTGCTACTCTATCCCTGTTCACAATTATAAATGGGCTTCCTTAATTCCAAGTATAAAGAAACAATTACTCGAATCCATATACAGAATAAATAGAAAATAATTAAAAGAGTAATAGCACTAGAATTGAGAGAAATTTGGAATCTGGAATTTTAGTTGGGATTTAAAGGAAGCCAAAATAGCAAAGGAAGAAGAGTGTTCTGGGCATGAGGGACAACTAGAGAAAATCCTTAAGTTGAGAAACGGAGTGTCTTGCCTATGGAAGAGGCAGGAGGCCAATGTCTCTGGATCTAAGAGTATACGTTGGAAAGTAAAGTGTAAGAAGATTGGAAAGATAGAAGGGGGTTAGAATATGAAAAACTTTGAATGCCAAGTAGAAGATTATGTATTTACTCCTGGAGGCAACAGTAAGACACTTCAGTTTACTGACTGGGGATAGGGAATAGGAAAAAAGGCTCTTTTTTTTTTTTAATATGAAAATGTATAAAAGATATTCTAGAAACTAGCATTAACCTAGCATTCAAAGCTTTCTTCTATTTAATTACTTCTCCAATCCTTTTTTCATACTATTCTCCTGATTTTCCTTCCTTAATATCTCATCACACTCTGACTAATATACTTATCATATTCAACTTTTATTACCATTAGCTGTGAACTGTGTATGCAATTCTGGGCAAATCATTGACTCTTCTAAGTTTCTGCCAGCATTCTAATATGATAAGCTGGAGAAAAGGTGCCAACTTGTCTTGATAGAAGGAGCTTACTGAATTGCAAATTATTTGAGGAAAAGGGATCAAGTCAACTTTCAGTTTAGAATCTCTAACAACTAGAAATTTACATAGTGAACTTTATGGGGTAGATACTCAACAACTTTTTATTGAATATAAATGAATGGAAAGGATGTGGAAAAATTGGGACTTTAATACACTTTAGTGGAACTGTGAATTGATCCAATTATTTTAGAGAACAACCTGGAATTATGCCTAAATAATATAGTTGGAGTAGCAATACTTATTTCAAAATAAACATGTGGCAAATTTACAATAGCTGTTCTCTTTGACAAAAAGTAGATTTATTTAGAGGAAGAGATTACAGACAAAATGAAGGGATACTACACATTCCAGGAATGGTGAATATGAAATAGACTTGGGAGAGATTATTCTTAGACTATCCAGAGTTAGCCAGAGTAAGAAGGGAGGCCATTAGAGGGAAGGCACTATGAGGAGGGAGATAGTGGATTTAGTCCTGAAAATAACTTAGCAAAAATCTTCATCATAAGCAGATCTTTTGTAGGGGAAATACAGCCTTGAGGTTTCTCAGGTGCTAAGCATGGATTTCAAGAGGGAGGATCAGAGGGCTAGATGGAAAGCACCTGGCAGACCAAGTCCCAGACCTGTCTAAAGATATGCTAATCAATATCTCAAAGATTTTTTGTGATTGTTTTTAAAGATGCTAACTAGATTGGAGACAGGATGGATGAATTAAAAATAGACTCTGACTTCACATTATTCTATAAGAACAGGATTTGGGCTTCTTTCTGACAGGGAGACATAATCAATTCACATCACAAAGAGTTATAAAATTGTATATACTTTGACCCAGCAATATTAATATGGTCTATGACTTAATGGGTCTGTTTCCTAAGGTGATCAAGGAAAAAGAAAAAGAACCTCTATGTTCTAAAATATTTATAGTAGTTCTCTTTCTGATGGCCAAGAACTGGAAATTGAGGAGATGCCTATCAGCTGGAGAATGACTAAACTAGTGGTAAATGATTATGATGAATACTACTGCTCTGTAAGAAATGATAGCAGGTTGATTTTAGGAGGGAAAAAAAACAAAACAAAACATGGAAAGACCTGCATGACATAATGAAAAATTAAGTGAGCAGAACTGAGAAAATTACCTGTAACAACAATATTGTTCAAAAAATAACTGTGAAGAGCTAAGTTTTTCTGAGTACTATAAATAATTTAATCCAGCTATAAAAGGCCTATGAAAGAAGATGCTATCCACCTTGAGAACTGATAAATAGAAGTTTGCATAGTATAATTTTACATATATTTATGTCTGCATCAAAAAGTGATGTTCTCTAGTACAGGGCAGGAAGGTAGGAAGGGAGACAGTTTGAAACTTAAAAATGTAAAAAAAGAAAAAAAAAACTTAAATTTAAAAATTAAGAAAAAAGAATATAAATAAATGATTAAATATAACTATACAAAAGGGAGAAAAATATTTCAGGAACAAGTGAAATAAATGTGTGTGTGTGTGTGTGTGTGTATATATATATATATATATTAATATACTATAGTAAAAACAAGACTTTTAAAATTAGTCATTCATTTCTTCATTTATTTATTTATTTTCCTTTATGAGACCTTTTTGACGAGGGGGCCTGCAAAACTCTCAAACTCCTTGAAGAAGAAATTCTCCTTGAACCTTGCCTCTGTGAGGCCCACCCCAGGGAAACAAGATAAAAGTGGTTTATCTAGGTGGGACTAGCTGGAGAATTCCAAGCTTACTGAATTGAAAAAAACACCCATTCAATTCCAAGATTGTCTTCTGATTCCAGCTCAAACTCCATCCACCAGCCTCCGCCAAGAGCAAACCTCAGCTTGTAGCCAAGGCTTCTATTATAAAAAGAACCAATTTTAAATCTAGTCCTTACAGAGGACTAGTCACCTAAGACTTTATACCATCAGGGTTTCTCTCGTATAAACTTTACTTATCCACAGGTACCTTGCCACTAAAAAATTAAATCTTTCTATTCTATTCATGCATAGCAAAAAAAAGATAAACTTTTTTTTTTTTATCAGTCTAGCTTTTCGGGTTCCTAAATTCCTTTAGGAAGGACCTCTGCACTGCCAAAAGGGGGCCACAATTCCTTACCTTGCACTGAATCCAAAGGGGTGGGGAGCCAAACCTCTTCATTTGGTTCCCTTAACCCATAACTTGCCACTAACCTCACCATCTAACTCCCTAACCATAAGGAACCCTAATCTCATCATTTTGGTTCCCTGAATCTAACCTCATTACTTTCACACACAGGTACAAGGCTGACTTAAGGGAAAGTTGTATATCTAATCCGGTTTAGCTTCAACTTTCCTTCTCAGTTCCTCCCCAGTCTTTGCATTCATTCAGGCTTAAGGGGCAGTTCCTTACTTACTTGCTGCCTTTTTCCAATGAAATCACAAGTGTAATAACCCCTATTTCTACCTCTCTCTTCCCCCTACCTTCCCAAAGAGTAAGCTGAATGCAAGGAATGTAGTCATCTTTTATTTCTAGTGACCAGCAGAGTGCATTGTAAAAGTAGATGCTCAGCAATTTTTTGCCAGATGAATGAAAGAATGATTTAATATGTTAAAGAATGAGGAAGAAAACTGCCAAATCAGGTGAAATAAAATCATAATAAAGTGACCTAGATTATTAAAAAATAAAACAAAACAACAATAAGAACAAAAATGCAGAAAGTTTACACATAGGAATAGGACTGGTTTAAGGCAAAATCCTGAACTAAATTCAGATTTGTCTTTACCTTGGCTCTGGCCATTGCCCTCATTCAGGCTTCAGAAAGTCTGTCCACAAAGTATTCTGGATCTTTCCCTAACAACTCTCCTATGTAGAACATAACTTACCCTGTGTCTTTCATTTCCCCCCAGGGAATGTAAATGTTCTAAACTTGATAATGGATTTCCTCTTCCAAGTGATGTAATGCCTTAACTCCATCAAAATCCATATTATTTTTAGAAATTCCATAAAGATTAAATCCAATGACAGAATCAGATTCAGTGATAAACCAGGCCAGGCAGACCTTTTGGTGTCTTCAGACTCCCATTGCATTGGCAGCTGCCTACTCTGCTTATGAAGGGGGCTTGCCCTGCTTAAAACTAAGCAATTATAGAATGTTTAGCCTCCTGTCCTGAAGGCTACACAGAAAGCTATTTTTTATTCTCCTTACAACTACAGAGATCGGTTCTCTTTGATTGTGTTCTTTCAAATCTACCCAAGTCACCACGATTATGATTGAAATAAAAGTACAAAGAGAATCCCAGGTGGTGAAATCCATCTGCCAGGATAGCTGAGTTAAAAGACCCCCTTACCGTTTAGCTATGTCTTTTTACATTTCCTCTAGAAATACCAATAAACTATTTTTATATAAGGTCTTTACTAAAATTATTCAGTCGTTTTTCAATCATGTCCAACTCTTTGTGACCCCATTTGGGGTTTTCTTAGCTAAAATGCTGCAGTGGTTTTCCATTTCCTTCTCCAGCTCATTTTACAGACTTATAGAATCAGAGTTAAATGACTTTCTCAGTTTCACATGGCTAATAAGTGGCTGAGGCCAGATTTGAACTCATGATGTAGCTTTCTAGTCTTCCTTTTTTTTTTTTTCCTGAGGCAATTGGGGGTAAG